>NW_026067912.1:13152174-13171630 GCF_014885135.2 Alexandromys fortis | reverse complement strand
GGGGGGGGGGGGGGGGGGGGGGGGGGAGGGGAGGGGGGGGGGGGGCGATGTGTGCGAGGAGGGGGAGGGAAAGGGGAATTTTTTTTTTGCAACAACTAAAAAAATCAAAAATAGGAAAAAAAAGAATCGGGGCTGGAGTAAATTAAGATTTTGTGGTTGTAGGGATGAAATAAAGATACCTTTGATAAAAAAATAAAATAAAATAAAATAAAATAAAATAAAAACACCACTTTCTACTCCTTGGGTCCATAGGCTTATAGTCATACTCTCAGGGTACCAATTTCTGTCTTTGTCTAAGTTCCTTGGCCGTGAAGAGATACCATGACCAAAGCGACTCTTACAAAGGGAAGCGTTTACTTGTGGGCTGGTTTACATTTCAGAATTTTAATAAATCATGGCAGGCAGCATGACAGCACACAGACAGCCATGGTGCTGGAGAGGTACTGGGAGTTCTACATCTGAATCTTTGGCAGCCATCAGGAAGAGAGAGGGTGATGCTGGGCCTGGCTTGAGCAGTTAAAACCTCAAAGTTCACTGCAAGTAGCAGACTTCCTCCAACAATGTGACACCTAATCCAACAAAGCAACATGTTCTGATATTTTCAAATAGTGCAATTCCCAGTGAATAATGGAAGCAACTTTTATTCAGACTACCTCATTAAGAAGTCAGTACCAGGGACTGGGATATTGCAGAAATAGCCTGACCTTGCTTATGTTTGTCAGTATGTTGAATTTGGAACTTTGGGTTAGGAAAGCAGTTGAATGCTTTAAATCAGGGTTAATGGGCCCTATTAGTAAGAACATGGATGATAGTATTACTGAGGGTGATTTGTATTGTGAGTCCCATCTCAAGAGTTTTCAGAGGAGAAGAGTATTAATATGTGAGTGAGAGACCTCTCTTGTGATAGCTTGGTGAAAAATGACAGCTTTCTGACGCTGTCCATAAATAATCTGCATGAGGCTAAATTAAAGAGTTATGGATTACAAGTTTTAATAGATGAGATTTCCAAAAAGCCTATTATTGATTGTGTTGTTTGGTTTTGAGTGGTCACACTTACGCAGAGCTGTAAATAAATATCTGATCCTAGATAGAATAAAGGGAGTGCTGACACCAAGGAGAGAGCACACCCAGCTATAAGTTTCCTATTTATAACAAGAATTTTAAAAAAAAGTTTAGAGCCTGGTGTGCTGGTGCATCCCTTTAATGCCAGCACTTACGAGGCAGAGGAAGTGGATCTAAGAGTTCTAGTCTAACCTGTTTCGCAGAGTTTAGGCAGTGGGGTGATGTGGGAGTAATTTCTTATTAATAAAGAAACTGTCTCGGCCCTCATAGGACAGAAAATTAGGTAGGTGGAGTAGACAGAAGAGAATTCTGGGAAAAAGAAGCTTAGTGAAGGAGTCGCCATGATTCTCCCGCTCCAGACAGACGCAGGTTAAGATCCTCCCTGGTAAGCCAGCTCGTGGGCTACTCAGAATATTAGAAATGGGTTAGAACAATATGTAAGAGCTAGCCAATAAGAAACTGGACCTAGCCGGGCCAGGCAGTGTTTGAAAGAATACAGTTTCCGTGTAATTATTTCTGGGTATAAACTAGCCATGCGGGCGGCCGGGTGCCGGGGATGCAGCCCTACCGCTCCTATTTCAACAGTGGGGGAAACCATCAAAACCAGAAAGTTGGTAAAGATGTAATTGAATGAGAAGTATATGTTCCAGCTTCAGCAAGCAGCAGAACTTAATAGCTTTGGCCATTTGGTTCTGGTTTTAAGTCAAGGATAGAAGAAATGGATTATGGAACCACCTTACAGGACTAAGGAAGTTGCTGGTGTCAGGTATGCCTCAGTGGTACCCTTGCCTTGAGATCTAGAAAGGGAATTGCGTGAAACTGTAAGGATGAAACTTGGATTTCCTCAGAGACCCGAAATGTTGAAGATAAAGCAGTTGTGAGATACCTACTGAAAAAAGACAACAAAAGGGAGCAGAAGCGGCCCAAGAGACAGAAGTATATTGCAGTCAACAAAGCTCAAAGGAATTGAAGATCTGAAGAGCAAGCAAGTTGACAAGAGACAGGGAGATGCAGGTTTAGAAATTGTTCAACTGGTTTTTCATCCAGTACTTCCTCACTATGCTGTGTTTCTATACTTTAGGAATAACAATATATACCAAGTGCCATTGTATGTTGGGAATAAATAATCTGCTTTCTCATTTGTATTTTATAGGGGTTAGAGATAAGATATTGTGGGAATTTCAAAGAAGACTTTGAACTTGGGCTGTTAAACAGAGGTGAGACTGTGGTAGACTATGTAAGGGGATACTTCAAATTGGAATGAATGCAGCTTTGCATTCTGATTTGACTACAAGCACATGAGGGCCTGAGAGTAGAATGTAGTGGTTTGAATGTAAATGCCTCCTATAGACTCATAGGAATTGGCATTATTTGAAAGGAGTAGAACATGTTTCCTTGCTGGAATAGGTGATGGATTGTTGGAGAAAGTGTGTCATGGCAATGGCCTTTGAGGTTTCAGAAGGTGAAGCCAGACCCAGCATCTCTGCCTGCAATGATCCAGATGTAGAACCATCAGCTACTTTTTTTCCCTGTGTGCTGCCATGTCTTCTGTTATGATGATAATGGAATAAACCTTCAAAACTGTAAGCCAGCCTTAATCAGACTCTTCTTTATAAAAATTTCTGAGGTTATAGTATCTCTTCAAACAAATAAAAATTTGACTAAGACACACTTGCCACCTGATAACAATAGTTATAAAAAACTAAAACACCAACTTCAATGTGCTTAATCTTTGAAGTTATATTCACAGACCTCTTTATTTGAAGATATCTACCAAGAAGCTCTTAAAGTAACTTAGGGTTATATGATATATATATGATATATATCTAACTTACTATATATATATATAATACTATATATATACTATATATATATATATCTAATTAATTGTGTATCCCACCAACATTATCTATAACTTCCTCTAACCTCTCAAACTCCCAAAGTTCTCTTTCAACAAATAGTTGGGATGTAGGTTACAAAGACAATCAAATATATCATATAAATAAGACAACAATCTATTAGTATAAAATTATAATATTGGAGTTCTTTCTATTTAAAAATTGTACTAACCACCTGTGTACTATCAGATAACCATGGAATAGTTAGAATTCAACAACAATTCTACCCCCAGAAAGCCTACAAACTCATGGAAACTGAACATTTGACTATTAAACCATCCCTGGGACAAGGAAGAAATAAAGAAAGAAATTAAAGTCTTCCTTGAATTCAACAAAAATAAAGACACAACATACCCAAACCTATGGGACACTATGAAAGCAGTGCTAAGAGCAAAGTTCATAGCACTAAGTGCCCACATAAAGAAAACGGAGAAAGCACACATTAGAGACTTAACAGCACACCTGAAAGCTCTAGGGAAAAAAAAAAGAAGCAGACTCACCCAGAAGGAGTAGAAGACTGGAAATAATCAAACTGAAGGCTGAAATCAACAAAATAGAAACACAGAAAACAGTCCAAAGAATCAATGAAATAAAAAGCTGGTTCTTGGAGAAAATCAACAAGATTGACAAACCCCTATCTAAATTAATCAAATGGCAGAGAGAGAACATGCAAATTAACAAATCAGAAATGAAAAGGGGGACATAACCACAGACACAGAGGAAATTCAGAGAATCATTAGATCTTACTACAAAAGGCTGTATGCCACAAAATTGGAAAATGTGAAAGAAATGGACATTTTTTTTAGATAGGTACCATATACCAAAATGAAATCAAGACCAGATGAACAATTTAAATAGACCTGTGAGCTCTCTTAATTAGCTATCACTCCAGCCCTTTGAGGAAAAACTACCCCATACAATCCTTACTCTATACTCTCAGTATATTTTGGAGTTGGACAGATTGTATGCTGGTGTAATGAAGTGTTAGGCAGGACACAAAAAACCTCTCATCTAAAACTCTTGAAAAACAAAATTTCTTATTTTATATTGAAATTTTCATTTTATACATTGGTATGGGTATTTAGATAGATATGATTCCATTTAAAACTGAAAGTATTTTGTACTTAGATAAAGATTATGAGCAACATTATCTATATAATATTCAAAAAGTGAGATGTTTTCAAACAAATTAGAAAGAAACCATTTATCTCATATATGGAGTGGGAGACATTGGTGCAATTTAAGTAACCACCTTTTTCATTACTTTATCATATCTTTTAGATATTAAAACCTAGAAGGGTGTGGGTCTAATGACAATGTATTAAGTTATTATTCTCTTTAGATCTTCAAAGTATTGTAGCTTTGCTTTGTGATACAATCTTTGGTTAATCCATTAAGGTTCATTATAGTCAGTCATCTGAGGTGGTGCTTCATTGTTACAGATTCTTTAAAATTTCTAATACCTTTGAAAAGATAACCACAGTGAAAGAAAAAAGTGTCCTCTAGTCATCAAAGTGATTTTATATAATGCTCAAGGAAGATATAATTAGACCTTAAATTTCGCCAGTAAGCCAATCTAGGTACTCTAAAACCCCGAGAGAAGTGGATTCAGTTAGATGCCACAGTTATGTTCAGAAGTCAGTACAGGAAAACTATTTGCTCAAATCCATTACTCATAATTTGATCACATCATGTTTAGAAATTTTCAGCTATAATTCTAGTAACATATGTCACAATATATATGGCAGTAATATTTTTGTATTTTAAAGATATTTGTTTCCTTATTGGGAATCATTAAACCTTTTTTTTTCCAATTTTATTTTTTAATATTAACGAAGGTTGTCTAATACACTACAATTTTAATATCAATATTAATCATGTTTCCCACAATTGCTTCCAGTTGTAATTGTTTTCTGGTCTCATTATCAGAGCCTGATACTATTTTAAATCAGTTCTTGGTAGCTTTTCACCATTAATTGTAGTTGGTGTCCTGCCCATAGCATTGTGAATTTTCATTGCTATTTACTGTAATAGCTCCAAAATATGGGATTTTCTCTATTATCTTGCAACTTCTATTCTGTTGCTTCATCATCAGTGATTCTAAATTACCATAAGCCATGTATTGTGCCTGCCTCATGCCCTACTCTCAGCTAATCAAAACTGAATCATCTATTTTCTGTTTTTCTTCTCTGAGATTCATTTTAAGACCTGATTACTGTTGGACACATGAAATCCTCTGCCAAAAGCATTAGCAAATGTATTACATCCCTCTTATTTCATCTGGGATATCTGAAAGCTTTTACAGTGAGAAGTATGGAATACAGTAAGCCTCACTGTACCTTGGTGCCATCTTATTTGGTATTCTACCCAAAGCATACTATTACAAAGCTTCACACATATTTGATGTGGGATTCCTCTCTGTATGATGTGAATACTATTGGATATATAAAAAAAAAGAATCTGCTTTGGGCCTATTGCAGCACAGAATAGAGCAAGAGGGAATTCCAAGCAGATAGAGGAGGAGAGAGTAGGCAGAGTCAAGGAAAAGCCATGTAGCCCTGGAGAGTGATGCCAGACACTGGATGGAACCTTATAATTAGACCACAGTCATCAAGTGATACACAGACTAATAGAAATGGGTTAATATAAGATATAAGAGCTAGCTAGGAATATGCTTAAGCTACTGATCAAACAGTATTGAAATGAATGTAGTTTTGTGTGGTTATTATGGGTCTGGGTGGCTGAGAAATGAATGAGAAGCACCTGCCTACACATATTTCTTTACTTATATCTGTTTTTCAAATCTGCCACCAGTAAAATATGGAGAAGAAATAATTAGAAATGAGATAATAAACACATGTGTGAAAGGGAAGAGCTTTTCTCATACATGATGATCAGGAAATCTAATTCCTATGAGGCAAATTCAAATAGTCACACATTTTGACACATTTATTGGAAACATTCATACAGATTTGATGATATATTGCATTAAATAAATTTCTATTGATATTTGAGTTGAATGATGAACAGAAACAAGCACAGTACTTACACATACAGGTTTTTATTTGCTAATACTTTTTAAAATGTGAGAGTATGTATGTTATAGCAAAGTTTTATCAAGCAACTATACTTCAATTTTGGTAACTTGTGCAACTGAAGATTTATATTATACAAGGGAATAATGTGTTATATTATGAATTTTATATGAAAAGTTGTGACGCTGTGAATAAAGTTTTAACTTTTTTCAGTGTTCTGTAGAAATACATACAATTAAACTTAATAGGACACATCATGTGCTACCCAGTGAAGGAAATGACGAAGGTAACACTGGAAAAACAAGAAAAAGCAAATTAAGTATAGGCAGATACATTTTAAATTTCCAAAGTGTTTTTGAGTGTCTGTAGAGGAGGAGGGAGGAATTTGAGATGTTTAGTTTCAGTGAACACTTAAATATTATAAGAAAGAAAATTAATTCATAGAATATGTTTATTTGGTTATTAGACTGCCAGCAAAATATATGTAAAACACATATTAAAGAAGAATGGAAATACTCTCCTCCAAATGTTGCATTAGAACTCACTAACATAATCTCAAGATGTACTTCAGTATTTTGTGGTAAGTCAGTAAATTAAATACCTCTAAATTTTCTGAATTTGATTTAGCTTGTTATGTTCTCTTTATTTGTACTTACTCTTTGAATTAAGAAATAACTTTACTATATATTTCACAAGATCTTTTACATCCCCTAAATCAACAGCTCCTTAAAATCTTCAACTTTCATAAAATCTCAAACAATTGACTCTTGGATTTCTCTTCAGAAAATGGATGTCACAGTTTACTAAATTGCTTCCGTTTTCATTTTAACAACTAGATGTTTCTTTGCGGTATTTATATCTCCATCCAATTCATCATTTTCTGTATGTTTTAGAATCTAAAAAGTTTGATCTAAAAGTTTTTCATGAGTCAAGATTATTTTAAACATAATCTTGATGCACTATAAACTAATTTAGTAAAAGATGTGACAAAATTCATTTGATGATGACAAATTATTTTGTTAGAGAACATAGGACATTTGCTGCTTGATTTAAACCTCTTTTCCAGACATTTTTACCAAGGACTTATTTTTAGCTTTTTCCCCTATTTTTAAATTACTTTTGGAGAAATTCACACAATTTTATTTTTTGTCAAACCCCTCCCTTTCCCCAGTTTTCCTAGACCCATCTTTTCCCTGTGTTTCAACCTCATGTCTTAAGTCCAGTTTGTGATGCCATATAGTGACTATCAGTAACCAACCAGGTTACATACTTTTAAAATAGTGCTAACTGTTCGAGATAATATATCCTATCATTGTATTTTAACACTTTAATTGAGATAATTTTACAATAAATGTCATACATTATATGCTCTTTGATTACCAGACAATACAAACCATGCAGAAAACAATTAATTACTTGAATGTTTTCAAAAAATAACTTCAAATTGCAGAAAATTATCATGTATACATGTGTCCTCAGATTAAAAACACATTAAGCTTTTATTTTTTATAATGTGATCTTTTGAACTTGTGATGTATTTTTGAATAAGTATCCCTTTTATCCACATTGAAGGTTGGCTTTTTTCTGTTCTTAATGCATGAAAATCCATTATGATGTTCTTTATAGTTTTTAGACATGGTGCTAATGTGCTATAGTATGTTTCTTTAAGTATGGCATGTTCAGTTCCTTTACTCGCCGTCTACTATTTTGCCTTCCATAACTGTGAATGTATAGTATTTAAAATTTTCCATTAAATGCTACTTTAATTTGAATAATTTTTCTGTGTTGTTTTAGCTGATGTTAGACTGGTAGATAGAACAAAAAAGTTTCAGATAAAACATCTTGTAATGCCATACTGATATTGCTTTGTCTTTCTAGTTCAAAATTATGAGGATTTCTTTCACAATCTTATGTGTATTCCTTTTCCATTTTAAAAATTTATTTTGGTTGTATGTGTGAACATGTATATATACCATATATCAATATCATGAGTTTTCTCCAATTGCTCTTTTATTTTTTTTTTTTTATTTTTGAAACAGGGTATATTGAGGTGGGAGTTCATCTATTGGTTTTATTGGCTGGTCAATGATGTTAACTCTGACCTGGATTCTCCTGTCACATCACAGTGCTGAGATTATGTGGGACAGGTGCATACTGCCATATCTGACTTTTCTTTTACATATCTTTCTACTTTTAAATAGGTGTCAGGTATCTAACTGTATGTTCTCTTACTTATGTATCAAGCATTTAAAGCAATGAGCCGTTTCTGCAGCTCCACCTGTCACATTCCTAAACAGATAATGCTGACTTTTTTATTATTGATTTTTATTGAGCTCTACATTTTTTTTCTGCTCCCCTCCCTGTCTCCCCTCTCCCTATTCAATCCTTCCCCAAGGTCCCTATGCTCCCAATTTACTCAGGAGATCTTGTCTTTTTCTATTTCCCATGTAGTTTATATCTATGTAAATCTCTCTTAGTGTCCTCATTGTTTTCTAAATTGGAATTGTGGTTTGTAGGCTGGTTTTCTTTGATTTATGTTTGAAAACTACCTATGAGTGAGTAAACGTGATAATTGTCTTCCTGCATCTGGGTTATCCACTCAAGATAATGTTTTCTAGCTCCATCCATTTTCTTGCAAAATTCAAGATATTGTTAATTTTTCTGCTGTGTAGTACTCCATTGTATAAATGTACCACATTTTTTCTTATTCATTCTTCGGTTGAGGGGCATTTAGGTTGTTTCCAGATTCTGGCTATGACAAACAATGCTGCTATGAACATAGTTGAGTACATATCCTTGTAGCATGATTGAGCATCCTTTGGATATACGCAAAAGTGGTATTACTAGATCTAGAGGAAGGTTGTTGCCTAATTTTCTGAGAAATCACCACACTGACATCCAAAGGGGCTGTACCAGCTTGCATTCCCACCAGCAAAGCAGGAGTGTTCCCTTTTCCCCACAACCTCTCCAGCATAAATTGTCACCAGTATTCTTGATCTTGGCCATTTTCGAGTGTAAGATGGAATCTCAGAGTTGTTTTGATTTTCATTTCTCTGATGACTAAGGATATTGACCATTTTCTGAAGTGTCTTTCAGCCATTTTAGATTCCTTTGTTGATAGTTCTCTGTTTAGGTCTGTACTCCATTTTAGAACTGGATTATGTGTTCTTTTGATGACCAATTTCTTGAGTTCTCTGTATATTTTGGAGATCATACCTCTGTCAGTGAATGGTACTCAACTTCATATGGAAAAACAGACAAACAAACAAAAAAAAACAGAATAACCAAAACAATCCTGTGCAATAAAAGAACTTCTGGAGGCATCAGAATCCCTGACTTCAAACTCTACTACAGAGCTACAATATTAAAAACAGCCTGGTATTAGTATAAGAACAGACAGGAGGACCAATAGAACTGAATAGAAGACCCGGATATTAATCCACACATCTTTGAAAACCTGATTTTTGATAAAGAGGCAAAAAATATCAAATGGAAAAAAGAAAGCATATTTAACAAATGGTGCTGGCATAACTAGATATCAACATATAGAAGAAAGAAAATATCTACCATATCTATCACTATGCACAAAACACAAGTCCAAATGGATCAAAGACGTCAACATAAAGCCAGCCACACTGAACTTTATAGAAAAGAAAGTGGGAAGTACACTAAAACACATTGGCACAGGAGACCACTTCCTAAATATAACCCCAGCAGCATAGACACTGAGAGAAACAATTAATAAATGGCTCCTCCTGAAACTGAAAAGCTTCTGTAAGGAAAAAATATGGTTGGCCAACAAGATAAAACGACAACCTACAGAATGGGATAATGTTGATTTTTGAGGACACCAAAATGATGAACTGGTAATATTCCCTAGTTGTCCATTTTATTTTATTGAAGGAGCAATAGTAATAAGGTCACTGATTATAATTAGTACTGTGAGTCTTGATGCTGCCAGTCATGTATTCTCTGTTGCATCTAATCTCCAACATCAGTTAAAAATTGATTATTCGTGATTTGTCTCCTTTTTCCTGAAACTAATGACTAAAATCTGGAAACTGTCAGGAATATATAACATTTATCTTTTGTAACTCTGATTTCATTAATTCCTGAATTTATAAAATCAAGCAATCTAGATATGACCATTAAATTCATGTGATCATGGGGCTGGAGAGATGGCTCAGTGGTTAAAAGCACTGCCTGCTCCTCCAAGGTCTTGAGTTCAATTCCCAGCAACTGCATGTTTGTTCACAGCCATCTGTAATGAGATCTGGCCTGCAGGCATACGTGCAGACAGAATACTGTATACATAATAAATAAATAAATCTTTAAATAAATAAATAAATTTGTGTGATCATAAAATTAGTGTTTCTCACGTCAGATTCACCGGTGTTAATTTTATATGCTGATAGACTTTCTTCTAGCCATATATCAGGTGAATAAACCAAATGTAATTTTCCACACAAATACATTTGTACACATTTATTTCCAGTTTCTCAGTAGAAGCATACCTTTTAATATATACGTTATCTTGCTTTGACAACTATGTGTCTGAGTAGGTCTGTGACAGGTTGAGCTGGAGAGATGGATCATTGCTTTAAATGCTTACTACATAAACAAGAGGACATACAGTTAGATACCTTACACTTATGTAAAAGAAAATTCAGGAATGGTTATATAGGCCTATTATACTGTTTAATCTTAGCACTGTGAGGTGACAGGAGAATCTAGGTCAGAGTGAAACTCATTGACCAGCCAATGGAGCAACTGGTAGTAGTTCAAGTTTTTTAAGACATCCTGTTTCAAAAAAATAAAAAAATAATAATTTTATTCAATTAAATTAAAAACTTCAATATTTTAATTCAAGTAATGTTGAAAGATAAATACATCAGTTTTTACCATCCAATTTGCTTTTTAAGTATTTAGTGAAACTCCTGAACTTTGATGAGATGTTATAATGAAAGTTTTAGAACAGTAGAAAGTGCTCAGAATGAGAATAATGACATTTGCTGAATTTTTCATTTTGATAAACTAAATATGTTTCTTTGTAAAAGTCTTCTCATGTCTGTTTTAATCATATTTGAAATACTTGCCTTTATGACATTTTACTGTTTTCTTCTCATGTATTTTAAACATATACTACAATTAATACAGACTGCATATTTATAACAGCAATTGCTCATACCCTTGTCTTTAAAATAATGATATGAAATGGAAACAATATTGAAATGATGGCTAATAGAAATCAAATGAGTGGGACTTATGGTAGTGGCCATCACTACTTTTGTGTCAAAGGTATACAAAAGTGGAAATTACATAATCCAGGAGGAAGAAATCCATAGCACTTTGTAAGAAGTGATAAACTTACTGTGAAACTGCACCCAAGTTCATATAAACAGAACCCATGATTGTTGCAGATGGATCATGACAGTAATTTCAATGTTCTTAAGAAAAATTTAGAAATGGGGCCAGTATAGGGTCCCCAGATTTACAGCCAAATTAGCATAGATAAGCAATAATGAATAAGAAATCCTACCTCAACTGAGGCAGAAGACAAGGACACAGCACCTGAGATATTCTTCTGATCTCTATATGCATGCATGTTGCAACATGTTTGCCTGCATATATNTATATGTTTGAATACACAAACACACACAGAGAGACACATACAATGTGTATCCATCCCTGGGTAAAGGATCTTAAATCTAAAAACTTCATTCAAAAAACCAAATCTGTCCTGAAGCTTGTTTCAGAAACATTTTAATTAAAGTCCACAGGCAGTTTTGCTTACATATTTTCTTATTTGCCTACCAATTTCAGTATCAAAGCTGAAAAACCAAAGCAAGATTTCTGTGGACCACAAGACATTTAGGATCCATTTGGGTCCTTATAAGAAAAATTTTCTTATGCCTGATATATTGTATCAATGTGAATGCATATTTAATATTTAAATACAAGCATTCTACCAAAATATTTTATTGCTTTATAGCAAAAGCAGGTCAAGCTATTACACTTTCATTTGAAAGCATAACTCTCACACAAATAACAGAAACCAAGTCAAAATAATGTTCTGAGTTCATTAAATCATTGCTCTTTAATTATTTGTTGTGTGCTTTCCATTGAATACAACAATTAAGAAAATATATTGGGTTAGATTCTGATCACACAATATGTGATATGATATTTAGGAGATTAAGAACCATTCCTTTCTTTATATTCATCCTTCATAAAGTTTACAAACGGATTGAAATTCACTTTACAAGGAATGTCTTATATTATAAGGAGACATAAAATAGACTAAAAAAATGCATGAATCTCTTTAAGTAAGATGAGGAAAGACCAACTTCAAGGGTTTTCATTTTGTATTTCTTTATGCCTGACTAACAAAGTCAATATATATTTCACCAAATCTAATATAAAGGCTTTAAGATTGATTTTTAGCAACACTTACTTTTTAAGCAATTTTAAAATGTGTTCATTTAACATACTGTCTTTGTTTTGATGTGGGGAAGAGCAGGTGTTATTGACTCCATTTAGCCCTCAGAAAGTTCTGAGTTTCTGAGAAATTAAATGCGTAATGCAACATAAGAGCTAAGATTGGTGATTTATAGTGCAAATCTTTTCTTGCATGAATATAATACAGTGCAATCATCATTTTGTGCATTTTCAATACCATCTGACAATATATTAACATAATATCACTATCATGTTGATAATTCATTGATTATAGTTTAGGCTATAGGTAAAGATTATGCAGTGAGTTTTCTCAGTATTGTATGAGTAAATGTTAGACAATAAATATTATAAAATGTATCTTACAATATCTTATATATAGAAGTTTCTACTTTATAAGCTCATTGCTAGATTTCAAATGGATATATAAAAAAATTAAGTTGGAAAATAAAGAATCTTTCCCAAGGAAGTATATGTGAACATTAAAAATGAACAAAGGATTATTTTAACAAAAACACTTTACTATAGAATCAAGAGTTTATTTATTTCAGTCAAAATTTTATCATATCTTTTGTAATTGTGTGCACATACTTTGAAGTTAATATCTTAAAACAAAATTTTTGATTTTATGTATATTGAAAGGAACTAATTTTTGCCTTATGAATTCAATTTTAGGGTATTTGTTCAGAAAAATAAGAATCACTATCTTAGTGGTAAATTTATTTCTATGATATAGATTAAAATGTGGCATATGACTTAAAATTCATTTATAGTTCCTGAGTTATTCTGGTAATTATTGATTAATTAAAATTATATGTACATAACAGGATTACAGGTGTATCTGTAATCCCAGTGCCTCTTTATTCATAAAGTATTGCTATCATATTTCACAACTTCCTAGAAAAGCTCTATTTTGTAGTTTGTGTTCATTGTGATAGACATGCTGAGACTGTCTAGACAGTGACTGTGAGTGGAAATGATAGATGGCACCATAGAATATCTCTTCACAGGAAAAAGTGCTTTCTACTCTTTTTTGCCATATTGAAAATTGAGTTGCTGGTGTGGTGATTAGAAGTTTTCAGCAAACCAGAGCATTAATCCATAAGAGACATAATAGACAAAAAGTTGTTAAAATTGTGAACCTTAAATTCCATGAAGTTTTCACGTCTACTTCTCCAAATATTTCATATTATTATTGGAGAAAAATATGAACTCTCATATTTTTGTGTCATGTTTTGGATATCTTTGTAAAGTCACCAAATCTTTATTGCATTTAATGAAAAAATTTATGAAAGTAGTACTGTAAATAAAGAACAGCAATAATATTAAAAGCCAAAACATCTCCAATTTATATAGACATTCCAATAGAGAATTATAACACAGTGGCAAAATCATAAGTGTTCCTGGCAAGATAGAAGAGTGAATGTCTTTAATCAGAGTTTAACAGTTCTCTGACATACCTTGAAATTGGAACAGTTTTTAATAATGAGTGGACGATTGCTCAAAGAGAACAGAAAAAAAGGTTAATCTTGATTTTGCTTCAGGAAGAAAAATGCCATTATAGAAGAATTTATACTTGATGTTTTCGGAGAGATGATTTTACTGTAGAGAGCAGTATGGTATCAGTATAATCATTGCTGAGCATCTTGTATTGAAACTTCAAGTTCAGGAGTATATATAAACCTCAAGACATATTATTTACTCTCCCCTCCATTAGTCCAGATAACCTGAAGGAAAAGTCATTGTCTTTCATGTGTGTGTAAATTTATAGATATCGACATATGACCACAATGACTAGTTTCTGTTAAAATTTGGGTAAACATATCAAGATCATCTTCAGGAAGAGTATGGTTCATAGTTGAACCTTTAGATGCTCATGATTACCACAAAATTTATGGTTCAAATCAAGTATAGTTCGGTTAACTTAGTCTTATTTTGTGATATACACATATAGTCTACTTTTTATAGTAAACTAGTTACTTGGCATAAAATATTTATTCTCTCATTAAGGAGATGACTGTGGAGGTATTTCATCTACCTGAGTGGAATTTTCTCTTTTGTCAAGTATTTTTGTGAAGTATTATTTATGAAGTTTTCATAAATATTTTTAAAAGAAAAGAGCTACTTATCCCAATTATCTTGTATTAAATTAACTTCATCTTACTAGAAAGAACATGATTTCTAGGGAACTAAAGAAACATAAAAACAAAAGAAATACCAGTACAAGTATAAATCAACTTTGACTCCTATTGTTGACATGTGGAACTCACTAGAAGCAAGCAAATTACAATTATCAAGACTTTGGAATTTCATATTACACTTGTACCAACAAAAATAGTCTTTCACAAAAAAAGCATTAACCTAAACAAAGATAGCCCCAAAGATTCTGACATATTGTTTATAATTTCTATTTTCTACCTTGACATAACCAAAGGAAACTATGGCAAAGAAGGGATGCCCCAGTGAGTGTATCTCAAAGTTAACACATAAATACCAAAAAGTTCCTTGCAAAAAGTTTTCATTTTCGGTTTTTGCCTTAATAGTTCAGTAGACTTTGAATTTCTCAAGTAACTTAAAACAGTTTTTCTTCACATGTATTTTCTGAGGTAGATATGTTTCATGAAAAGTCTATTTATTGCAAAGTTTTTATGTCTCTAGTAATAAGACATTTACATAATAAAATATCAGTCTTCTAATTACAGTACTTATATGAAATAATAAAGCTTAATTATGTAATGTGGCTATTGGTTCCAATTAAGTAACCAAGTATAACTTCTAGTTCACTTGTTTAATATGGGGATAGAATTGCTTATTTTTAGTAAGCAAACTTTGTTTTGTTTTTGTTTTTTTCGAGACAGGGTTTCTCTGTGGCTTTGGAGCCTGTCCTGGAACTAGCTCTGTAGACCAGGCTGGTCTCGAACTCACAGAGATCCGCCTGCTTCTGCCTCCCGAGTGCTGGGATTAAAGGCGTGCGCCACCACCGCCCGGCCAGTAGGCAAACTTTGATATTTTACATTTAATGTTATAATCCTAGGTAGAGATTATTGTATTATTTTGATTCAACACTCAATTAGACTTATAGTAGTAAACATAAAAATATGATTTCTATGACTCCTTTGCAACTGGCTAGTATTATTTTGAAGGATTTGGAAATTGAATATGAATATATTCCAAGAATGAAACATTCAAAATTTTTGGACTTAAGTATTTAGCCTGTTGATTTTGTATGAGTAATTATGCATACAGTATAGTTTGTATGAATGGTAAATATCAGAATGTGAATAGCTTGAGTGCCTGTTATAATGAAACCCCCAAGTGATTAATTCTTGATGAAGAATAATCTCCTCATAATTAGCTTGAATTATTGTGAGTAGAAGCTCCATATATACAAATTTATTCTTCTTATCA
Source organism: Alexandromys fortis (assembly GCF_014885135.2). NCBI lineage: Eukaryota > Metazoa > Chordata > Mammalia > Rodentia > Cricetidae > Alexandromys > Alexandromys fortis. The sequence continues at coordinate 13,155,771 of NW_026067912.1, read as the reverse complement.
TAAAATTGTAAACCATTAGTTAATAAATTTGAAAGCTTTAAAAATATTAATTTGTGAATTATAGTTTTTGCTATGGTAAAATCTTCTTTTCTTCTATTTATTTGTTATATCTATCATATCCTACTCCATATTTTATCATCTATCTTTATATATATACATATATATATGTATCTATCTGTATATCTATCTGTCTGTCTATCATTTTTCTATCATCTATAGCAACCCATCTGTCATATATCATTTATCTATTCATTTATATATATATGTATTTTTCTGACATGTATTGTCTACCATCTATCAAAGTCATATTTACATAATTTATTGTAGTAGTTTAGTTTATGACTGCATGATTTTGATTGCAACAATTTCATATGAGTCATTTACCAAAATTGATTTATTTAAAGAAAGGTTATAATTTCTGTTTAGAGCCTATTTTTAATACACCAACTCTTTCATAAAAAAATTAGGGTTGATAGAACTAAATAAAAAATTGACTAAACAAGAGCAATCACATAGCAAATTATTCTCCCCTAAGACATTTATTTCTCATTGGGAAATTCAAGATTCTTCTTTGAAACAAGTAGAATTAATTATATTAAATAATAATATTCACCTGGCATTCTTTTTTGTAACATTACTTTGTTTTTATTTTTATTGTAATTAGGTTGATTTTGACATTATGTAGTATAGAGTTTCACTCAACAATGTCTCAGGAGAAGGGAATTCTGAGACAAAGTAATAAAGTATATAATGAATGTTGTAAATTCTTAATTAAGAGATCATTATCAAACGGTCACTCAATTAATGCTTCTCATCACATAGTTTTTACTGCTAATATAAGAGATGATTCTATGGGAATCATTAATTTAAGTCAAATTTGGAGATGAAAAAGAACAAATATACAGTAAATTGCTTATTAATTAGCTTTTCTTTTTCATTTTTATTGTGATTTATATCTTTTACTCTTATGTTAAAAATAATATACAAACCTATTTATAATAAAGTAAAACATGCCATAGTAACAAACAATGAAAAGACAAAACAACCAAGGCAGATTTCAATTAAAGGTTAAAATTTATAAAGGATTCTCAAGGGCATCCATGCTGCTAATGCATTATCTCTTAGGCTTGTTACACTGAAATTTCTCACAATAACTATCACTAATATTGTCATAGAGTTTTTAGGGTCATTTTAGCATTTAAACATCTCACAATTTAGCTTTAAATATGTAACAAACCCACAAATATGACAGGTATTTGTGTTGGTGTAAAAAGTTGCCCTGTTAAATCTTCTCCTCATGCATCTTATTCTTTTTTTAATGTAATTAATAAATATAATATTCTTTTTTGTGAGTGCTTTAATATAGAAGAAGCAGAGTGCCTTGTTGAGTTTATGCGTTAGATGAGGATAAGGAAAAAATAATACAATGTGAACTTTTAGGCAAATCCATGAATGAGTGAGAAGTTCGTTAAAGAGTATTTAAGGAAAAATTCTTCAGACTAGATTGAGCATCAATGCAAAAAAAATCAAATTCTAGAAACTTACTGTGGTCAGAAACCACTAGGATGAACACAGCGAGATATGTGCGGATATAGCAGAAGGAGGAAGGGATAGTAAAGGGAGAAAGTAGGAAAAGGAGAGATTCGTTTGACATTGCTTAGTAAATTATGCCATTTCTGGAATGTTTTTAGAAATGCCGCAGACTGTAACCTGCCTTATTAATTGAAATGAAATATTCATAGCTATTCTGCAAGTAGAATCCTCTATACCGAGAAAAAAAATGACAACATGTAAGAGTCTAGAAAATTAAGAAATTTCATAATATACACTTACTTCAAACTAAATTGTGAAACCATAATTCATACTGTTCCATTCTCAGTGTGCTGTGGAAAGACTTGAGGCACTTGCTGAAGTGTACTCATCATGGGACTATCTGAACCACGTGCTCTTCCACTTCTCCATAAGCCCTCACCAACACTTACTCCCTTAATGTTGTTGGGAGTCACTTGTTGGTTCCCAGCTGCTAAGCAACTCAGACCCAAAATAATCACATAAAAACTATATTATTTAAATCACAGCTTGACCCATTAGCTTTAGTTTCTTATTAGCTAACGCTTGCACCTTAATTTAACCCATCTCCATTAATCTCAGCATCACCACGAGGTCGTGGCCTTCCAGCAAAGTTTCATCATGACTGTCTCTGGAGGTGGCTCCATGGCGTCTCTTAAACCCTACCTTCCTTCTTCCAGCATTAAGTTTTCCTCGCCTACCTCTGTTCCATGTGTAGGTCCAAGACAATTTCTTTATTAACCAATGCTATTCACAATATACAGAGGAGAATCCCACATCACCTTAAGAAATTAAAGTGTTGAAAATATAAAAGACTTATTAAAGTAATTTTTTAAATATAGCAGAATAAACATTTATGATATGAAAAAGTATAAACATCTGCCTACTAAGCTTGAGGACAGATAAAAAAATTAACCATAGGAAGTGCAATGCACAAACTTATGTTTCATGAATATTCTAAGCTATTTTATCTATGCCCTGATCTTACTTTGTTATTGCTTCTTTCTGGACAAACATTTATATCTGTTTCTCTGTTTTCCCATGAACAATTAATTTTTGTTTGGTTAAAACTTATGATGTTAAGATAAAGAAGGATCATGCTGTTCTCTGAAAGGTTTATGCCACATATTTCATTATGAAAATGCAGCGGTCGGATTAATAAATCACCAGTAATTGATATTTAAACAAATTTAATAACAAAACCAGACTCACAAAACCAAGGTTCCAGCGGGGTAGCCAGCGGAAACAGGAGGGAGCGGAAGGGAGCGCGCAGCACAATTTATCAGTAAACATACGCCTGAGGGCAGCCCGCCCCCAAGGGGAGGGCTTATCCCTACATCTCCCTCCCTTTGTCTAAATAAGACAGAACTAACCTAAATACAACTATAAACAATAATAATAAATAATAGATATAACAAACAATATTGAGAACAAAAGTTTTTCCAGACATTCTATCTCAAGGAGTCTAAATAATGTAGAGAGTAATTACAATTATATAATCTTCAACTCCGTCAAAGATCCGAGAAGGGAATAAATATTACTTAACAAATGAGCGATATCCAAAGCGTGCCATAAATGACAGAGACAACAGACTACCTGGGCAATCACCCAAATTCTCGTTCGCAATGTTGAGTCAACCAACTTTGGCTAAGGCCTAGCATGACTGACATACCATTATCAAATGCAAGGAATTTTCTTAGAATTATCCTACCCTGTCTTGGCAAGATAAGAAAATCCTGTTTCATATCTTTGTCAGTAGATGAGGTATGGGCTTTTCTTAACCCAAAGGCCAATTCTGCCAAGAAGACAAACTCCCAGTGGAGTGTCTTTGGTGCTCAACGTTCTCTCGGGAGTAGAGTGGTGTCGCCAGGAGTAATTGTGTCTCGGCACAGAATTCTAGGTTAGCTTAAAGGCCATTTTCTACAGCTCTTTAAAGAGGCTGAAGATTATACTATCTATACTAAATATAATCTCTATGTATCTAGAATACCTTATTAACCTAAAAATAAACATGAACAACATAAAATT
>NW_026067912.1:13131788-13145465 GCF_014885135.2 Alexandromys fortis | reverse complement strand
GAGACTGCATTTAGGGGTAAATATATGTGTATATGTACATACTTGTTTACAAAATATTTTATACCAAACTATTGGTATAAATTCAACAGAAAATGAGTCATTAATATTTATAAGTGATATAGAACATTTACAGTGTTTTTCATGAATATTTTATAAAGGTTAAGCTTCTAATATATTAAGCAAGGAAATCAGTGATGAGGTAAGCAAATTTCACTCTCTTTCTTTCCTCCATTACAATCTCTCCTGTCTCGCTGTCTATGCTGTAGTAACCTGCTAACAGGCTTGCCCTCGCCCATTCTACCTCTTTTCCCTAGGGAGACCACTGGATCTTGGTGCTGACCTGGTTGTGGTTATTTTTGTAGACCATCTTAGTGCCCACATTTAGCCTAACCAAAATTCTTTATGTCATCCCCAATACATAGTTATTATGCATTTCTAAGATCCAGAAAGAGTTAAAAGAAGCCAATAAATAGAACATCCACCAAAGAAAGTGAAGACCAGAACTATACCATGCAAAATTATAAATCACAATAGATAGAGAAAGAAAATATCCCATAATAAAACCAAATTTAATCAGTATCTATGTGCCAATCAAGCTATAGAGAAGACACTGAAAGGAAAAGTTCATTCTGGAGAGGTAAATCACACCCAGGAAAACACAAAGAATAATAAAAGATAAGTAAATAAAGAGAGATGAAAATATACTACACCATAATAATAAAATATCAGAAAAAATAAAAAAAATCAATAATAAAATATCAGAAACCAATAAGCACCACTTATTGATAGCTCTCAATACTAATGAATTCAGAAAGACACAGACTAACAGATTGAAGAAGAAAATAAAATCTATCTTTTTGTTGAATCCACATTAAATCAAAGACAGATATAAACTCAGGGAAAAAGATTGGGAAAAGGTGGCTGATTAAAACCTCATTGTGTATGTACCATATTTTCATTATCCTTTAATAATTTAATGATGATTTACTCAGGTGATCCATTTTGTTTATTGTGAACAGGATAACAATAACAGCAGATATACACATGACAATGTTTTATATGATACAGAATTGCTTTGGACATGTTCCCTGTAGTCGCATGGCTTAAGAATGTAGTACGTGTATTTTAGTCATTAAAGTAGCATCTGCAATTGTTTCTGTAGTAATTTTGCTAAATTAAGTCTCATGACCAATGTATAAAGGTTTATTTTCCCTATATCTATTCCAGTAGCATGTTCTTACTTTTTTGTTTTCTCAGCAATAACCACTCCAATCAGAATGATATATAAAGTTCTCTACAGCTAAAGATAATGATTATTTCAAATAGATATTGTCAATTTATACTTTTATTTTTAGTAGTGTGTCTCTGTTTCATTTCCAAATTACTGGTCTAATGATTGGTTTTACTTATATTTTATACAATTTATATACTTTGATACTACTTTCTTGTCAAATATATAGGAGTCAAAGATTTTTTCACTATCCTGTAGTTCTTCTTCACTGTTTAATTTTTCATCATATATAAAAGTCTTTGTTTAATGCAATGCCACATTTCTTTCTATTTCAGTTGATAGAGTTTTATAGAGTGTTAACATGGAACTATATTCTTGGGGTCTTTATTCTATTTTTTTGTAGTACCTTCAAATTTCAAGTCTTACCTTAAAGTATTTGAAACAGCTTGAATTGATTTTTATATAAGGGGTGATTTTGTCTACAAACTGAGTATATACTAACTACATGAACCAGTACTTACTATAAATATTTCTTTGTGTGAAACAATATCCTGTCTATAAAATAATATGAATGACTATTTTTTTCTGGTTTGTTTTCTATTTCTCTGATAAGACACCATAACGAAAAGCAAATTGGGGAGTGAATTATTTGTTTCCACTGATAGTTGTGGCTTGCTATGAGGGAAGCTGGGACACAAACTCAGTGTATTAACTGGGTTTTGATAATACTTACTTAGAACTGAAGCAGAGGTGATTGATGAATACAGCTTACAGACCTGATAGTCATTATCTGCAAAGTTGCTTTTTGTGCACTCCTGGACTATGTGCCTGGGCATGGCAGCACCTTCAGTAGGCTGGACTCTCACACCTAAATGGTTAATCAAGAAAATGACCTATAGACTTGTCAACAGAGAACCTAATGTAGGCATTTTCTCAAATGAGAGTCCTCTTACAAGAAGATGCTAGTTTATGCCAGGTCCAAATTAATAAAAAAGTAATTTTATGTATTTTTTTGCCAATATTATTAGTAATAGGCTAGAAGTTTGAAAACACAAATGTGCCTTAAGAGCCGGCAAAAGATCAAAATATTTTGGAATATTTCTAATTGATCAATAACTAACACTCAATAGTGTATATAAATTTAATTCTTAGTGTAGTAAGTGAAAAAAAACAGAGACAAACACTATGTAGTGTGAGATTTCACTTACATGATTTTATGTGTTCTAGGCCAAATTATTGTATTCTACAATGGAATAGGACTCTGTCAGTGAGGTTAGCTACAGCTCTAGAAGGTATCTGGGAAATCTTTCAGATGATAGAACTGATGTGTATGCCACTTGTAATTGCCAATATATTTTTTCTACTAAAAAGAAACAAAATCAGTTAAATTGGAGAATTTCATTGAACGTAAACATACTCAGTGACAACAATGGCGGAATCCCTACAGGATGCAATTCTAGTTATTCTCTCTAGAAGTACGATCTGTTGAAGTTCTTCCTTCCGACCCCCTGTGTTTTTATGTGCACACAACCTAAACCTATAATCATTCTCTTCTTTTGAAATATAGTTTTTAAATTATATTACCTTTATTAGTTATTTGAAGATTTCATACATTCATACAATTTATGCATATTAATCAGGCTGTTCTTTTTCTACCTCTCTCTAGCCCGATGCACAACTCCAAACTCTATTTCCCTCCTGATTTCTTTTCCACATTTAAACATTCTTATTCTCTTAAAGCTTGATTTGTAAGAATAACTATTCTATTTTTGTTATTTTATTCATTCATGGTTGACTTTTTATATTTTTTTCATTTTAGAACAATCTTATTTAACATACCAGTTATAGTTCCCTCCCCCTCCTGTCTTCCTACTTCCCCCATCTTCTCCCTGCCTCACCTTCCATCCACTCCTCAGAAAAAGTGAGGCTTCCCCTGGGGAGTCAAAAAGGTCTGTCACATCACTTGAGGCAGGACCAAGTCTCCCCACTACCCTCACCCCCTGGATCTAAGCTGAGCAAGGTATCCCTCCACAGGGAATGGGCTCCAAAGAGCCAGTTCATAAACTAAGGATAAATACTGGTTCCACTGTTAGTGGCTTCAGAGACTTTCCAAGCCACAAAACTTTCACACCTATTCAGAGGGCACAGTTCAGTCTCATGTAGGTTCCCCATCAAGAATATACAAGACATAGTTCCATTATTCTTTAGCATCCATAGTTTCATTATTAATGAATACCTTCAGTCATGAAGAACTTTAGAAAATAGGTTAGTGGGCTGGAGAGATGGCTCAGAGGTTGGGAGCATTGCCTGCTCTTCCAAAGGTCCTGAGTTCAATTCCCAGCAACCACATGGTGGCTCAATACCATCTGTAATCAGATCTGGTGCCCTCTTCTGGCTTGCAGACATACACACAGAAAGAATATTGTATACATAGTAAATAAATATTAAAAAAAAGAAATGGGTTAGTATTAACTATAATCACTTTCCTCCCTTAAAATAAAAGGAGAGCCAAAATGTAACCTAAATTAAGCAGTAATGCTGAAGTTTGTAGAATTACTAGAATATATTTTTTTAGAAAAGTCTTTGAAAATATTTTATTTTTACTTACTTTCCTTCAAGCAACACTTGGAGAAAACAAAACCCAATAATTTTTCAAATGGTTTGATGAAATATTTATAATAACTTTGTTAGAATTTTCAACTAAATAACATTTATATGCAGCATGCATAGATTCAATATTCATGAACTGTTCACACAGCATGGCGCTATACTCCACTCTATGGAGAGAAGAAATAAAACTTTGTAGAACATTGTAAATTCTGCTAAAGAGAACTGTCTTCTGAAAGATTAATTTATTAACTCTAGTATTCAATAAATAGATGTTATGTGTATATGTAACATGTACTGAAGCTTTAGTTTAAACTGTTAATTTATGATATTTCAAAATGTGAAATATTAAAATAAAGACATGGTAGTGTACCTTTATTATAGTATCACATAAGATTTATGTGTTGAGAATATATCAGAAGCAATAGATGGCACTATTGGTCCATTAGTGTAAAGAAGTTATGCTCTATTTTTTTCTAGCTCATCTTTTATCTACCCATTCCTATTATAGTTTTTTCAGAGTCTTATAGGGAATCTATAAAGATATTTTTAAATTAAATTTAAAAATACATATTGTGTCAACCAAACATGACAGAACTAAAGAACAATGGTCTTTAGTGTTTTTTTTTCTTTTTTAATGTGTGCTTCAAGATGGACCCAGAATGCAGTGAGAAATCTGTGTAAGTGTGATGCTTAAACACACTCCATTCTTCATTTCTTTAATTAACTAAGAAATTTTCTTTGTAGAAGGATTTCATTAGTACTTTCTTTAACATCTACTTGGACTTTCAAATCACTCTGATGGTGATATATTTTTAATTCTGAAGTGAGACTCAATGGACTGAACTTATCTATTTTCCAAAAACTAGTTTTTGCCTCCTGCATTACCAATAATTTTCCTGAACAATAAATGACTTAAAGCTATGATGTGAACACAAAAAATGGTGATATTACAAAAGTGATGCAAATATATGATTACTATGATATAAATTCTACAATGAAAAAAAGAAATTTCTCATGGGTCACAAATTTCACATATTTTACTAAATCCTCTAATGCTGTAGGATTAAGTGCACTCATTTAGATATCTGATATGCATGCATCATAAATGCTTTGTTCTATTAATGATAGTGTTTTGAAAGATAGTGAATGTGTCTTATCTATGCCCTCGATCAAGTAAGATTTTAAATTTATCGTTTATTTCCTATTTGTTAAAAATACAATTGTCACTTAGGACAATAACTAGAGCAACTATGTAGAAATATCACATCATCAACGTGTCGTGAAGATGTTTAGCAATTGTTTGGTAATATTGAGTTGTTCTCAAACACAGCACTATTGTCCATTTATATTACACCAGCTTCGTCTTTAACTGATCTAAACTGTTGAAATTCTCTTTGAGACAATATTTATTTAGATAATCATTGAAAACTCACTTGAGAATCCAGCCATATATGGGCAATATTGCCTTACTTACACAGAGGTCTTAGGGAGTTGCTGTCATTTATATCTGTGCTTCCAGAAAGAAGGAAAGGGAATATAAATAGATAGATAGATGATAGATGATAGATGATAGATAGATGATAGATAGATGATAGATAGATAGATAGATAGATAGATAGATAGATATAGATGATAGATAGATAGATAGATAGATAGATAGATAGGTGAATAAATAAATAAATGTATCCATTGATCAACCATCATCCATGCTAGGTGAATAATTGACATTACAGACTTTGGAAACATCTATAATCTTCCCAGCACCCATGCTGTATAAGTGATCCCGAAGTACTCGTTTGTTCCCAGTTTGAATTGTGGTGTAATTCTATTTTGTTTGTCATTATTACCTCAAGAGCAGATGATAGTTATTAGCATATCTTCTCTAGGCAAACTAATTTAACAGCACACACTTGAGTGTTAACTCTTTAATTACTCCTTCATTGGCAGAAAAATGTGAGGAGTTTGCAGTTCACCATGAATATAAAACAAAATGCTATGACAGTGAGCTTAGTTATTTTTTGCAGTTTATATCCTAAGGCAGAGAGCCTTGCTTGTCTCATTTTAAGTTTTTTGAATTTTGTTAGGTAATTAATAATTATTCGGTTTGCTTTTAAATATTTATTATATAATATTTAATTATTCAAACTGAAATTTTGAAAATTATTCAAAATAAAACATAGGTTTACTTAAGGTATGCTAATTGTAACTTTTAATATATTCCTTTAATTTATAAATAATGGGAAAGGGAACCATAATCAAAATATACTGTATGAAACAAAATTATTTTCAGTTAAAAATAAAAGCATTTCTAAATACAAAAATATAAATAATTAATGCTGTTTTGAATGGTTGGGTCATATTTTTTCAAAGAACCATTTATGTTAAGAAAAATTATAATTTGGTGTAACCAACTAGTCTCAGTGCAATTCAGATCCAATAACTGACCTACTTCATATAAAGACATCAATTCATCTTTTTTAGAACTTTGCTAATCCATTCAATTCCCAATTTTAAGTAACACATTGAAAGAACTAATGTTTTAAAAGTACATATTCAATTACTTTTTTGTCCAGATTTATTATTGTTTGAAAACCTTATATATTCTAATCATCTGTTTTGATTAAAAAAATCACACTTTTTTTTCTTCCAAGATCCCCATCTGTAGTAAAAGGAGCGGCGGGGCTGTGTCTCTGGCACCCGACCGCCCTCATGGCTAGCTTATGCCCGAAATAATTACACAGAAACTGTATTCTTTTAAACACTGCCTGGCCCATTATCTGTAGCCTCTTACTGGCTAGCTCTTACATATTAATCTAACCCATTTCTAATCTGTGTAGCCCATGAGGTGGCTTTCCAGAGAAGATCTTAACCTGCATCTGTCTGGAGTGGGAGAATCATGGCGACTCCTCGACTAAGCTTCTTTCTCCCAGCATTCTCTTCTGTTTACTCCACCCACCTATGTTCTAACCAATAAAATGGGCCAAGGCAGTTTCTTTATTATAATTAACCAATGACCTTCCTCCATCACCCATCTGTTCCTCTCATTTTCTTTTTAACTTCATGTGTTCTTTATTTTTAAACTCATTATCTCACTTAGTGCCTTCTGTATCTATGTTTGTGTTTAGGGCCATCCACTGGGGCATGGCAGACATTTAAGGGCTGCTTTCCAAGAACAAAGACAACTGCTTCAGCACCAGCAGCTATCACTTGAGAAGAGTTCCTAAGCTATGGGCAAGACTCCCTGCACATACTGAGCTTTTAGAGTGGTATGATCTTAAACAAGTTTTATGCATATGGTCACAGATCCTGTGAGTTTATCTGCACAATAACACTGGCATATCTAGCAAATGTGTTTCATTATCCATAACTACTACTTTTGGCTTTCATATTACTTTTACGTCTCCTGCAATGATTCCTAAAATTTAAAAGCAAGAGATGTGATGTGTTTGCCCCTGTCGTGTTTGAATACTTCTCAATCACTTATTTCATTAAGTTTATCATTTGTTATCTCTGTGTTAGTCATGATATAACACTCAAGAGATTTAACTGATGAGGCTGTGACATGTATTTCTCTATGATTCAATGTTAACCCTTTAGATTTAGATACAAAGGCCATTTGTTGGAGATAATATCAATTTCTCTTTCTAGGACCAGCCTTTAGTTCTTAGTCCTATTAATGTTGTCATGTACAAGTTATGACTTGTTGACTGGGTCTTAAATTTAACCATAAAGCAGTTTGTTATTTCCATAACAAGCAAGCCACCACAGCATGAATAGGCATAATCTACAGGGGCAGTTGTTATTGGAGATTAGCAAGCAGAATGAGTGTTTATTATTTTTATCCTCTAATAGAGTACACCACTCTTATTTATGCTAGCTGGTGAGAAGGAAGTTCTCCAATTTAATAGCAGCTTGATTTCTTCATGTTTTATCTGCCAACTATAGGGTGTCTTCAGCTGTAGGGTCTCACCATCATGCTCTTGTGGTGAACCAAGAGCACCAGAAATAACAATGTTTCATAGACCTGTGGGAAACCGCTGACAAGAACTCAAAAGCAAGAAGCATGTGCCTGCCATAGGCCTTTTTATGTTACAGCCTATATTGTCTACTATGAAGTAACTTCATTTAAATTCTGTTATTGAATGTTTCCACACTGCATTTTCAAAGGTATTTAATGTTAGTTATCCCTTCTCATAATACTTCATCTACTGGCCTTTTTATCCCTAACACCATCTAATTATTTCTGTTCCTGTATTCTCTTTTTGACATTCATATCACTTGCTTCAAAATCAAATAATTCTATAAACCATGAGTATTTTTTTCAATTTTCTCCTGTGAACTTTTATCGACTGCATTTTGTCATAGCATATTTATTAGCTTATTTATTTTCTGGATATAGAAAGAATAAATACAGGATAATTGCCAGATTATTATTAACATGACTAGCCTCTAAACCAATATACTCCTTATTCTCCTCTGAAACATCTTGAACTAGCCCTCTAATGTCCATAATTTACTGGTCATTCTCGTCTCTCAGAGTCCATTAATTCTGGCTAACAATAATCTAGGTATTGTTAACTCAGTTAGGAGGATTTTTTTTTATTCCTCATGAATACCTTTTCTAAAAACCCATGTGTCATATGGACTAACAAAATCAGTAGTCCCTCTCTTTATTGTAACTTTTTGTGTTAGTTACTCTTCTCAGTGTGACAAAATATCAGTCTAAGAGTACTTAAGGAGGAAGATTTTATTTTTTTCTCCTGCTCTAAGAATTCAGCCCACTTTGTTGGAAAAAACATGGCAACACATAAATGAGTTGATTGTTCAAACTACTTCTGAGTTCAAGAAGCAGGGAAGTGAAAGCTGGAGCTGCATTTAATTTCTTCTTTTTATTCAGTATTGTGTTTATTCAATGATACTATTTCAATCACATTCATAGAGGGTCTTGGTAACTCAATTAATGGTCTTTATAAGACTCTCAAAGATATGTCCTCTAGGTTGTTCTATAACCTTTCAGGTTGACCATTGAAATAATCATCACAGGAAGTAAAAACCATATTAGGTGTGACGCAAACATTAGTTATATACACAAGTGCATTCACAAAGATACAAAAAATGAAAAAAAAAACAGAGAAATAAGGCTGACAAGTCCTGCTGTGCAAGCATAAGGACCATATTCCAATCCCTTTAACCCATAAATATTGAGTGGTCATTTAACCCCTTTATAGCCTTAGCACTCAGGAAGCAGAGATGGGATATCCATGAGATAACTTTGTTGGTAACCTAGGTGTGTGACATTTGAAATCTTTATATTGAATGGAATTAAAGTGAATAACATTTGAGAAATATCCTAGGCAATGTCAATTTCTACTCCCCTATACATATAAACACATACATACATGCATGTGCAAAATAAATAATAAGAAAAGAAAGAAACTTGCCCACTTGTACAACTGTTATACTCAATTCCACAACAAGTGTGTTGGTCATTGTTGACATTCATAACCAATACATACAAACACTATCATGTTCCCTTTATGTCAGCCATAGTTTTCATTGTTTAAGCGTCTTTACAGTCTTTATAAGTTAGGGAAACTGATTAACCATAAGCAGAAAGGAAAGGAGAGAATGACCTTGGTAGTCATCTGCCCTTGGACACCATTTGTGACAAATCCAAATCAGTATTTCAGTATTGGTTATGACCTCATTTTATACATGATATTCTCTATTGAAAATAGCAAAACACTCTTTTATATAAGTAAAGACATCATTCGTGTCTTAGCAATATCATAGAATCCTTCACTGCAAACAATAAAGACTTGCAAGAAGGCTGCCATCCTGTTTATAGCTTAAGGTTAAAAGGGAAGGGGGACAATGAACCATGGAAAGACAATGAAGTGAAAAAAATGTCTTCTTAATGAGATGCAAAACCCAGAGGGCCAACCCATGAAGCCACTCTCACAAATGTTCTTCAGCCTAAGTGTTGTTGTCACCTTCAAGTGTGTTTTCCCAACTTTTTCCAGGGAAAATTGCTTATGGTTGCTCACACTCCTGTTTTCCTGTCTAGTCACTCAAAGAATAATTTCTCTTAAATTCTAGGACATTGCTCTCAGTTTATTATCTTTGTTCACATTTTACTTTGATATACTGACTAGACCAAGGATTAAATAAGATGACGTGTCATCCTGATATCAGTAGGGTGACTGCCACCTAGTAGTGCGGTCTGTATAGGATTGTAGTTTGCCCGTGGCAAACTACAGACCATGTCAACACTAGAAGATGATATAAGGGATGTTCTATTTTAAAGACTGTGTCTCCGTCAGCACTACGATGGGATTGTATTTCAATTTCCTCCTGTTCATCAGTTACCTGCTACTCAATGAGTTCAGTAACTTTGTCTTTTACCTATATTTTAAAGTTCAAAGACAGCAATCTTTGCTTCCAATTCAATAAAGCCCATGGTTGTATCTATTTCGTAAAATTCTTTTGCCTTTCATTGGTAATTAACAGACAATCCATATTGGTACAAAACCAATTGTTTATTTTAAGCACCAGTGCTCACTTACTGAGCCAGGTTTACCTGAGCATGTATGAGGAAATGTTCTCTATCAGGCATGAGTCAGAGGGGTCACAGCAATACTGAGGTTGAGACAAGTTTATTGCAAACACTCAGACATTTTATACTTTGTCAGAAACAGTATACGATGGCAGTTGCCAGTTGAAGAACAATTGGAGTTGCCAGGATACAGTACTTGTGAGGCCATGGACTCTAACCTGAAAAGCCCATATTGCATGCCTCTCAAGAAAGCTAGACAATGACAACTCAATTATTCCTTGCAGTTTATATTACCTGATCCCCTCAGTTTTCATAAGAATTACCAATTTTCTTGTGATTTCTAAACTCTATTAATTAGAAATAAGCACTCGATATGATTTCCTATGGTCAAGCAAAGATGCCTAATTACTTAACCTTGATTTTTCCTGTCTCAAGCCTCCTTCTGCAGGTTTGTCTATTCTTGTTCTTATTGTGATGGCATAAGAGCAAATATAGAAGACAAATTTGTGTCTTATCATTTATGTTACATTTATGTAACAAATCTGCTAACAGTGTGTCCAAACAAGCCATATAAATAAATCAAGATTCAAAAGTAAGAGGTTCAACCCAGGGAATTGAGGAAATTTTTTTTTTATTTATTATATATATCAACCACAGTTCCCTTTCTGTCGCCTCTTCCCACATCAACTCCTCAGAAAGGGTAAGGCCTTCCAAGGATAATCAACAAAGTCTGTCACATTCAGTTGAGAAAGGACTTAGCCCCTCCCATTCCCCAACCCCCAGCATGAAGGCTGGGTAAGGCATCCAACCATATGGAATGGGCTTCAAAAAGCCAGTTCATGCACTGGAAATAGATCCTGGTTCTACTGTCAGGGGTCCCACAAACATACCAGGCTACAAAACTATCACCCACATAGAGAACCTGGTTCAGCCCCATACAGGAGCACCAGCTGTTTAGTCTAGAGTCTGTGAGCTCCTGCAAGTTTGGGTCACCTTTCTCTGTGGGTTTCCCTGTTGTGATATTGACCCTTTGCTCATTAAATCTTTCCTCCCTCTCTTCAACTGGACTTCCATAGCTCAGCCTGGTGCTTGGATGTGGATCTCTGCATATGTGTCAATCAGTTACTGGATAAAGGTTCTATGGCGACAGTTAGGGTTGTCACAAAACTGATTATAGGGGAAGGCAAGTTTTGGCACACTCTGCACTATTGCTCGAAGTCTTAGCTGTGGTCGTCCTTGTTGATTCTTGTGAATTTCCTTAGCATAAGACTTCTTCCTAGCCCCAGGATGGTTTCCTCCATGAAAATATCTCTTTCCTTGATCTTCCACCACATCCCTCCCCCAATTCAACCATTTCATTCTCTGAAGTACTCATCCTCTATCTCCTCTCCTTCATTGCCTTCCTTGGCTCCCAGATTAACCAGGAGCTCACATCCATTTTCTTTTCCCAGAGTGATCTATGTGCCTATTTTAGGGGGTTCTCCTTGTTACCTGGCTGTGGATTATGGTCTGGTTATCTGTTGCTTTACTTCTAGTATCCACTTATTAATGTGTACATACTGTGTTTGTCTTATTGGGTCTGGATAACGTCACTCGGGATGTTTCTTCTAGTTCCATCCATTTGCCTGCAAATTACAAAAGATCATTTTTTCCCACTGAATAGTTCTCCACTGTATAAATATACCACATTTTCTTTATCCATTCTTCAATTGAGGGGCATCTGGGTTATTACCAGCTTTTGGTTATTATGATTAATGCTGCTATGAATGTAATTGGGCAAGTGCCCTTGTGGTGTGATTGGGCATGTTTTGAGTATATGCTCAAGAGTGGTATTGCTGGATCTTGAGGTATATTGATTGCCAGTTTTCTGAGAAACCACCATACTGATTTCTACTAGCGGCAATAACAAAGTAAGTTGAAACTATATTACTATACTATATTACTATGCCCTTTTCTTTTCACTTTTTTTTTGAGACAGCATTTCTCTGTAGTTTGGAGTCTGTCCTGGAACTAGCTCTTATAGACCAGGCTGGCCTCAAACTGAAAGAGATCTGCCTGGACCTATCTCCCGAGTTCTGGGATTAAAGGCCTGTGCCACCACAGTCCAACATACAATGGTCTTTTCAATTAAAGAAAGTAACATGTTAACACTGCTGTTAGTTTCTGGGAGTTTTGCTGTGGGAATTTCACTATATTTATATCAATATATCAGGATATTATTGTTAAATATTTATATTTGCATATTATTGCCTTTAAATAACTCAAATAGACATATGATGTGCAATTATATGTTTCTTCTCCTGTACATAATATATATGACATCCATCTTGGTATTTATTTGTAGCAATAGCATATATCAGCCTATCATTTTCCAAAACTACCTAGAAAGAGTTAAAATTTCACTATTTCTTCCACTTATTTCCTATCTTTGTCTTTACATTTTATATTTTTGTTGCTGTTAAGCTACAGTTAAATACTAAACTATTAACTACATTGAAAGGACGATTGTTTTTATTTTTTTTTAAACAGGGTTTCTCTGTAATTTGGAGTCTATCCTGAAACTTGTTCTTGTAGACCAGGCTGGCCTTGAAGTCACAAAGATCCACTTGTCTCTGCCTCCCAAGTGCTGGGATTAAAGGCATGTGCCACTATAACTCGACTAAAAGAGGATTTTATTTTAAAAAAGTAAATTAGATCCTTGAAGATGACAGATGATACACTCTTCCCTCAATCCCTCAATGCAGATCCTGTATAACACTGCCCTTTGAACAGGCATCATATTTATACTGTTTTACATGATAGATACTTATAAGTCATAAGGATGCTTGTTCATTGCAGAAACTTATCACAAAAAAATCAACTTTGAAAATTATACGAAGTATTTGTATACCTAACAATGATATACTTTACCTAGCAACACATTGAATGAAAAAGTAATCATGCAAATATTGTTAATGGAACATTCTCACATAGCATGTTAGTAAACTTTCTTCTTGCCATAGCAAAATAATAGATAGCAGCAACTGAAGGAATCAGGGCTTTATTTCTGTTCATGGATATACTGAATAATTGTTGTAAATGTATATGCATAATTATTTACTTACAGTTATATAAGTATACCTATAATAATTGCTAAGAGTATAGAAACCAAGGTGCCTATATCTTTAAACATATTTTGATATTTTCAATAACTAAATAAATATATAATGCGTTTAATTTTAGAAAATGAATTACATATAAATAGTTTAAAGTTCAAAACATTTTCATTCTCTCTATATAA
>NW_026067912.1:13128615-13131628 GCF_014885135.2 Alexandromys fortis | reverse complement strand
ATATTAGTAAGAAGAATAAGAAGTCTGCCTTGGACTATTTAATTGCTTTTTATAGAAAGCTACAATGCTATGTTAAAGATAAATGAAAATATGGAAGACAGGAATTGTACTGAAACTTTCATAAGTCAGTGGTCATAATGACTAACATGGACTCCACAAAACCATTTGCTTACAAGAGGAAAAATGGCACTAATTGGAGGAAAAGTTTAAAGTGCAATGTGTTTTTATCCTTAAGGATTAGAAGAAAAATTGGTCTTTCAACTCCTCAAGTGAGCACAACAAGCAATCCAAAAAGTATTTGTGTGAGGGAGTTTGTAGAATCTATTCCATTTGTCACAGCAATGTGTGGTCAAGGCTCAGCAAAATTTGAGTTATCATTCATCCCCAGGGTCAGTGACCATGTGCTCAAAGAATACTTTATACTTAAAAGGAATTTATATCCTCAAAATTGTCAGCAGTGTCATCTTCCCTAAATTGTTGTCCTTAGCTTATACTTGTTTTTAAAAAGAAAGAATAAAATGAAAAGGGAAAAAGTTACATTCAATAATATACAAAGTATGTAATATATAATATGCACATACACATATACATAAAGATATGACTATAATAATATACATAATATCCATTATATTTTCCATATAACAGTGAACTAGTTTCTTCCTTTGGTTATACAATAATCGAACAATGAAACATAAGAACAGAAAGTTTATTTTGGTTGTCAGTCTTGTTTAAACAGTTCAAGTTGATCTGGATGGCTGTGAATAACTGCATGAGTGATTAAATTCAGGAAGCAGAAAGATAACTGCTGATTCTCAGATAAATTTTCTCTTTCTCTCTTCTTAAGCACAGCACCCTAGCTCATAAATAGAACAGTCTTTTCTTCTTGAGCTCAAACTCATTGGAAATGCCTTTAGAGTCTTGTCAAGAGGTGTTTCTCCCAAGGTTTTCCTCCTGGTAATTCAAGAATGAATTTGAACCATCATGAATTATAACAGCTCCTTGTTAACTTGCTTTACAACCAAACATATCACTTTATAATTTATTGCTTTGTTTCTAGTTCCTAACATTTTATACTCTTCTCATAAAGTAAAGAGCACTTGTTGTGTATCCAAATGACCCCAAATTGTGTTTGTCCATTATTTTTTTTCAAAACAGTAACTGAAAATTTTCTACAGACTCAGAAAACCTGCTACTTTGACATCTTGTAAAAAGAAATAACATACAAGTTATTGTGTATGTCCAACACATGAATATGCAACACGATAAAGCATTCTCATTCCAAAAGTATTAATGTAATAAAATATTTGTGTAAGATAAGACCAAAATGCAGAAGTTGAGATATCATATCCTCAACTTCCTGTCTTTTGTTTCACTTTGAGCCTGAGGCTTCTCTTTAATGTCACTAAGCCCTTTACAAACAATGGAACATTGTTTACTCTGCACCCATCTGTAGTGATATTTCATTTGTATTTTAATAATAAAGTTTACCGGAAGTTCAGAGAGTAAAATATACACACTGGTCAGTCTTAAAGACCAGGCAGTAGTGACACACATCTTTAATTCCAGTAACGACACCAGTTTGACTTAGAAACTATGAAGTAGTGATGCACACCTTTAATCCCAGCAGTAGAAAGGAATATGAAATGGAAGGAGTCAGCTCTCACAGTCTCATTCTGAGATTCCTGGAGGCAGAATCTCCATTTTATACTGAAGTAGAGATAAGAGCCAGTGGCTGGCTGTTTTGCTTTTATGACCTTCAGGTTGAACCCAATTTCTATTTCTGGGTTTTTATTAATTGTGCTACACCCATCCATCTCAAAGTTTAAGTTTTGCATCTCAAAAACTCTCATTCTCCTTTCTTCACCAAAACTCAAATTTTATTTTCACATACTTCTGTCTTTTCAATGAGAATGCTCACAGAGAATGCCATGTAAAAATAACCATGGCTTTTATGCAGTCTTGAATGTTTCTCTTCAAACATTCTTAGTGGGTTATCTTTGAAATCATTCAAATTTCCAAGGCACAAATAAATTCCTGCACAGTAGAACACAAACACCTTTAATCCAATTTGCAATACAATGTTTCTTCTTTCCTAGAACCTCTTGAGACTTTGAGGTTTCCATCAGCATTTTGGTCTTCAAAATGTCTACCGGATGTGGAATTTCCCTCTGTGTGCTGTGATTACCATTAATGAATAAAGAAACTGTCTTGGGCCTGTGCTGGGAAAAGAGGTAGGCAGAGAAAACTAAGAAGGGTGGAGTCAGAGAGAAGCCATGCAGCCCCTTTGGAGCCAGATGGAACTTTAGCCTGTAAGCCAGAGTCACATGGCAATACACAAATTACTAGAAATGGGTTAAATTAAGATGTAAGAGGTAGCCACTAAGAAACTAGAGCTAATGGGCAGAGCAGTGTTTTAAATAACATAGTTTCTGTGCAATTATTTTAGTTCTGGGTCACTGGGACAAACAAGCAACATAAGACAACATCTACCTACATCTTCAAATCCTTTCTCATTTACCACATATGATCAGGATTCTCATAGCAAAAAATTCTGTTTCTTGGAACCAACTTTAGTTCCTATTCCTGTTGCTCTAAGTAAATACCCAACAAAAACAGCATAAATAAAGAGGGTTTTGGAGCTCATACTTTGATGAGAAGCAGCTTATCCTGGACATGGAATCATGCAGTGGAAGTAAAAAGGCACAATTTATACATAGTCAAGAAGCCTAGAGAATGATAAATGCTGATATTTAGAATCCTCTTCATTTTACCTTTAATGAAATTTCATACAGAGAGAATAGCTCCTCAGTTAAAACTCTATACAAGTTGTCTCACGAACAGACCAGAAGATGGGATTTACGGTTAGTTCTAAGTTAATCAAGTTACCAATAAAAGAAAACATTGCAATCACAGACATTCCTTTCAGTTACATATGTGTGTGTGTGAATATATGACTTTGAAGTAAGATATTACTCCATGAAAGAATTGTCTGAATAGTTAATTTATATATATA
>NW_026067912.1:13120044-13128528 GCF_014885135.2 Alexandromys fortis | reverse complement strand
GATAATTTAGGAGTTTGAGATATTATTCCTAAGGGTAAAATGGGTATTTATACAGTAGAAAGATTAAAACATTGGCACTGGTATTTGTTATCTATCTTTCCCTCTGGATTCTAGTTGATAGTTTATAAAACAGATATCATTTTCAACTAACCAAACATAAATTTTCAAAATATTTAAATAATAAATAAACGATTATTTTGATACTTTCAAAGAAATGACCAGTAAAATATAACATATTGGAAGCACTGCATTATCCTAAATGTGCATAAAATGTAGTATGTATATCCTGTATGTTTAAATAAACTTCAAAACTACAATGTTTTCAGAATTATAACTCGTTTAATGATGTGAAGTAAGTCTAATGAATAACCCTTAATTCTAACACTTGGGAGGCAGCAGTTTGAGGATCTCTGTAAGTTTAGAACCAGCCTGGTCTACAAAGTGGGTTCTAGGACAACCAATGGTACAAATAGAATCCTGGTCTTGAAAACAAACAAACAAAAGAACCAAAACAAAACAAAAACAAACAAAATAGCAAAAGAAAACAAAATAGAGAAGTTTTTCAGAAGAGAAGTGGATGAGAGTGCAAACGGGAGGTGATAGAGAAAAACAGGAAGGAGAGAAGATAGGGAAAACTGTGACTGGAGTGTGAAATGATGATGATGATGATGATGATGATCATCATCATCATCATCATCATCATCATCATCATCATTATTAGAAAATTAAAGGAAAAGAGACTAGTATTGTTTCCCTTCTCATTTTTCTCATAACTGACACCTACTATTCTTTCGTCTGGTCTCCGCATCTCCACCACCATCCCTCTGTGGTCCCTGTAAACTTTAGTGGTATTTTGTGATTGCTCCATATTAAACATTGGCATCTAAAAATCTTGCCTTCATGATTAGTGGAAAACAAGTGTTATTTGTCTTTCTTAATCTGTGCTAGATCACTCAGTAATTTTATCAAAAAAGAGAAAAATACAAATAAAATTTCAGAAAATATATTTATAATAGATTGCAAACTGCCGACTACTAATAAGAGATATTTATTTTTATTCTAGTTGAAATAAAAGAGTAATATGATAACAGCTTGTTGCCATTTGTATTATGTATGTGGCCATCAAAATTGAGAGTTGATATTATCAAGCTATATGAAATAAAAGAGTAATATGATAACAGCTTGTTGCCATTTGTATTATGTATGTGGCCATCAAAATTGAGAGTTGATATTATCAAGCTATCAGATGTGCGTGATGTAAATTTATCTAGGTTTTGTCTTGCTAGTGGTTTACATTTTCCACCACTTGTCTATAGGTACATAGATTTGTATATTTTCATTCTACTTTTTTATATAATCAATTTATTGAAGAAATTGAGATCTGGCCTGCCAGTATTTTGTACCAATTTCTGCCCAGGACAACAATAAAAGGAATCGAATTGTAACTTTTATTTTGTAGCAGTTCCAATCATCAAGAACCCTGTTCTCATTCCTGGCTCTGCCAATTTCTATTACTTTTGATACAGAAGAAAACAAGTCAATGCTTTTGGAATGAACATCACAGAACAGTTGGTTGGCATTTGATGGGCAAGGCCAATTCAAAAGTTGTTTTATACACATTTCGTTCCTTTCCATCAGATGCTTAAAATAGACTTGGCTGTTTACTTTCCAGAAAGGAAAAAAAGCATTTTGTCAGATACTCTGATGACCAAGAAAATCCCTAGCTTAGAATCAGTGACCTCTTTGTTTGTTCCATTTACATCTAACTTACTATGGGAAAATATATGGCTATTCTTCAGAACCATTAAAGAGTCAAATTATTCTTTATTCACCCCCTTGTTTCTGTCTTTAAAATCTTGATAATTTCATTTTTTTTTCAGACTGTGGTAAAAGTACTTGTTGTAAATTCCCCTCTTGTTTTCACAGGTGAAAAGTGTTAACACACAATGACTTAAACCACAATGAGTTATTTATTTATCTTACATTTCCATAATCTTTATTTTATTCAACATAAAGCAATCATTGGCTGAAAGTAAACAGACACAAAGTCTATATACCTCAATAACTTTTATAATAATTATTTTTATTTTTACATTATATTTTATATACTTTTGTTATCAAATATATTTTATGTACTTATTCAACATTATACATAATTAAAAATCCATGAAAAATTTAGAAATAGAAAAGCAATTAAATTTATATCATTTTTCATTATTTTTGTCTCTGACTTAATTTGTTGAAAATAATGATTATTTTGGGATGAAAGGGATGCTTCTGTTAACAGTTGCTCTGTGAATTCTGCTAAATGTAATGTTTCATATTTTGCATTTATGAGAAATATAAAACATTGATAAAAGACATAATAATTTTCAAACTATATAGTTGGCATGTTCATTCATATTTTACTTGTTATTAGTTGTTACTCATCTAAAAATAAAAACAAAACTACAAATATCAATGAATATGGGGTGTAAAGATGGTTCATTGGGTAAAGGATTGCTTAGTAGCATGAAAAAATTAATTCTAATACTCAGGTCCTGTGTTAAAATCCAACTGTGGCTGTTAACATGCTTATAAAGGCAGTGTTGTGGGGGACAGATACAAGAGAATACTGACAATCTCCCAACCAAAATACAAGAACTTTTAACTTCATAAGTTGACTAATTTAAAATTGCTTTTAAGAAGTAAATACGTGAAAAGAATTAAATATTCTGGCACTTTTTTTAATGAAAAGGAACTACCAGAAAATTTATAGATTTTTATTTTGGTCTTATTACAACTTCAACCTTAAATATTAATATTTACTAAGATAGACAACTTTTCATAATACTTTAAATAGTAATAAGTTAATTTAAGCAAACTTTGCATATAAATGGATAATATGTTATATATTCATATATGAAATTACTTTATAGTAATTTAAATAGATCAAAAATTTTTTCACTTCTGTCTGGTGGGTGTTTCTACCACATCTCACATAAACTATAATATAGCTTTTGAAGGTGCGTGTAAGAAGATTTGCAACAAAGGAAAAAGACGGTCAAATCTTGCCAAGACAGGGTAAAATGGTTTTGAAAATTTTCCTGTCTCTGAAAATCACCTTTCAGTTTTTCTAAGCCTTAGCCAAAGTTGGTTACTTCAAACTTGAAATGAGACTTTGCTCAGGTAGCTAATTGTCTCTATCATATTCTGCCTGCTTTGGAAGCTACTTCATTAAACTTCCTGTCTACTCAAGTAATATTTTCCTTGTCAAGACTACGATGGGGTTGAAGATTAGATAGTTGTAATTACCTCCCACTTATGATTTAGCCAAGTTTATTTTCTATGTAAGATTTTGAGTTCTTGAAATAGAATGTTTATTAAAATATTTGTCATGTTTTCCTTGCTTAATATTGCTTATGTTATTTGTAATTTTAAACTTGATATTTGTTCCTATTGTATATAGTTTTATGTTGGGATTGGATTGCTCTTGTTTAGACAAAAGGGGGAGATGATGAGGAAAACTTTGTTAGCCATCTTTATGAGATGAAGCTCAGGTAAAGCATAATTTTCTGCAACCCGAGGAATAACCTGTGTACTTCCCAGGTGCTCTCTCACTGTGCCATTCCCATAGGACACTGCTGTGCTTGGATTTTGTGTTTCCTGTTTCATGAGTTTTCCTCTTATAATAAATAAAAATGTAAATGGTGTATTCTTCAGCTAGCCTGCTTATTTCAACATGTATGCATATGAAGTATATATAATAGGTAGATAGAGATGATGGCCACTATGATTAAGTGAGATCTAAGTTTGAAGATAAAGAAGATGGTTCTGGAGAACGTGAGAGGTTGAAAAAGATGCAAAGAGCCCTGAAAATAGAATATATTTTATTTACTGCTAGTTGAAGCTTGACACCAATCTAGTGTTACTGGTATAGTTAAAGAGAATTATACAAATAATATCTTTGTCAGAGATATCTTTTATTTGCACAACTATGAATTCCATCATTTCCTATACATACAACTGTTTAATTGTAGTTTCTTAGATATCCAGTGTTCATTTCTGCTCATTACAGATAAACATGCTTTTACCATGTTGTTTAATTTTCAATTCACACTTATTTCCTTCTATAAGCTCCACTCTACTCATTTTCGACAATTGTACTTTTCAAGGTCAGACTAAATTTTTTGCTTGTTTCCAAAAGCCACAGGAAGAACAACATACTACTAACATGTAGAATATTCCTTCCATTGTGAAACATGACACGCTGAAGTTGAGAATTGTGCTGGATAGGCTAATTCTTTATGTTCTGTGGGTTTCTAGACTCTGTAGTTTCTTACGTTTTTTAAGGTTTTTCCATTATCTTTAGTTTCTGAAGTTATTTAGGGTCTTTGACCTTTCAGACCCTATATGTTCCCAAGAGGTATATATCTTCACATTCCCCAGGCACCTACTTTGGGCTATCAAGTCCTACTGGTCTCAAGGTTTTTCAGGTCCTCAGCCCTTGCTTTCTTATGCAATAGGAATGTTGTCACATGGGATAGTAGCACAGAGGATGTTTGTCAATCTCCCATTCTTGCAAATGAAATGTGGGTATCCATAAAACCAACTACTAGTATGGTGATGCTAGACTTTTCTACTGAGGGGTAAATAAGGAAATACATGCTTTCTGATGGTAATATTTTTTTTACTTCATCTTAAATAATCCTCTCTGGGAATCTTTCCATTTCTACACAATAACATTCTTTTCATATAACTACATATGTTTCTTTATATACATACATACATATATAATACAACTCTCTTCTACATGCCCATTCATCTCTGCATACACTTATAACTAGGTTAATATGGCTACACACCTTTCTTTTACATAAATTTCTCTTATAGATCTCTTTTCAATACAGCCTTAACTTCTTTGCCTCCACACAGTTACAAATCTCCACACAAAACTATAGCTATCATCTCATTTACATAACTCTCCGATTATAAAGCAGTTTATGCATTTCTTAGGCACCACTCACCCCCTCACACTTCTCTCATGTTGTTTTTCTTCATCTCTCACTCAGCACACCCCCCCACCCCCCACACTCACACACTCACACACACACTCACACACACATACCCCACACACTCTCACACACACACTCACACACACATACCCCCCACACTCACACACACACTCATACCCCACATACACTCACACACACACATACCCCCACACAGACTCTCTCTCTCACACACACACATACCCCCACACACACTGAGTCACCCCCCACACACACTCGCATTCTGCACAAGTCTTGTCCAGCAGATCTCTACATAGCTCAAAACAGCTGCCTCCTTTTCACCACCACTGCTCAGCCAAACTCTAGAAAATTTTGTTACATTTTCAGTACCTGACCCATTTTCATATCACAAGTTAAGTCACATATTTTGTATTAGGCTAGTAATGTCACATTGACTGTCCAGTGGTTAACACTTGACCATACACACAATAAGTTGGTGATAGTTTCCAGACAGTAAACAATTAAATGAACCTTGAGCCTGAGAGAGGGAAAATCAGCAAAAAGTCGATTATTGAGAAAGCTATGTCTACTAACATTGCTTCTGTCCTGACCTTGAATCAGCAAAACACCTGTGAAAATGACCTGAAGTGTTTGTCTCTAGTGGGAACTAGGTATTCATCTCCAGGGGCAACCAAACCGCTTTGAATTTATTCTGGAGTATAAAATTGGCTGTATGTATAAAAGACTTTTTTTTTTGACAGAATTCTATGTCAGCCTGAGTAGTGTAAAATATTCTAGGATTATTTCTATTCATCAAAATTATATGGTTTAAGTAAAAGTCATCTTCCTGACCATTCACAACTATATGTGTGCTCAATAGATGAATATTTTGTTTGTTCTTTTGAGACCGGATTTCTCTGTGTAACAGCCCTAGCTGTCCTGAAACTAGGTCTTGCAAATCAAGCTGGCCTGAAACTCAGAGATCCACCTTCCTCTGTCTCCCAAAAGCTGGGATTAAAGCCATGTGTCACCATTACCTGGTGGAATATTTCCATGAGATGAACACACAGTCAGTGGGAATACACCCAAAGCTATTTTTAGGGAAGAAATAAATTGGTTCATGGGAAAAATTATAGACAGAGTCAAACCATCATCTAAAGCCAATGATCCCAGCCTTCCCAGATGGGGTTCCCCATAAGGGAATCACTCCTCTGGTGGTTCAGCCTGCCAAACACAAATTATCACCTGCTGTATAGTCCCATGATTCTCTACACTAAGACACATAGTTCAGTACTTCTCAGACTTCCTAATGCTTGGCCCATTTAATATTTTTTATATTGTGGTGCCCCAGCAATAAAATAATTTTATTGCTACCTCAAAGCTGTTATTTTGCTACTGTCATGAATCATCGTGTAAATATCTGATATTTAGCATCTTTGACATGTGACCCTCAAAGAGGTCTCAACCCATAGGCTGAGAACTGATGCCCTAGTACAAAGCAGAATTATTGGTATATACAAAGAAATTGGAGGACTTATTTGTAACTATTAATCAGGTAGATCATAGTATGTTTTTGTACAAATGGTATTTGTATTGTTGCTCTGTCCATGTATGCTAGGGTTCCTTGTTGCAATCATCAGTAAACATGGTGTTAGGTGCATAGTGGCCTCTTCATTGTTGGAACTTGGCTCAATGGAATCAGTCTCTTGGTAGTGAACATCTTGTAATTACTTTATATTTCAGTGGCCCAAGTCCTCCTGTGAGTCTTATTAGGAGACTACTTTCAGTGTTTTCTTGGTACAGACAAACTAGAACCTCACACATTGAAAGCATTCTTTATCCATTTCTATGAATTCAGAGTAGTCCTCAGACTAATGGTCATAGCTTCCAAATCTCCAAGCAAATCACAAGTACTCATAATATTATCAATGCAATGATACAAGTTTACTACTTTGAGTCATTTCCAGAATATCAAATCATGAACCACCAAACCATGACAATTAGTTACAGATTGCAGCTAACCCTGGGACAAAAAGATGGATGCTCATGTTAAAACATCTTAGATAAAAGTAAACTGTTTTCATTCTGAGAGAAACTATTGATGGAAAAAGGCATGTGTCAGGTACATTTCATAGTGATACAGGATCAACAAATATTCTATTGTTCATCAGGTCCATAATACATGTCAGGTATGAATGCATGTTTGTAGTCCCTTTATTTAGAGTTTGATAACTCAGTTATGATCTAATTAACAGCCAAAATCTGTGCTATCAACATGGAGAAGGTGTAGCTATACATCATCTGTATTATACTGGTCATTTTCAAATGAGAAATACTTTGGGTGGTTTTCTCATGCACACAGGAAATTGATATTACTGTACATGAACCACCCATTTTGATGTTGACAATATTTCTTGCAGAGGTGATGTGGGTTTCTCCTCATCATTAGCTTTATAGTCCTACTCACAGTTTGAATTTACTGGTGATTGTATAAAGGGTTACCAATCATTGCAAAATATTCAACCTGAGGTTAGCTACAGGGAAGAAATACACAAGAAACATTATTAGGCACAGTCCTGTTTCCCATTTGGAAAGCCCTGCCTGCATCTGTGGTGCCACAGTAAACAGCAGTAACACTGCAGAATCATCCTACAACCTATTTCATTGTTCCAAGTGCATGATGATCACGCCTCATGATGGCTCAAGGATGCCAACACTTAAATGTTACATAGTGCGACTGACCCGCTACTGGAGTTCGCACTCCTTATCCATTTCCATTGAGTTCCCTTATATTATCAGTATTGCTGTCTCAAGTCTCGCAATTTTGTAAAGGTATATGAGTACAAAATAGAAACAACTTGCTGACCAAAAGTGTCTCGATTTTCACTCATTGACTGTTCTATGTCTTTTCTAAGCTACTATTCAGGCAAACAACACAGGGTGAGGGATTTTTATCAAAGTTTAACTAATCTTTTTCAGTGGAACTTTGGTGAATCCTATGCTGCAAATCACCTACCTAAATATCTAATTTTCCTATAAAAGTTTCATTTCACGTTATAGGGATTCTAAGTGCAGGACATATTCACAGCATGCAATTTGTACAATTAGAAAGAAAACAAACAGCTCTCTTCCTATCCCACCCAGCTTGCATCCACAACCCTACCCCCACCTCCATCTGACTCCCTTCCCTCTCTGACCACATAACATCTCCCAGCCCAGCCTGTTCGGGCTCTAGGACCGAATCCGAATCGGCAGGGCAAACGGGAGGGTGCTAGCTCCTTTGTCCCCACTAGCCTGCCTGCAGCAAGCTAGGTAGGTCCTTTGTGTACGAGACACCCAGCAGCAAGGAGTTCCGGTCCAGGCACCAGGAGAGACATCACTGGGGTGAGTGAGTTTCTGACCACGGCAGCAGCCCGGGACAGGGAACTCAGACACCCCTCCTACACTTCCTGGTCATCCTCAGGGGCTACTCTGCCCGATACTTCCTCTCTCT
>NW_026067912.1:13040588-13112934 GCF_014885135.2 Alexandromys fortis | reverse complement strand
GATCCTACTTCATGCTCTGGCTTGGTGGGAGCCTAGCCAGTTTGGACGTTCACCTTCCTAGACATGGACAGAGGGGGGAGGACCTTGGACTTTCCACAGGGCAGGGAACCATGACTGCTCTTTGGATAGGAGAGGGGGGGTGAGAGGAGTGGGGGGAGGGGGAGAAGAGAGGGGGGAGGGGGAGAAGATTGGGGGGAGGGGGAGGGAAATGGGAGGCTGGGAGGAGGCGGAAACTTTTTTTTTCTTATTCTCAATAAAAAAAAAGAAAAAGAAAAAAAAAAGAAAGAAAACAAACAAGCAGACAACAAACAAAATCAGGTAGCCATCATTCTTTCCCTGCTCCCATTTGATCATTTCCAAGCAAAGTTTTAGCCAGAACCTATAGAGATTTTTCTAGCAAGACAGTTCATTCCTTTTAAGAATTCTGTACTACAATTAAATTTTACTGGCTGTACCTGAAGTGAGTTCCAAGCCCGAAAGCCAAGAAATGGTAGTCTTGTGTAACCAGAGTGTTAAAAAAATGCAAGTGTCATAGATAAACAGAAGAAATGAGTTTTATTTATCACAAATGAAGGCAGGCAAGTGCATCCTATGATTTTAGTATTATAAAGAATCACACCAAAGTGGTAATTTTACCAAGTGTGATTTGTACTTGCATAGTTATCATATTTAAAGTTTTATGAATCCAGATATCCAACATTGGGTATCTGCAGGTCACTCTGTAAAGACACAAGGCAATCTTTTAACAAGAAATACCCATAAAATTAAAAGGGTAATTATTTACTCTTACCATAAAATTATGAAGTGTATATATTAACATTCCAAAAGGTAAATGTGGTATTGTTATGATGTATTGGATCAACTGAGATCTAAATTCAGTGAAAAGAAAGAATTCTCTAGCTCAGTGTCTGATGATAAATGACTTAGCCTCAGCTTCTTCAGTAATGGCTTCTCAGACCTCCCTTGCCATCTAGGGAAATTCACAGAGATTTTTCTTACATATAATGCCTGACTTCAGTAGTTTTTGTGAGAACTGAAGTATATTTTAAGTTTGAGTTATTATGCCTAAGAGATCCACAAAGCAAACTTCAATCTCATCTGCAAGCATGTTACTCAAGAATAAATAGCTCCTGAATTGTTTGCAGCTATTATTTATGAGAGAAAAGAAGATAAATGATTTCACCAAACACGTTTGATTGAACCATCTGCACTGGATGTGCTTGATCACATGTCGTCAGGAAATACGGCAGGATATACCCTTGTCCCTGATTGGATGTAGGCAGGAGGTATGCAAGCAAGGAGTACTTCAGTATGTAAGTTTGACCGTGATTGGACCTTATGTGAAATGCAATGAATTATGGGTTTTGCCTTCTAAAGTCCCTGTAAGACAAGTTTTGTGACCAGTTTCTGGGAAACCAGAGATGAGCCTGTCCAGAAAGTCCATAAACCTAACTAGTAT
This sequence comes from Alexandromys fortis, assembly GCF_014885135.2. Classification (NCBI taxonomy): domain Eukaryota; kingdom Metazoa; phylum Chordata; class Mammalia; order Rodentia; family Cricetidae; genus Alexandromys; species Alexandromys fortis. The sequence goes on along the minus strand of NW_026067912.1, from coordinate 13,111,475 downwards.
TTGATTAAAGCTTGTTTGAAATTTCATTTTACACTGTGGTGGTGGTCTTTGTGCCAACCACTGTGACTAAACATTTCTGGAAGCCCCAGTGAGATTCAGACCATTCATTTAAAATTTTAAAGCTTTACATTCACTCTAGAACTTCAGGACTGGGGGTCTGCTTCACAAAGCATGTGCCTTGAAAGGTTGCAGGGCTCCAAAGCTGTCTTCAGTTTGCTGAATATTGCAGTGAGCTGTCATGCTAACAAATGCAGCAAGAATTTACAGAGGCATCCTCGTGAGTCATATTCTAGTTGTTTTGTGGGATCCCAATCTGAGTGGTGAATTGGGGTTCAAAAAGATCCAAATAATCTCCCTTTAATGATGAATATCTAGTTATCACCTGTCTACCTGGTTCTGGCTAGTAGGAAATTATTACCTGTCTTCTTGGAAAATTGTGTTTGCCTACTTTGTCAGAAAGTTTATCCTCCCTGAGTTTTCTGGTATATTTCTAAGTGTTGCTTGAACATGGAGCTAGGGCAGATATGGGTTGAAAATTTTTGTGGTATTTGCAGCCACCAGCTCCTAGTCATCACTGCTTTTATGACTGGGGCTCAGAATTTAACAATGAGCTCTCTGGTCACTGGATTCAGGGTTATCAGGAGTTCATTTTGTTTTAGCATGAATAACATTAAAGTTGTTTTATATTGTTCTACTTTCTTTGAATGCTTGCTCTAGAGTTGGGTTTGAACTTACCTTTTAGAGTCTCAAGTGACTTTAAAAGTTTCCTCTATGTCCTATGTTAGTTGAGTCGTCTGAAACTGTGACAGGAAAAAGAAAACAAAGAAAAGCTTACCAAAAAGTTAAAATTGGCATATATAAACAATATGTATCTCTCAAGATTTATAAGTTTATTTTATTAGATATGGTTAAAAATCCGTAAAATATATGATAAAAAGTTGTTGATATAGAATTTCCCTCTGTATGCTGTGAATATGTTCTATTGCCTTTAGTTATCAAAAAACTATCAATGCACAGTCTCTGATTACAAGTTAACTTAAATTGCTTTGGCCTGTGGCAGGTCAGAATATATCAAGGTGGGAATTCCAGGCAGAGATAGAGGAGTAAAGAAGGTGGAGTCAAAGAGACAGATGCCAGAATCTTACTGGTAAGTCACAGGCTATGGTGATGCATAGATAAATAGAAATCGGTTAATTTAAGATGTAAGATCTGGCTATAAATTGTCTAGGCCATTGGGCAAACAGTGTTGTAATTAATATAGTTTCTGTGTGATTATTTGGATCTGGGAGGCCAGGAAATCAATGCACAGTCTCTGATTACAAGTTAACTTAAACTAGCAACACTGGAAGTTCAAAGAATTTATGCATAGATAATCTTAAAGGATCCACATGGTATGATTTAATTTTGAAATATAAACGACATATGGGTTGCCATTATCTTTAGGCAATCACATGGTTGGCAAACATCATTGCTAAGATTAGAGAGGTTTAATATTATAAAACTTCACCACCATCTTGATCACCTGGTGTGGATCTACTAAGGAGTCAGAAACTGAATCCAAAGAACTTTTAATGTGGATGGATTTTTTTTCATGATATTCCTGTCCTGTCTTGAAAACAGGATTTATGAATGATAACATTTACAAAAATATTTATATAATAACATATTAAAGCTCCAAACACCTTGTCTTTGTTTGCAAGAATGTACCTTGCCCTGGCAATCAATTTTTTAACATGAGAATCACCCTCATGACAGTGGTTTTAAAGACATGAAGACATAAAGGGGAACACTTAAATCTTGAAAATGTGTGGCAGGGCCAGAGTTTCTAAAGAGCCCACTTGCACTGGAAGATCCTGGCTGTTTTGGATAGACTGGTAGCATGTGATAGTCACCAGAAGAACAAATCAGAATGAAATGGAACAGGCTGTAATCTGGAAGACAGGCTATGTAGAGGCTTTTGAAGATAGACCCAGAGAGGTGATTCAGCCCTTGTGAAAATCCAGAGAATTGTGAGAGTATCACAGAAATCAAGAACTGAACTGTTTTCACTGTCGGAGCTTGGTTTTGTCTAAAGCAGATTTTGTTATGCCTTTTATCTTCCCTCTTGAAATAAAAATAAAAGTGTTTACTTTTGGCATTTTAGGGACATGCGTTTGAGAGATTTTAAACTTTTTCAAGAGGAAATTTTAGGGTTTAACAAAAAATGTCAATTTATAAGTCTATGGGATGTTTTAAGTTTATAAAATGTTTTATATCATTATTTGAATTTAAAAGTAAACTAAAAAGGTCAAAATTGGGGCCATAGTTATGAGCACTAAATACCAGACACCAGAATCTCAGATATTCCTTTCTTTTGATGCATGAAGATAATGATCTATGTAGTCTTGCAACAAAATTAGAGCAATTTTTTAACAAATATATCTGAAACTTTTGGAGGTTAAAAGACAATTTTATGAGGATAGCCTAGGACCATCTGCATGTTAGCAGTTTGGCTTATAACAGTGGTAAAATTACAGTTGTGAAATCATAATGAGAGTGATTTTGTGATTGATGAGTTTAACAAAAACATGGTCTTTGTTAACCTTGTTAAGCATAAGCAGTTATGATAAACTGAGTCATATAAGAAGCTGTTATATTCTACAATGTTGTACTATAAAATGATCAGGAAATTTCTCAGTCTTTCTGTGGACTGTGCTTATGGTTTAAAGGTATATTTTGCCACTAAAGGTAGCTTGAGTCAGAAATTGTTATTTTTTTAAGGCTCAAAAATAGCAGAGAAAAAGTTATAAAGTCTTATTTGCATAAAAGCTTATTATTTTGAATGGCTAAACATTAGTAAGATATACAAGTTAATAATCACCTTATGAATGGTCAAATTCTTTTATGTATTCAGAACTATATTGTAGGTATGCTCATTGCTAATGGAATTATTTATAAGAAAAACTTTATTTAGCCTCCTATATATGTTTACAAGGTTAAGCCTAGGTTCTTTAGCTCACATGTACTTAATAGATAATGGTCCTTACACTTGGTAAAGATCTGATGAATATTCAAAATGTTTAATGGAAAAAGATGACTATGACAGAGACCAGCCCCACACTTCTAGTAGAGATGCTGAAGTCTCTAAAGAAATGACAGGGTATCACAGTGATTATAATGCAGGTGATACACCTTAATGCTAAGCACAGGGCAAGATTGCCCCAGTGAAAAACCTGCCACCTGTTCCCAGGTATATGGACAAGCACATCACCGGAGAGTCAATTGCCCCACTTTGCCAGGGCAAAGTGAGGTCAGTGCCTACCAAGTAGGGACTTCTTCCTTCCAGAGGGACTTTCCTATTTCACAGGCAATCCTCTCATCTTCTAGGACTGGTGGCCAAAGACTGGTGTTATCCTGGCACCTTTTCCCCTTCTGCCATGGATACTACAGAACCTTGGATTACCATCTCAGTAATGGACTAGTCTTTGTCATTTCAATTGATACACAGGTTATTTGAATTGTACTTCCTGCTATAATTAATCCTTGTATTTATTGGGATATTAGCAGCTAGACTAACTATAGTGTATTAGCTTAGAAGCAGCAGGCACCCAAGGCTGCAGCCACATTGTTTCTTGTTTCATATTTAAAACTCAAGCCTTGCTCTATCTGGAGCCAATACTTATCCTGTTGAGGAAAGGCAAATGGATTTGCCTTTCAAAAGGGCTTCATATTAAAAAATGTTTCATATGTAATTTTTATTACAGAAACATGGTTTGCAATGACTATGCTTAGAAACAACTACTTGTGTTTCTAATTAATAATTGTAAATAGATAAAAAAGGGTACAATCTATGTAAGGTTTGAGGATGTAAGAAAATGTTTTAGGATATATAAAGGTTTGAGGATGTGAAATATTGAGTATGGGCCACTTAGGATTTAGTCACAAGCTCAAGTTTTTAAACTTCCCAAGGTTCTCATTGGTCTAGAGACATCTCTGTCCAATCCATATCTGGCTCTCTGAAGAGAGAAAAAAAATCATGATTTTTAAATCCAAATCTATAGCCGTGGCTAGGAGTCAAAGGTATGACTCTACTCCAGCTGTTTTACAGACAACCAGCAGCTGCTTTTACTATAATGTGGATTTCAGTACAGTTTGGTAATGCTAATATATCAAAAGTTTCATGTCTTTTTGTAAACTAAAAAATTTCATGTAAGCTTCTGATGATGTAGGGAGTCAAAAGATTTGGATTTACCTCTTACAGGCCAAAAGAACTCCACATAATTACAGTCTAAGTTTCCCTACCTGTCTATTCCTGACAATTTTGTCTCTTGATGTGGGAGTGTCATTTATCTGTTGCTTTTATTGGTTAATTAATAAAGAAACTGCTTGGCCTGTGATAGGCCAGCCCTTAGGTGGGTAGAATAGACAGAACAGAATTCTGGGAGAAAAAAAGCCGACTCAGGCAGTTGCCATGATTCTCCAACCTGAGGCAGACGCAGGTTAAGATATTTCTGGGTAAGCCACACCTCGTGGTTCTACACAATTACTAAATATGGGTTAAAGCAAGATGTGAGAACTATCCAATAAGAGGCTGAAACTAATGGGCCAGGCAGTGTTTAAAAGAATACAGCTTCCTTGTAATTATTTCAGGTGTAAAGCTAGCCGGGTGGTGGGATGCAGCCTGCCATTCCTCACTACAGTCTCTCTTACTCTCATTTAATCTTGGAATTCCTCCCTTCCCCCAACTACTAGCATAATGGGCCTTAATGTTTTAAATGTAATATTTTCCTTTAGTTTTAAAATTTTTATCTTGTAACTATAGTCTATATCTGCCTCAACAAATTTTTATTTGACTGACTGATACCATCCAATAATTAGCTGCTAACTACAACCTGTTCCAAATGACTGCAAGCCCAGGACTTGCTGTAAGCTAATGTGAACCAGTCCAGCCAGCGTGATTGTTCCTAGCCTCTTCAGCTGGAACGTTAGATCAGCCAGGAAACACCCTGGCATAGCAACAAAATACATACCTATAGTTCCTATTAGCAAACCAGGAAAGGTGACTGTTAAAAAATAAGAGACCCAGATCTATCAAAATGTAAATTTATTATCTGAAACAGTCCTCTGATATGATAGATCACTCTACATGATCTATTTATAGCAGAGTTTATTGATATTGGATTCTTCTCTGTATACTGTGAATATAGTTTATTACCATTTACTAATAAAGAATCTGCTTTGGCCTATGGCAATGTAGATTATAGCTAGGTACAAAAACTAAACTGAATTTAGGGAGAAAGAAGGCAAAGTCAGGCATATGCAATGAAGCTGCCAAAAGAGAAAGATGTCAGAACTTTACCAGTAAGCCACAACCTTGTGGAGATATACAGATTAACAGAAATGTGTTAAGATGCAAAAGCTAGCTAGGACTAAGCCTGAGTCACTGGCCAAACATTGCTGTAATAAAATTAGTTTTTGTGTGATTATCCAGGTTTGGATGGCCAAGAAACAAACTCACAGTCTCTGTTTACATAATGGTACCTAAACATTTGATACAAACTTTCACATAAAGCCTGAGAATTTTTTTTAAATTATAGACAGACAAGAACAGAGTCAAAATCAGCTTCTCCATCACTGTCTTTTCTATGTTAAGCCCTGTTTGCTAGAGGCAATCAGAGGTGTGGGTCTTCTAAGAGAGGCTCAGCATTAGTAGCAAAATCCTTGCAGCTCTTTTAAGAGGCCCTGCGACTAAACACTTAAATGGTGTTTATGAGCAGCCTGGCAGTGTGCTTCTTGTTGATGACATGAACCTAGAAACTCCACAGCATTTCAGCAATTAATGTGACTTCTGCCACATTAATGTGGCTCCATGAAGATAGACCCTCAAAAAAAAAAAAAAAAAGGAATGGGGTGGGGCCAGCAGCCAAAGCTGAAGCTTTAATCCTAGACATATCAGTTAGCAAATTTAAGGCCCATGTACTCAGAAAAAGATATACAGTAAAGACAGATTCAGATGAAAAGGCTTCTAAACAGCTTACAGTGTGTTTAAAAATATATGTTGGCTTCAAAGAGAAAATAAAAGTAAGATAAAGTCCATAGAAAGAGAAATAGAAGAGCCAAAGTAGTGGGGTATGGTGGTACACACCTTTAATCCAGTACTTGGGAGGCAAAGGCAGGCAGATCTCTGTGAGTTCAAGGGTCAACCTGGTCTAGAGAATAAGATGCAGAAAAGCCAAAGATACACAGAAAACCCTGTATCCAAAAAAATAATAATAAACCAGAAAAACTAAAAAATAAAAATAAAAGAAATGCAAAATAAAATAAAAATAATAAAAAGCCACATAGATGGAAAATACAGAGTTTGAATTCTGTTTACTTTTGTTTTCTTTTAAGTTTTTGACTGTGAATGAACAGCTATAGAGAGACACTTCATTGTATGTCCTGCTAAGCTAAACCAAAAATATATTTTAAAGATAACTTGACTTCAAAATTTAAGTCTAAGAACATGTTACTTTGAAAAGAGGTTCTGTTTTTGTTTCCATAGAGGTTAGAAAGCTGTGGATTATTACTGGCTAATATGATTTGATCAAACTAAATCCCCTGAATCAGTGGCTCAGGTAGTCCAACATCCATGACAGCTTTGGAACTACTGACTGAGATGGACCAACCAAACAGGATACTCCATAAAAGACCTGATTAACAGCACCCCAATCAGTAGGAAGTAATCTAGAAAACTGTGCCCAAATTCCAAAATATTGTTTAAAACATTTGTTTTGGGGGGTTAATTATCAGTTAATTGCCACAGTCAATCTCTTTTTAAAAAGGGTGGGGGAGGATATGTTATAGAAACAAGTACTTTACGTTGGTATGGACTTTGGTTTATTGATACTAATTTAAGGTCAATTTTGTAGTATATATATATATATATATATATTTCTACTATTGGTTAAGGTATTAAGTTTATACAATCATTTAAAATGTATCACTGATGCTTTTACTATATGATAAAATTCCTTTCAGGGTAACATTAAACGCATGGCTATTAGAACCTAATATAAGCAGGTACCTATCACAGAGTAATGATTTCACTCAGTATACAACTCAAGGGAGTAATAGGAAAGCCAAAGTTACTTTTTAAGTTTTAATTACTTGCCTAAGAGAACTAGGAAACAAAATAGCCTCTCAACTGCAAGCCCCCTGCCCAAAGACAGCTAGTTCCTGAAATGTTGTAGTCTATTGTGTGTGGGAGAAAATAGGACACATTTTTCACTCCACTAAACGAGTTATTTGAACGTTCTGCATCAGATGTGCTTGATTACATGTGGGCAAGAAATATGTTAGGATGTACCCTTAATTTGATATAGGCAGGATGTATACAGGGAGAAATATATCAGGATGTATGCTTGCCCTTAATTGAAACTCATGGGAAATGCTGTGAATTTTGGGTTCTCTCTCCTTAAGTCCCTATAAAACATGATTAGAGCTTATGTGCTATGAAGCAAAAGATAACCTGGTCCCAAGTCCATCTACCTGGCTACTGTTCAATTAAAGCTTGTTTCAAATTTGACTTTAAACTGTACTAGTAAACTTATTCTTTACTTTACCAGTCGAATTAACACTCTCTGCAACAAGAGAGAAAGCTTACAAGACACCTAATTTTTCTTCACTCTAAATTTACCACTATATGGATTATACTTGCCATATTTGACTGTCAGTTTGGGATAGAACTTGGACCCCATGAAATACAATATCAGCCACTTTTGCTTGAAGTTGCTTTTATGAAAGAAAAATATACTGATGTCTGCTCTAATTCACAAGTTGGAAGCTTATATTGTTGATGTCTTGTCCTGAGGGAAATATTTCCTTTATTACAATGTATATTTGTGACATTATCTGCAATATTAAGCCTATCATTGTTCCCTTTTCTCTTCAAACTCTGTACTTTATTGTTATTCTATCATCTTCATATTCCCCTTTTCATTAATCAGTACAAAGATTTTAGCTAATGTTCTCAAAAAAGAGTCAGTATATGGCTGTCTTAAAATTATTTCTACAAAAGAAATTAATCTGTTATTTTTAAATTTTGCCTCAGAAATAAAATCTTAGAAGAGTTAGTATGCAGTCATACTAATTACAAAAAGGTCTCAAGTACTATCTATAGGCCATTTGCTAGTATTGCTCTCTAAACCCCTTTGAGCTGGTCCTGCAAAACCCACTCAGCTCACAGTAGTATTGTCCCACCTTCTCCTAAGCCTGACTGTCAAGGATGTTTACATCATCCAATAACTGTCTTGCCCAAAGTTGCAAAGTCTTTCACAGTCCTATAAAAAGCAAAATGGTCAGATTCATTAAGTAATAATCAACTACCAGGTAACAGTTTTTATATTGACTTCTTTTCTACTCTGCTATGAAGCACAATGAATGGGGCAGCTTATAGAAACAAGGTATTTTGGGGGCTTACTATTTGTGGTATGGTCCCCTGAATTCTTTCCCCAACCTTGCTTGATTGTGAAGGGGCTCATTTCATCAGACACAGTGAAGTCAACAGAGCTTCTTTGAGTTCCTTGTTTTCATGGCTACAGTTTGCTAAAATGGCATTTAGCAGACTTTTCTCTCTCTTCTAAAGCTTGCATTTTTCTGCCTTGTCTTCCGCAATGCTTCTTGGCACTTGAGAAAGGATGGCAAAAGAATACTCTTTAGATCTGAGCACTCATTCAACACTTATTCAATTGGGTTAGTCATGAGTTCTGTATTCACGGATGTTCCCAGTAAATAGACTAATGTCTGATAAAGGCTGAGAATAGCATTTGTCTATGGGCACTCTCAATTCTTTTAAACAGTAAGGCAACTTTAGGTTTCTTTCTTTGAATACAAATGAGTCTAATTTAACATAGCTAATTTGAGCTACGTAGAAAATTAAAATGGAAAACGGTGCTTAATCAGACAAATTACCAATGAACTGATTGTATTTATCCTGTAAGTTAAATAATTAGTCCTACTTCTTTGTCTCCTCAACTTAGGTGAGTCCCTAGTCACTCTGAATTTTGCATTTATATTCCTTTCTCATATTTTCTTAACTGCTTATGTAATTTCCTAAACTTATATCTAAACTCTCAAGTGTTCTCCATTTCTAGTGTTCTTTATTTATTTCCTGTAAGTACTAAACATTGCTTATCTTTGCAATTGTGGACAAAAATGACCTGTTGTTATAAATGCTTAATTAAATAAAATAACTCATGAAAACCAGCTTGATAAAGCAAGAATTTTGAAAAGAAAGACAATGACAATTTTATGTAGGTCCAAGACCGGACAACAATAGAATGAACTATCATATATGAAAAGACCGCTGTGTGTCTTCTCTTTCATCTCCTATCTCATCTTTCTGTATCTTCTATTCTGTCTCTTATTACTCTCTTTATAATGCTGAAGCCCTCAGAATAAACTACATGTGGATCAGTTACTCACAAAGAGCATAGATATGTATAATAGAACTTAGAAGCCAAAGCCTTACATTGTCTTTCACACAGAGTTTCAGTGGGTCATGAATATATTCAGACATACCAGGTTCCTTTGCTTCAGTACACTCTTCAGGAAGGAATTGAAACATGGGTCAGAATTCATGTTATATCTAATGACTGATCAAGGAAGAAGGTCTTATGTGCATCTGTTGTGAAGATTTAATTATTCATAAGTGTTGAAAGGGGGACTTAGTTTTTGTTTTTGCTTTTCTTTTCTTGGCTGCTTCCGGTTTTTGACTAGCCTGATATAATAAGTCCACATACTCGAACTAAAGCATATAAAGAATGTGACAATAGAGTCTTATTTAACTAATACTTCACTCCCCTTTTCCTGTACTAAACATGGTAGAAACACATCATCATTGATACATTATTCCGTAGAGGGAGTGAAGTCAATAGCTCTAGATGGTACAGCAAATGGGTGATTATACAAGATGGTTTATATCATGTTTTCTTAAAACTATAGATTATTTTCTTAACTTTGATGTGTTCTTATTATCCCATTATCAAGTGCAGAAAGATTTAAATCTAAAAAAAGGAGTAAATATTTTTCTCCAATCTCTGGAAATTATAATTAAATATGAAAATACAAAACAGATAAATATAGTTGTGTGTATGTGGTGTAATGGATTAATTTTGCTTCTTAAGCAACAAAGCATGTATATGATTTTTCATGATGATTTTCTTTGTTTTATTACCAAACACCTCAAACATCCAGAAAGAAACTGTAATCAGAGACTGCTCATTCATTTCCTGGCCACCAAGAACCAAATAATCACATAGAAACCATATTAATTCCAGCATTCATTGGTCAATAGCTTAGGTGTATTTCTAGCTACCTTTTACATCCTAAATTAGCCCATTTCTATTAAACTGTGTATCACCACAATGTTGTGGCCTCATGGTAAGGTTCTGACATTCTTCTTCAGCAGCTACATGGCATCTCCTGACTCCATCTACTCTGCCAAGTCATTGGCCAAAACAGCTTTATTTATGATCCAATAAAAGCATCACATACACAAAGGACATCCCACATTAAAAAGTATTATTTTCCATAATTTTATAGGCTAAATTGAGTGAATTTCTTTATTCTCTTTGATATCTGTATTCAATTCACATATCAGCCACAATTCCCCTCCCTCCACTCCCCCCTATCCCTCCACCAACCACTAACTTCCCATCCACTCCTCAGAGATGATAAAGCTGTCCATTAGTTGTTAACAAAGCCTGCCATATCAAGTTGAGGCAGGACCAATCCCCTCCCCTCTGTATCAAGGCAGAGCATGGTATTCCACTAGAAGAAATGGGCTCCAAAAACCCAGATCACACATGAGGGATAAGTTCTGATCCTACTGTCAGAGGCCCAACAAAAAGGCCAAACCACACAAACTGTCACCCACATTCAGAGGACCTAGTTCAGTCCATGCAGGTTCCTCAGATCTTAGTCCAGAATGCATGAGCTCTCACCGGCTCACACCAGTTATCTATGCACATTTCCCCATCATGATCTTGACCTCCACTTTTCTTTAATACCTCCTCACTCACTTTGACTGAACTCCAGGAGCTCATTCCAGTGTTTGGGTATGGGTCACTGCATCTGCTTCCATGAGTTACTGAATGAAGGCTCTAAAATGACAATTAGGGTAGTCAGCATTCTGATTACAGGAGAAAGCCAGTTCAGCCACCCTCTCCACTATTGTTAGGCGGAAGTCAATCCTTGTGGGTTCCTGGATGTTTCCCTAGCTCCAGGTTCCTCAATATTCATGTGCTTAGTGTTCTCATTACAAGATAATAATGAGATTATGATAGTAGACTCCCTAGAGATGAACTTCTTCAATCAGTCTTTTTTTTTTTTTTTTTTTTTTTTTTTTTTTTTTTTTTTTTTTTTTTTTTTTTTTTTTTTTTTTTTTTTTTTTTTNTTTTTTGTGCAGTCAAGCTTCCACAAAACTTAGGATCTTACTAAGAGAACTCGGGAGGACACATTCCAATACAGCTATTTCTGTATCTCATATCAATTTGTGAGAGAATACCATGTCTTGTGAACACCTACTGGTGTTTTTAATTATAATCCCTGTGATAATTTTGAACTTTCAAATTTTATCGGAGAACTCACAAGTATATCTACTATATTAAGAATGTATCATTAATTAGATTTGAAATTTGATTCTGGACATCATTAACACTAGATAATTTGGGATAAGAGTACACTATTGAGGTTTCATCATTAATCCCTGCATTTCCTCTTTTTGCGACTCTTTCTCTTTAAAAGTACTCTCAAAGGATGTCTGTAACTCCTTGTCTTAACCAGGTGTGTAATATCATTATTCTTAACAATTACTAAGTTTGCTTCCAATTTTTTCACATTCCTTATACTGAAAATTGTATATTTATAAGTCAATGGAGCATGAAGAATGAATTTGATCAATGATGGGCTAAATTGTAATAGCAGGAACTATAAATTATATTAGTAATATTTTTTATATTGAATCAGATCAGTAAATTTTTATAGCTATAATAGGAAAAAGTCATATTGCTTAAGCTAACTGGACTAATATTAAGATTACTGACATACATGGCTTGCACTTGTTTCTCTGCTGGCCCATGATTTTTTTTTTTGTCTCACGAGGACAAGGCTGCTTCATGTTACAAACATGAAGTTGTTATGCTGTGAAAACAACAAATAAAGTAAATCAGCAATAAAAAAGTATCAGATAAACAGATATAAATGGCAATGAGATAAAAAAATAAAAATTCAGATTGTCAGCTCTATGTTAGGCATTTATAATACCCAATTGGGCATCATATCTAATATAACAATAACCTAATTTCTTTTTCAGGAACCATATAGACTTTTTTAAAAGTTTAATAATTGAAAACATTGAAGCCATTAGATTAATTTTAATTGTGGGTTTGAACGCATTTAGATGTAACATATAAACATTTATATAATACCATTTGATATTTTAATACACGCATAAAATCTGTTATGGATATTTGCCTTTTATCAAATATAAATCTTGCATACATATTTATTCTATTAGTCCATTGCTTCTTCTATCTGATTTATTTAAGACAATTGTCCATATCTCATTTGCTTCTGTTTGCTGTCCTTCAGGAATCTGCTTCAGAATCCTTTATTGCTGCATTGTTCACTCTGTGACCTCCTCTGCTATTTTAAAGTTTCTAACCTTATGTGTAAGCCATAAGTCCATTTTGAATTGATTTTTGTAATGATTTTTTAAAATAGAATATATATGGTAAGTTTCCATTTTGTTACATGTACTCATTAAACTTTTCCAGTACAATCCATCAAAATTAAAATAATTTCTTCATGGTGTATTCTATCTTGGTGATAAATATATTGGTTTTGTATTGATTTATTACTGGCTACACATGTCATTGGTCCACAGGTTTCTTCTGTTGGAAGTAGAACACAAAGGTTCTTGAAAGCCATGGTTTTGTCATAAATATAAATGCACAAAAAAATTAGTCTCAAGACTTTTAAAAGTTTAAAGAAGAAAATGCCTTTCTTTCAGACCTATAATCTTACAGAACTTTTATTGAGGGTGTTTTTCTGGCTACTTTATAGCTCTAAAGCTTAATGGTCTACTTATTTGTATCTATTTTGCTAAAGTTTTCTTTTCACATTGTATCTTTGAATAATTCTTGACTAGAAAATTTATTTTTGAATAATGCTTGAATTATAAAATTCTACATTACTGGAGATCAAACTTTTGAGTTATATTCATTTCCCCTTTAAATGTTTTTTTCCCAAAAAAAAATTTCTTTTGCAATTCAGTCTCAAATTGATTCGCATTTCTGCATTTTTTAAATTTATTTAACTTTAAAATTTACTGCATTTATTTTTGTAAATAGAAAAAGTGAAGTGAATTGACATATCCAAAATTTTGTAGTTAATTTTCTTATGCATGAATGAAAATAAAGGCTGGGTGTTTAGCTCAAGCACCACAAACAGTACAGTGTTAATTCTTATAACCTTCATGTTGAGCACTAGAGACGCTGACTTACTGATTCAGTGTATGTACTCAATATATCCCACCAAGTATCTCTGCCTTTCCTTCATTTTAGTCTACAGCATGCATAGCAGTGAAATGATATTACACATAGTATACTTCATGAGACCTCACAAATATGTTGTTTCCAGGTTCTGGCTATTACAAATAATGCTGATATTAATATATTTGAGCACATGTCCTTGTGGTGTGAATGAGATTCCTTTGGGTGTATTCTGAAAAATGGTTATTGCTGTGTCTTGAGATAGACTTGTTTGTAAATCTTCTAAGTAATTGCCATAAAGATTTCTAAAATGGTTCTTCAAATTTGCACTCCCTCCAACAATGGAGGGGTGTTCCCCTTAACCCACATCTTCTCCAACATAAGCTGTCATCAGTGTTTTTGATCTTGGCCATTCTGACAGGTGTAAGATAGAATCTCAGTGGTTTTTTTTTTTTTTATTTGTATGTCTCTGATGACTAAGGATGTTGAGGATTTCCTTAGGTGTCTTTCACCCATTTGAGATTCATCTGTTGAGAGTTCTCTGTTTAGATCTGTATATCTTTTTTTATTGGATTATTTGTTTTTTGATGTCAAATTTCTTGAGGTTTTTGTAAAATTTTGGAGATTAGTCCTCTGTCTTATGTGAAATTAGTCAATATATTTTTCCCATTCTGTAGGTTGCCATTTTGTCTTGTTGACTGTATCCTTTGATTTACAGAACCTTCTCAATTTCAGGAGGTAACATATTAATTGTTGCTCTCAGTATCACACAAAAATCTGTTAATGTAATCTACCATATAAACAAACTGAAAGAAAAAATGATCAACTCATTAGATGCTAAAAAAAAGCCTTGACAAAATTCAATGCCCATTCAAGATAAATTCTTAGAGAGAACAAGAATACTGGGAATATACCTAAACATAATACGAGCAATATACAGCAAGCCAACATCCAACAGGAAACTAAATGGAGAGAAACTCAAAGTAATCCCACTGAAATCAAGAAAAAGACAAGATTGTCCCCTCTCTCCATATCTATTCAATACAGCACTTGAAGTTCTAATGAGAGCAATAAGACAACAAAAAGAGATAAAATGGATACAAATCAGAAAAGAAAAAGTCAAACTCTCATAATTTGTGGAAAACAATATAGTATGTGTAAGTGACCCCAAAAATTCTACCAGAGAACTCCTACAACTCAAACACCTTCAATAATATAGCAGGATATAAGATTAACTAAAAAAAAAAAAAAATCAGTACCCTACCTCATACAAGTGATAAATAAGTTGAGAAAGGAATCAGAGAAACATCACCCTTTACAATAGCCACAAATAATATAAAATAACATAAAATACCTCTAACCAAACAAGTGAAAGACCTGTATGACAAAAAATTTAAGTCTGTGAAGAAGGAAATTGAAAAAGATACCAGAAAATGGAAACATTCCCCATGCTCTTAGGTACATAGAATAAACACAGTAAAAATGAAAATCTTATCAAAAGCAATACACATATCCAATGTAATTCCCAGCAAAAATCCTCACATACATCTAAAGAAAATACTCAACTTCCTATGGAAAAACAAAAACCCAGGATAGTCAAAACAACCCCATACAATAAGGGAAATTCTGGAGGCATCTCTAACTTCAAACTCTGCTAAAGAGTTACAATAATGAAACAGACTAATGTTGGCATAAAAAAAGATACATACAGGAGGACCAAATGAATCAAATAGAAGACACAGGAAACAATCCACACACTTATGAATACCTGATTTTTGACAAAGAAGCGAGATATATAAAATGGAAAAATATTCAACAAATGGTGCTAACATAACTGGATATCAACATGCAGAACAATGCAAATATATCCATATCTATCACCATGCACAAAACTTAAGTCCAAATGTATGAAAGACCTTAACATGATACTTATCACACAGAATCTCAAAGAAGAGAAAGTGGAAAGTACACTTAACACAGTGAACATTATTTTTCTGGAAGTATATGTCTTTGCTCTTTCTCCCTTCCTTACTTTTTATTTTTCCCCAAGTTCTTGATTTTACCCCCAGTGTGGATTTTTGTTTTAATAAGAGACTTTATGTATGTGTGAGTATGTGTGTGTTTATTAGGATTTTCTTTTATATTTATTCAAAGAAAGATCATGATAAAAAAATAAGTTAATCTCTCAAATGTGAACTCCAATTAACTAGATGGATAAAGAAAGAAATGAAGAAGCTCTGACTTTATGTGAGAAGAACCAGAATACAGTCAAAACTAAATTAAAGCAAAACCAAATGTCATAAGTATAAATAACCCAGTTCCCAATATATGGATTACTCATAATCTTCTGAGCTCCTCCAAGGGGCTTGAGTTACTTCTCCAGACCTGCCCCCTATGCAACCATACAATTTGTCTTTCAGGCTCTGGAGGGTGCAACTACACTGCTCTGTTGTTCTTGGATCTCTGAATTATTGGGATTTTCCACTGTAACTGTGCTGCTGTTTCACTAAAAACCTCTCATAGGTTCTCTTCTTTTTCAGTGCTCTACTTCTCTTCATAACCCCATCATCCCTGGGCCTTTACCTTCACAAGTTTTTTTTTTTTTTTTTTTTTGGCCTCTCACAGTCAAGTCTCACCTGCTCTCTCTACCATACCTTTTAAACCAGTACCACCTGGGTGACTCTTATCTATTGCGTTCAGATGCAAGTTCTAGCTACAAAGTCAGCCACTTCTGCAACGCAGCTTGTATTTGCTGACCCTGAGGAAACACTTCCCAGAAGACCTCACATCAATGATTCTGCTTTCCTTTTTTTTTTATTTTATTGAGAATAAGAAAAAAAAAAGTATCCGCCTCCTCCCAGCCTCCCATTTCCCTCCCCTCCCCCCACTCTTCTCCCCTCCCCCATCTCTTCTCCCCCTCCCCCCACTCCTCTCCCCCTCCCTCTCTTATCCAAAGAGCAGTCATGGTTCCCTGCCCTGTGGAAAGTCCAAGGTCCTCCCCCCTCCGTCCATGTCTAGGAAGGTGAACATCCAAACTGGCTAGGCTCCCATCAAGCCAGAACATGAAGTAGGATCAAAACCCCTTGCCATTGACCTTGGCTTCTCATCAGTCCTCATTGTTCACCATGATCAGAGAGTCCGGTTTTATCCCATGTTATTTCAGTCTGCTTTCCTTTTTTAACTTTATTTTTATTAATCCTTGTGTCTTTCACAAACACATTCACTTCCAGTTTCTGTGTATCTATTCTTTTTCCCTTGCAGCCCCACTATCAACAAGAGAGCGAAAAGAAAGAGAAAAGAAAGAAGAGGGGAACTCATTGTAGAAGGTGTGTGTGTGTGTGTGTGTGTGTGTGTGTGTGTGTGTGATACACTGAGTCATGCAGTAAACTCGTTTGTCCATATATCATTCCTTGCAAGTGTTCATTGGAAAGAGTCATTGGTCTCAATCACTAGAAATCTTGTGTCTGAATGCACAGGGGAGAGAGAGTTTCCTTTCCCTTCCCATCAACACCTGATGTAGGGAGGAGAGCTGGCTCTGAGTTCAGAAGGATGGAATAGCTTCCCCTGCAGGTCACCAGCTAGAGCACTCAGAGACAAGACCCTGTTCATTCTGTGGGCACCACAAGAGAACCAACTCTATAGTCAGAGGTATAAGCAAACTAGCCCATATAATGAGAGCATGGAAGAGTTATCCCCATTACTCACCTGTTATATGGCCGCATGGGCAGCAGTGGGATGACCCCTCCAGCCCATCAGTGCCTGAGGCATGTGAGAAAACTGGTCCTGAGGTCCCCCACAACTGGTTTGTCCTTCCTGATACCCCACAACTATTTAGCCCCAAAGAAAATCACACATAGGTCTCCATAAATTATAAGCTGATTGGCCCATTAGCTCTAGCCTTTCACTGGCTAACTCTCACATCTTGATTAACCCATTTTCCTGATCTATGTTAGCCATGTGGCTCAGTACCTTTCTTCAGTGGGGCAGATCACATCCTGTTGCTTTTGTGGTCTGGGCAGGAGTGGGAGGAATCAAATTCCTCCTTCCCAGAATTCTCTGTTCTCATTACATCATTTCTACTTCTTGTCTGGTTTTCCTGCCTATACTTCCTGCCTGGCCAATCAGCATTTATTTATAACATGATTGACAGAATATATACAATTCTCCCGCACTAGAGGAAAAATGATAAACCATTAGGTTAGGAAGTGGAGGATCGGGAAGATTGAGTTTAATCCAAACCTATCGGTATACAAAATTCTGAAAAAGAAAAAAAAAAAGAAACAAACAACTTCATCACACTTTATGTAGAGTCTTTCACTACAATAATTTGAAAAATACATGTATAAAATAATGGCCTGTCTCATGTAGCAATTTTCTCTATGTTAAATTAAAATAATAAAACTGTGCTGAGAAGTGTATTCTGTTTCTCTTTAAACAGCTTTCCACATGGGATTTTTCTTCTTCACTGTGTAGTATGTGCTCAAAAAATGCACACTAAGTTTAATAACATAGTATTAAAGTAAAATTAAAACCATAAATGGAAAGAAAAAAATAAGCAATATGTCAGTAAGCTAAGAGACATGAAACTTTAGTTAACAGATTTTATTGTTTGAGACAATGTCTTTCAATAACAATAATGGAAAGATAATGGAAAAAATTAAATTTATAAAATGTAAAATCCACTTATTTTTCTTTTTTGTCCCAAATAAAAATTGTTATGATTTTCTTACTACTTACTTTAGACTTAATTGGTCTAAATTTCATGTAAAATTTTAATTTTTCAAAGGTGCTAGAGAAAAAAAATTAAAGCAGAAAACTATTATTATAACATATCAATAGTAAATATTTTTAAAAGATAGAATTTGTTTGTAGTTCTTCCTGATTTGTGTTATAAAGATTAAAGGAAACAATGTTTTCCCTTTTATTTTGTATAAAAAAATATTGTAGCCATTTCCTCTGATAAAATTGCACCCAGAAATCATAACTGAGGAGATGAGTCCTTTCTTTCCCATTAGATGTCCAGATAATGTAAGTTGCTGAGACTGGGAAGAGTAAAAACTGATATAGAATTTGAAAAGAAATTTGAATTTGTTCCAAAGCTACATTTTGCTGTTGGAGTGTTTTATGTTGTGAAGGTTTCTGTCCTGCCCTGTTCCTGCAATTGTTATCTCAAAGAAATCACACAGAGGTCTACATTATTTATAAACTGATTAACCTAGTAGCTCAGGCTTCTTATTAACTCTTATAAATTATATTAACCCATTATTCTTGTCTTTGTTAGCCACGTGGCTGGGTACCTTATTTGGTAAGGCAGTCACATCTTGCTTCTTCTGTGGCAGGGTCACAACTGCAGAATTAGCTTTCTTCTTCCCAGAATTCTCCTGTTCTCATTGCCCCACTTCCACTTCCTGACTGATTGTCCTGCCTATACTTCCTACATGACTACTGGCCCATCAGCATTTATTTAAAATATAATTGGAAGGATACAGAACATTGTCCCACAGCAGTCTTAGTTCGTAACAATTTCAAATTCCACCTTGTTCATACCTTGCACTGTAATTATACAGAAGGTTTTAGACTTTTATATAAGACACTCACTACCAAATTTAGGTTTTTCATACTTAACTAGAAGCATTGCATCTAACTTTACATTAGAGTTTCAAATGAGAATTTTCTTAAAGAATAATTGTGAAGAATATAGGTTTGTATTTCTTTTAGAGACAAGTAAAAATATTGAGGTTATACTGTTGATAATAAATATTTTCACATTAAATTATGAAGAACCAAATAAACATGTTGACAAGGTGGTGATGCCTATGCTCTCAATACAAAAGAATATCTACAAAAGTATATTTATTTCTTAGTGAAACAATTTTTCCATATTTTATTTATTCAGTCCATTTGTATGAAGAATACTGAAGAACATAGAGTTTCAAAAAATGTATCTATATGAATATCCAAGATGAATTATTTTAATTAAAATTATTTTCAGTCACTTGTAAAATTTTCATACTGTAGTCATCTACTATTGAATGCATTTATTTTTTTAAATTTTATTGCTTTCTGTTAAAATGACAAAAAGTCATTTTAACTTTCTAGTTAAAATATCTAGTGTGAGCCGGGCGATGGTGGCACATGCCTTTAATTCCAGCAGTCGGGAAGCAGAGGCTGGCGGATCTCTGTGAGTTCGAGACCAGCCTGGTCTACAGAGATAGTTCCAGGACAGGCTCCAAAGCCACAGAGAAACCCTGTCTCAAAAAAAAAAAAATATCTAGTGTGAAATATCTTTATTTCCTATATATAATATATATACATAGATATCTGAAAACCTTTATATATATGTAAATATTGAATCATTATATGTAGTACACTTAAACATGTACTTGTTTTTTTCATGTATTATTCTTTTTCTGAGATTATAATTGCATTGCTTCCCTCTTCCCTTTCCCTTTTTTAAGATCCAAATAACTTTCCTTGATATCTTTTAAATTCATGTCCTCTTTTTTTTCATTTTTTACTGCCATATACATATAAGTATTTTCATATATATGTATGTGTATACATACATATTTTTTTTCAGAAACACATTGATGATATCTACTGTGGCCTGAAAAAAATATGATTATTTTACTCTACAAACTCTGAACGACATTTTAAGGTAACATTTTTATTTTATTTTATTTCACTTTGCATGCCCCAAAAAGGATTACACACTTCTTTTTGAATAAGAATCAATTCAATTCACTGAATCATACAATATTTAAGTAACTGTGTCTAAGCTTTATGTGACATATAACAAGGATAATATAATGAGTTTAGCTTCCTGAAGATGGATAGCAAAATGAATTAATAAAATTTCTTAACGTGAAAGCCATTCAGTGAATTGTTTTTGCTTAAACATTGAAAAAGAGGTATAGAGCCAATCTTTATTTTCTTTTAAAGTGCATTATTTTGCATCTCCTGATATGAGGACATGTGTGAATTCTCTGTGGCATTCGTCATACACTACACTCTAGTTGTGATGTATAAATATCCTGGTGAGCAGAGCCTTTTGGCAGCAAAGAAATATCTGCTTGCCAGCAGCCAATGCCTCCTGAGCATTTGGCCCCCTCCTGATTTCTGCCATTCAGTCAGTTTCCAATTGCTGGGCAATAATCAAGCACAGTGCAAGATCAAAACAAATATGTCCTTAAGTTAATATTTTTCAATTTTTCTACCCAGCGGGTAAACAAACATTTGTCAATTTCTTCCCAGTGTGAATACTTCCAATTTCAAGGAACTGATTATAAGGATTTCTAGAACTCTTCTAGACAGGAAGGGACAGGTCTAGGTTACACAGCGCTTATGAGTTAGCTGAATCCACTTTGAGAAAGCCCATGGTTCAAAGAGATCAGGGCTGCTGGTGTTGCGCACACACCCTGTGTTCTGTAAAGCCCCAGCTGTGTTCTTGCCTTCGTCATAACATTAGAATATAAAGCAACACTGGTATACCCCAAATATCTCAGTCAATGCTTACATCCTTTCTCCTTAAATAGTATTAGAATATATAGCATAGGAGACCTAGAGATAATGTTACTACTCCTAAATTTACAGGCATACTAATATCTTATGGGAAGGTTTTTTACTTGCACTTTATATGTATGTAAATTTTAAAAATATGCAAAATGTTTCATTTAATGGTATGTATTGCAATCAATATTTTTATCTATTATTTAGGACATTGAGATTCTTATTGCCTTTCGGGTACAACATCCTAGAATATACTATTTTCATAGGTAGAATATTTATATATTATGCTAAAGTATGTATTTAAATATATATTGTCATAAGTATATAACATCCTAAAGTATTTGTAAGTATTTACTTTCTTTGACAATCACAAAGAATCAGTTACCTGGTGTACTTTACATGATTTTACATGTACATAGATTATAAGAATTTTTCTTGTAACCATCAATACTTTCCTGCCAGATATTTGGCTATATATGACTTTGTATATTTATAGCACATTTAATATGATTACAGCACACATTCACCAGGACACCCCTAGATAAATGTCAGTCAGTCAGAAGTCCAGAACTCTAGAAATCCCTCACCTCCACCTTACTAGTATGAAAACCCAACTCTAACTACCTCAGGGCTCTCCAATTATTCCAAAACATTGGACATACAGAGAGACTGAGTTTGCAAACTTGTATAAAATAAAGGTTCTTTGCTCTTACATATGGGATTCAGTCTCCTTCTTGATTTTTGGGGGACTTTTAAGATCTGGTCATAACAATAACTGAATATATAATTCCTTAAAAATATTTAGAATGAAAATAAATTTCCTTTGATAGTTTTCTTCCCACAAATTCCAGACATAAAGACATAAACATTGTAACTGAGGCAATATTGTACTTTATTTTCTGTCTTTGCCTAAAACCAGCTTTATAATGCAGCCTTATGCATTACTGATGCCAATCTAGAAATGATGTGGATGTTTTTCTATGAAAACATGTAGGTACCTAAATTGTGAGATCAGGGAATTTATGGAAGCTTCCCCTTTAGAGCTGTGTGTTCCAAGGAATTCCTTTCTGTGAAAATGTATGATATAGGTCAGTTTGTTAATGCAATAGACTTGATAGTTTTAAAATAAGTTAAATTAAAAATATAAAAATGAACTAGTGCAAGACAGATAAAATTCAAGATAGAAATGGGAACTGGGGAAAAATCTGAACCTACCTCTTGATCCATTGGTGACAGTTAGCTACTTGGAAGGAAAGAGACCAGGAGATATGATTTTAGTTTTACCTTGTTATATTTTACTTTGCCATGTTTGGTCTTTTCTCTTAAAAGCCTGCTCTTTTTTAATGAGACACAATAATAATGAGTAAATCAAGAAGGGCATGAGAAGGAACATGGAGGATCATAGTGGGGGAAACTATAATCAGGATATATTGTATGATAAAAAAAACCATAAAACCAACAAAAGATCTATCTCTATATTTTTCTGGTAAAAGCTGAACGATTATGAAGGCAGAGTAGGCAGTCATTACTTACCTCTGCAAAATCCCCAGGCCGAATGGAATATCTTCTCTCTACAATTCTTCACACTGAATGCTATCTCTAGCAAACCTCTAACTGTATGCTGTCTCTATAAAACCTCAGATTGAATGCAGTGAGCTCCTGACTCTTTTCACCTTATATTCCTCTCTCTATCCAGCCATATCCCTTCCTGTCTCCACCTCAGTAGTACTGGGATTCCTAAGTGCATGTGAAGCCTGAGTGCTGAGATTAAAGGTGTGTGCCACCACTGTCTGGCCTCTATGACTTAATAGTGACTAGTTCCACACTTTGATCTTCAGGCAAGATTTGTTTAAGCACAAACAAAATATAAGCAACCTTATTTCTATTTTTTCACTGATATCTTAGTTGTAAATTTGATAGATAGACAACTCCCTGAATGGTCTTATACAGTGATAGCATTTACATGATCTTTTCACATCCAGATATAATATTCTTGACTTAATAACAATTAGAATACAGATAAATACTATTTCATGTGATTTTAACCTCCAGTAGATTTAATAGGATCATGAAATATTACCAATGACTGATATTTGAAACTGTAAGACCTAATAACATCCCAATGAGGGTTAAGTTTAGCATATAGAATATTCGGATCTACTATAATTCTTCAGTTTCACAATATGTGACCCAAATCAGAGCCTCAATATCTGCTTATATATCAAAATATTTTAACAATATAAATCCTTTTCAGATTCTGTAATCACATTGCTATTTTCAGTGACTAAGGAATTGTTTCATCCCATTTCCTCTGGAAAAAAGTATCTGAATTCTTTAGAAAATCTAAAAGATTGATATCATAAGTATATACATACATATACATATGCATATATATGTATATACTTAGTCATGCCAATAGAAATATATTTACATAGTTACATATCTCTGATATTTAAAATTATTTTTACTCATTCAAATAAAATTGTATAATGAAAGATAGTTTTCATACATTCCATATTCATTAGAGTTAATATTTAAGTTCTAATGTCAAGGACCATAGATAATAAATATGCATAATTTGAGAGAAATTTAATGTATCTAACAATTTAAAGACTAATGAATATGTGCAGCTTGAACTTCTTGAAAAATTAAGGGCACATTCTGAAATTATTCTTTATATCTCATAGATATTGAGGTAACAGTATAATTTGTAGCCATCTTCATCCACATTTAAATATTGTATCTCTTAACAAATCACATGGGAACAAGCAGAAACTATTGTATATGACTGTACTTTCACAAATATCATAAAAACATTGACAACATAATTGTTTTAGGCATGTCACTAAATATAATACTGATGTCCTTAACAATTTTTTTCTATATTGGTAAGGGTGCCTTATTTACCTTAATTTTAGAAATTATGAAATATATTTATGTGCTTAGACAGATATTTTCATATTTATACACTGCCTGAAACCATCTTTACCTTAAGAGGTCCCTACTAATACTATGTTTTGCATTCATTTCAGATTTTGAAAACACATTTAATACTGCAATATTTTACTTAAATTATTTCCAAATGTCTAACATTCATTTCTCAACTGCAGACCAATTAAAGACTTTTCCTTGAATCCAGAAATATTTGGACTTGCAATATGTCTGGTCTCTATGTGGGAAGACTATTGTTTATAAGGTGATTAAACTATTGTTTTAGGTTCCTGGACTGTTTTAATATGGAGCCTCAAAAGGGTAGAGCAAACAATTTTATGCAGAAAATGGGGCTAAAACATCATAATCAATTCATTTATAACCTTTCTGTTTTCATTGACAGATTATCCTTTTAATACAACACGCCAATTTTGGTATAAGGTTTGTGGATGATATCTTCTTTGTGTTTTCCTCCATTTCCATTTAGTCTCTGTGAGTCTCACAATATATATTTTGCTTTAGTTTTTCCATTAATATTAAATAGATGGTACCAAAAGAGAATGGGAACATGCTAGAGACTGGGAATTAAGTAGAATCAAAGAAACCCACACTTCTTTCATTTCTAATAACTGTGCCAATACCCTAAGAAGTTAAGGGAGGTAGACATAAGAACAAGGAATAAAAACAGTGGCAACAGTTAACGTAAAGTTTCCCAGTTATGTTACCTGTATGATAGATNTGAACAAGGGATAAACGGTGCCAAGTATTTAGAGGAAGTTTCCTTTTATGTTGCCTATAGGATGAATGGAAACCTGTAATATCCCCAGAGGAGGCAGAGTAGTCCAAAATGTAGAATGAACTGATCCACTTTGGCTGGTGAGTTGACTGTGAGAACCCAGACCCTTTCCGATGTGAATATTAATCACAAGAGACACAAATGTCTCTCACCCTGGATAACATATATGCTGCCAATTGGGCACACCGTTCTACCTATAACTGGGCCTTGTTAGAAAATTTCCTTTGCAGCTTGCAAGACTGTTTATGGGTCTAACAGTAGAAACATAGATAAAAAAAAAATGTAATGTCTACTGATGGAAGAGTTGAGAAACAGAAAGGGAAAGAAGCAATGGAACAAACTCATAATTATTGTAACCGTTTTTACAAACTTAGGAAGTAAAACTGATTGCAAAACTGTTCATGTAAACCAGTGAAACTGGATAAATAAAGACAGTCCAGGCTATCTGGGGCCACTTGTCTGAACAACAATAGATGGTCACAGTCTTCTCTTGGTGCCAACGTCACACATTCATCCCAGGTCTGAAGTAAGACTCCTCAGGCAGACTCTGCTCGGCTCCCGGAGAGACTCGACAGCTCTGCTCTGGAGCAGAGACGCCAGGCTCTGCTCTCCCAGGCAGCTCCAACCCAGGATGGACGTAGGCTAGAATCTGCCCGGTAAGTGCACCTTGGGGTGCTTACACACATTATTAGAAATGGGTTAGAACAATATGTAAGAGCTAGTCAATAAGAAGCTGGAACTAGCCGTGCCAAGCAGTGTTTAACAGAATAGTTTGTGTGTTGTTATTTTGGGCATGAGCTAGCCAAGCAGTCGGGGTGTTGGGGACGCAGCCCGCCTCATCAAACCTGTCTGGAAGAAGGTTAGCAGCACCTAGATTCTCCGGGTCTGAGTATTGTATCATGGTTACCATTTACTTTACTGCCGATGTCCACTAATAAATAATTTACTTTACTGCCGATGTCCACTAATAAATAATTAAATACTAAAATATTTATCTTTCTGAATATGGGTTGCCTCAGTCAGGAAGATTGTCGTGATAGTTCTATTAATTTGCCAGAAAATTTCATGATATCATTCTTTCAATATCTGATTAATATTACATTGTGTAAATGTACTACATTTTTTTGTCCATTTCTTGGTTGCAGGGCATCTAGTTTTTTTTTCCAGGTTCTGACTATTATGAATAAATCTACTATGAACAGAGTTGATCAAGTATACTTGCGTGTGATTGAGTACCCTTTGGTATATGTCCAAGAATGGTATCGCTGAGTTTTCAGGCTTATTGATTCTCAATTTTCTGATAAGCCGCCATATTGATTTCCAAAGTGACTGTGTAAGTTGTACTCTCGCCATCACGTGAGGAGTGTTTTCCTTACTCTACATTCTGTCCACAATAAGCTGTCATTAGCATTTTTGATCTTTGTCATTCTGACAGGTGAAAGGTAGAATCTTAAAATGATTTTGATTTCCACTTCTCTCAAGACAAAGGATGGTGAACATACCCTTAGGAGTTTTTTTTTTGGACATTTTTATTTCATCTGTTGAGAATTTTCTTATTATATCTGTACCTCATTTTTAATTGGATTATTTGGATTTTGATTTTAGTTCCTTGTATTCGTTATATATTTTGGGGGAAAAAGCCACTGTAGGATGTGTTGGTGGTGAAGAGATTTTTTTTTCATTGCGTAAGCTTCTGTTTTATCTTGTGTATGTTGTTCTTTGTCTTATGGAATTTTTTTCTGTCATGAGGATTCATTTATTAATTGTAAATATTAATGGCTACACTATTGATGTTATGTTCAGGAAGTTATATCCTGTGCCAGTGAGTTAAAAGATATCTCCTACTTTCTCTCCTATAAGGTTCAATGTAACAAGATTTATGTTGAGGTCTTTCATTCACTTTGATTTAAGTTTTTTTTTAGGGTGCTAGATATGACTCTATTTGAATTCTGATATGTGCTGACATCCAGTAAAACCAGCACCATTTTTTGAAGATTCTTTTCTCCATTGTATACTTTTGACATTGTCAAAAAATCAGGTGTCCGTAGGTGTGTAGATTTACTTCTGTATCTTTTATTTGATTTCATTGAATCCTGTCTGTTTTTATTCCAGTACTATGGTATTTTTATTAACATCCTGAAGTAAAGCTTGAAATCAGTGATGCTGATATCTCTGTAAGATCTTTTTTTGTACATGTTTTAGTTAACCTGGGATTTTGTTTGTTTATTTTTAATATATGAAGTTGAATATTGTCCTTTCAAGATCTCTAAAGAACTGTGTTGGGAGGTTAATGGAGATTGCATTAAATCTGAAGATTGGTTTTGATAAGATGACCATTTTTTTTTTCCTATGGTAATCCTAATAATCCATGAGTATGGTATGATGGAGGAAGGTCATTGGTTAATTATAACAAAGAAACTGCTTGGCCCTCATAGGTTAAAACATAGGTGGATGGAGTAAACAGAACAGAATGCTGGGAGGAAAAGGAAGCAAGCTCAGATGCCATGCTCCCCTCTCCCAGGCAGAAGCGATGAAGCAAGCCTCCAGGTCAGACATGTTGAATCTTTCCCGGTAAGACTGCTGCTACACAGATTACTAAAAATGGGTTAGGCAAAATATGAGAATTAGCCCGTAAGAGGCTAGAGCTAGTGAGTCAAGCAGTGTTTAAATGAATACAGTTTGTGTGTTGTTATTTCTGGTGTAAAGCTAGCCATACGGGAGCTGGGCGGAATGAAAAGCAGGCCCACAGCTCCCACAACAATGGTAGATCTTTTCATCTTCTGCTCTATGCATAGATTGATGCCTGGCCCACCTTTCATCAGAACGGCTTCATCCATGGACTGATGGAAACAGATGGCAGAAACCCACAGCCAAATATTAGGTTGAGGAGGGGAACCCTGTTTAAGAAAGGGAGGGAGGATTTTACCAGCCAGATAGGTCAAGAATATCACAAGGCAATCCACAAAATCAACTAACCTGGTCTCATAGGAGCTCAGAGAGTCTGAATAAATGGACAGTTTGTAAGCCTGCATGAGACTGGCCTAGGTGCTTTACATATATGTGACAGTTGGGTAGATTGATCCCCTTGTGGAACTCCTGAGTGTATC
This sequence comes from Alexandromys fortis, assembly GCF_014885135.2. NCBI lineage: Eukaryota > Metazoa > Chordata > Mammalia > Rodentia > Cricetidae > Alexandromys > Alexandromys fortis. The sequence goes on along the minus strand of NW_026067912.1, from coordinate 13,083,618 downwards.
CCTTGCCTGTCACTAACATTTTGTGTGGGTTTAGGGACTCTATTAATAATACAATAATACTGGCTTGCCTTGACCAGCCTTAATACAAGAGGAGGTGCTTAATCTTACTTCAAGTTGATGTGCCATGTCTTGTTTATATTCATGGGATGCCTGCTCCTTTGTGAGCAAAAAACAAAATGAAGAAAGAGTGGATTGGAAAGGACCAAGGGGAGTTTGAAGAAGGAATGGAAGGAGGCGGAGAGCTGTGACTGAATGTAAAATAAAGAACTAAATTTAATTTGAAAGTAGGTTAGCTAAAATGTAAAAAATCCAGGAAAATGTGGGATAGGAAAATAATGAGATGTGGACCCATATCCCACTTCAACAATACCACCTAGCTGTTCTTATTGCTAAACATTAATATTTTTCCAAAACATAGTAATATGGAATTTTGGTGAGGTTGATTATTTGGAAATTATTTATAAAATGTAGTTTTGTTAATGTTCTTTTTTAAATTATTTATTTATTTATTAAAAATTTCTGTCTCTTCCCCACCGCCGCCTTCACTTTCCCTCCCCCTCCCCCAATCAAGTCCCCCTCCCTCGTCAGCCTAAAGAGCAGTCAGGGTTCCCTGCCCTGTGGGAAGTCCAAGGGCCACCCACCTCCATCTAGGTCTAGTAAGGTGAGCATCCACGAAACTGCCTAGGCTCCCACGAAACCAATAGGTACAGTAGGATCAAAAACCCATTGCCATTGTTCTTGAGGTCTCAGTAGTCCTCATTGTCCACTATGTTCAGCGAGACCGGTTTTAACCCGGGCTTTTTCAGACCCAGGCCAGTTGGCCTTGGTGAGTTCCCGATAGAACATCCCCTTTGTCTCAGTGTGTGGGTGCACCGCTCACGGTCCTGAGTTCCTTGCTTGTGCTCTCTCTCCTTCTGCTCCTGATTTGGACCTTGAGATTTCAGTCCGGTGCTCCATTGTGGGTCTCTGTCTCTGTCTCCTTTCATCGCCTGATGAAGGTTAATATTCAGGAGGATGCCTATATGTTTTTCTTTGGGTTCTCCTTCTTATTTAGCTTCTCTAAGAACCTGAATTATAGGCTCAATGTCCTTTATTTATGGCTAGAAACCAAATATGAGTGAGTACATCCCATGTTCCTCTTTTTGGGTCTGGCTTACATCACTCAGGATGGTGTTTTCTATTTCCATCCATTTGCCTGCAAACTTCAAGAAGTCCTTGTTTTTTACTGCTGAGTAGTACTCTAATATGTATATATTCCACACTTTCTTCATCCATTCTTCAATTGAAGGGCATGTAGGTTGTTTCCAGGTTCTGGCTATTACAAACAATGCTGCTATAAACATAGTAGAGCATATACTTTTGTTGTGTGATAAGGCCTCTCTTGGGTATATTCCCAAGAGTGGTATTGCTGGGTCCATGGGTAGGTTGATCCCGAATTTCCTGAGAAACCTCCACACTGCTTTCCAGAGTGGTTGCACAAGTTTGCATTCCCACCAGCAATGGATGAGTGTACCCCTTTCTTCACAACCTCTCCAGCAAAGGCTATCATTGGTGTGTTTGATTTTCGCCATTCTGACAGGTGTAAGATGGTATCTTAAAGTTGTCTTGATTTGCATTTCCCTGATTGCTAAGGAAGTTGAGCATGACCTTAAGTGTCTTTTGGCCATTTGAACTTCTTCTGTTGAGAGATCTCTGTTCAACTCAGTGCCCCATTTTATAATTGGGTTGATTAGCCTTTTACGGTCTAGTTTCTTGAGTTCTTTATATATTTTGGAGATCAGACCTTTGTCAGTTGTGGGGTTGGTGAAGATCTTCTCCCAGTCAGTGGGTTGCCTTTCTGTCTTAGCAACAGTGTCCTTTGCTTTACAGAAGCTTCTCAGTCTCAGGAGGTCCCATTTATTCATTGAAGCCCTTAGTGTCTGTGCTGCTGGGGTTATACGTAGGAAGTGGTCTCCTGTGCCCACGTGTTGTAGAGTACTTCCCACTTTCTCTTCTATCAGGTTCAGTGTGTTTGGACTGATATTGAGGTCTTTAATCCACTTGGACTTGAGTTTTGTGCATGGTGATAGATATGGGTCTATTTTCATTCTTCTACAGATTGACATCCAGTTTTGCCAGCACAATTTGTTGAAGATGCTCTCTTTTTTCCATTGTATACTTTTAGCCCCTTTATCGAAAATCAGGTGTTCATAGGTTTGTGGGTTAAAGTCCGGGTCTTCTATTCGATTCCATTGGTCGACTTCTCTGTTTTTATGCCAATACCAAGCTGTTTTCAATACTGTAGCTCTGTAATAGAGTTTGAAGTCAGGGATGGTAATGCCTCCAGACGTTCCTTTATTGTATAAGATTGTTTTGGCTATCCTGGGTTTTTTGTTTTTCCATATAAAGTTGATTATTGTCTTCTCCAGATCTGTGAAGAATTTTGATGGGATTTTGATGGGGATTGCATTGAATCTATAGATTGCTTTTGGTAGAATTGCCATTTTTACTATGTTGATCCTCCCAATCCAAGAGCAAGGGAGATCCTTCCATTTTCTGGTGTCCTCTTCTATTTCTTTCTTCAAAGACTTGAAGTTCTTGTCAAATAGATCTTTCACTTCCTTGGTCAGGGTGACCCCAAGATATTGTATGCTCTTTGTGGCTATCATGAAAGGTGATGCTTCTCTGATTTCCCTCTCTGTTTCCTTATCCTTAGTGTATAGGAAGGCAACTGATTTTTTCGAGTTGATCTTGTATCCAGCCACGCTACTAAAGGTGTTTATCAGCTGTAGGAGTTCTTTGGTAGAGTTTTTGGGGTCGCTTATTTACACTATCATATCATCTGCAAATAACGAAAGCTTAACTTCTTCCTTTCCAATACGAATCCTTTTGATCTCCTTATGTTGTCTTATTGCTATTGCTAGAACTTTAAGCACTATATTGAAGAGGTATGGAGAGAGTGGACATCCTTGTCTTGTTCCTGATTTTAGTGGGATGGCTTTGAGTTTTTCTCCATTTAATTTAATGTTAGCTGTCGGTTTGCTGTAGATAGCTTTTATTATATTTAGGTATGACCCTTGTATCCCTATTCTCTCCAAGACCTTTATCATAAAGGGGTGTTGAATTTTGTCGAATGCTTTTTCCGCATCTAATGAAATGATCATATGGTTTTTCTCTTTCAGTCTATTTATATGGTGGATTACATTGATAGATTTGCGTATGTTGAACCAGCCCTGCATCTCTGGGATGAAGCCTACTTGATCATAATGGATAATTTTTCTGATGTGTTCTTGAATTCGGTTTGCCAGTATTTTATTGAGAATCTTTGCGTCGATATTCATGAGTGAGATAGGCCTGTAATTCTCTCTTGGTTGGGTCTTTGTGTGGTTTTGGTATCAGGGTAACTGTAGCTCCATAAAAGGAATTTGGCAATGACTTTTCTGTTATAAAAAAAATAAGTGACTCTAAAAGTAAACTAGAATTACAGATTTCTATAGGACTTAGAAATCAAACCTAGACACTCTAAAACGATTTTAATTTTTCTTTAACATTAAATGAACTCAGCAGTTCCTCGCTTGTCTCTTACACGTTAAAAAAAAGCTAGCCTTATCCACTGGAATTTTCAAGTGTTATGTATACATATGTGATTAGAACGCTATCATCAATAGATTTGATTTAAGCTTATGGATGGAGATATATGTATGTAGATAGATATAGATACAAATATATAGATACTCATTTAAAATGAAAAAGTACCATAAGATCCTCTGAAGCCCTTGTAATTCCTTACCGAGAAATGAGTCTCATTCTTCAGCTGGATCTTATTCAACACTGCAGAGAATCACATTCTGGTAATCAGCCTTTACTATACTAGTTATAATATCATTTTCTGATCTTACTAATGCAATTACGTTTTTCAACACAGCTGAATAGTAAAAATCCATAAAACTACTCTAGGTTTTATATGTGATAATGAAACAAGGCATTACTTCATTACCATATCATAATAGGAAACTCTAATTAGGCTAAGGCTTCTATCAGAAAAATGGTGCCCCTTGGTACCTCGCATTTTCAAAAGAATATAATGAAGATGATGTGAATATTCTTATTTTATATAGCATTCTGTGTGACAAGGATTAGAGGAAACACAGCATATACTACTGTTATTGATTGTTAGCCAACTTAAGATTGCTTATCAATTTCTATTTCTTGAAAATTCTAACAGAAATTATTTAAAAATTGCAGAAAATACACATTAATTTTATCATTCTCTATGCCTGAAGCTGCATAATAATATTTAGGTATATATCTCAACACTATATATAATCTACTATTTTTGAACTTATATTTCAAAGGAATAATTTTCCCACACTGTATAGTTTTGAGAATATAAGATTTAAAATGTTGCTCATTGTTTCCAACTATTTTGAGAAGCAATGTTGTGGAAAACTCCAATAACATGCAGAAGTGCAATCACATTAATAATGAAGACAAGAGATTATCAAAGTAGGATGAACTTAATTAAAAATACTTGTCTGCTGAATATTTTCATATGATTTGATATTAGAAATATTAATTTAGGCTGATGAATTGACTCCCTTGCTAGGCTCTTCTGAAAAATCATGAGATCTGGAGTTTGGATCTTAGCATCTATGTAACAAAGCACATATATTGCAAATACTTGTATCCCCATCTCTGAAAGAAATGGCATCATTAGATACATACACTTATGCCCCTGAATAAACACTCATACACACAAAGTAAATCAAATAAATTATTAAAATTTAATCACCTGATATTCCATGATAAACATATATTCTATAGTAAGCATGCTGTAAGAACAGTGGTATTAAAAATAAAGATCAATGTTATTATTGCTTAAGACTCATTTATCACAGAAGATATGTCCAGGTATACGCAAATGTAAACATAGTGTAATTATGTACCTACAAATGTGACCATATTTACTATGTGTTCTTTACTAGAGTGTTTGCAAGCAGTTGCTTGTCGTTGTAAATATGCTGACTGATTTTAGTGGCCTTTTGAGTATAGAGCCCATCTCACTTTATTGCTGTGATAAAATGTCAGCAAAAATGTATGCATTCCTTAACAGCCTCTTGAGAAGACTGAATTCCAATCAGAGAATAAAAACTGCTACAATAAAAGATACATGTTCATATGAATTGGTATTTTAGGTGTTATCATTTGTATTTGCTGATAATACAGTTTGTATAAAAGATTATAATGTTTAGAATGGGAACTACATATTTTTAAAGAAAATATTTCAAAGATAATAACAAGACAAATGAACTATTAGTTTACATACAGCCAGGAATGCCTTCCTTTGTAAGATGAATTTAGTATGTCAGAATGTTTATCTTACCATACATAGTTCAATGATTTTTAGAGAAGCACTACTTTAAAAAATATTTTTTGCTTTTAACAGAGACTCTATAAAACTGTAATAGACAAAAGGGTCTCACTGATGAAATAACTGTTTTCACAAAGAAAATTAGAAAAATATCTAAGTTATGGATGAAGCAAATAATATCTGATGTGCTGTCAAACATCAGGTTTTATTGCAGCATGAACTTATACAATTAACAATCAAGATTTAAAGGAGGGTATGTTACCATTTTATAGTTACCTATAAAATATTAATTTGTAATAATAAATGTTGTACCTAAAATTAAAAAAAAAAGATGTGATGATTTATTTTCTGTGGGTTCATTTATTTATTTTTAATGTCATCCTGTATGAGTTTATGTGCAAAATATACATGCTGGAGTTTCTAAAGGACAGAAGAGAGCATTGGTTTCCCTGGAACTGGAGTTAGAGATGGCTGTGAGCCCACTCATATTAGTGATGAGAACTAAACTCTAGTCCTCTGCAAGAGCAGTAAGTACTCTTAACAACTGTGCCATTTCTCCAGTCTCTGGTATATAGATTTCTGTGCAGAGACAAAAAAATAAATGATTATTTTCCATAGTATTATAGTTAATTTAACTTATACATACAAATTAATTTACCATTAAGTAATTTATTGTCTTACATCAATGAGTAATTATCCAAAAACATTAATCAAATCACAGAGAAAAAAATCTGAAGGACCCATGGAAAACAATTTAAAATAAAAGCTTTAAGCTTTATTTAGAGGAAATATAAGCAATGGGGAGATTAAAGTTTTATCATAGATTCCGCATTTTACACATATAAAAAGAAGTCACAAAAATCTCAGTGAGACTCTAAATATAATAGCTTTCAAAACTAAGCAAAACATAAAATGTGACTAGATACTCTGATTATTAAATATACTTTGAAATAAATTACATGATAAAAGAGATGGATTTAGAAATTTTCTATATTTGAAGAATCAGTTTAACTTTCTTGATAGATTTTAGTGAAAACTCTTTAAATTTCTAAAATATCATTAGTTATCATTACCAGGAAATTGTATTTTAAACATTTTTTCAACTTTATATGTCTTTTATGTTTTACAATACATGTTAGATAAAAGCTTATGGGATTTTAGAGTAACTTGGAAGGACATTAGGCAAAACATGTGTTTTCCAGAGCTGTTTGGAATGTTTTTAGTTTGTTATTGCATATCAATTACCTTGAAACATTTTAGTTCCAAACAAAAATTTGTTGTCTTTCTTAATTTAGTTCATGACTTTGCTACTCAAACTCTAGGTTGAATACAGTCTGTCAAAGACCATGTCATGTGGGGGATACTGATGGCTGTAAAGAAACTGTTTTCATCATGCTATTGTGTTTGAGAAAACTGAAAAGATGGCTTTGGTAATGTTTGGAAATAAAAAAAAAAAACTATTTGATTTTTTCTCTAATTTGAAGATATCTAATCTCAAACTGAATTAAACCACCATCATTTCACATATTTTATAGTTACATGTGTTTTCTACAAAATTGAGATCCTACAGACTAATCCAAATAAAATGAGAATTAAAAGATAATTATGTCAGTGACTGGACCAAGAGACCATCTGATTTGCCTCATTAAGGCATCAGTGCCTTTGTAGACAGAGCTTCACAGAAGCTTAGTGAGCTCTTCTCCGTCCTTGTCATCCCATGGTTCTGTGAGTTAGTTTGGGCACTCTGCCTTTCATCGTATAAGAAACAGCATAAAGGACTCAAGGAGGTACTTCTGATTCGGTATTGGATTTCCCAGCGTTCAGAGCTCTAACAAATGCATTTCACCTTCTTCAACAGTATGCAGCTTAGGGCATTTTGTTAAGATAACACAAAAGAAAAAACCTTTTAAAAATTATATGTGTCTCATATCATGTCTCTTTCATTTCATAATTAGAGTTTTATTGTATGTATCACAGCATGACTGAGTTGTTCATTTATTGGAATTAGGGTCATATCAAGAGTTTTAAAATATCCAAATGAACATTTTTATTAAAGTTTTGTATAAACTATGTGTCCCTATTTTTACAGAAAAACAGTTTAGTTAACTTAGTTCCTAAGTCAGTACAAAATATAGCTTTGAGAAAACTGTCTATTTTATGACTAAGAAACAAAACTAAAATGGCAAAATTCAATCCACGTTCTGGAAGTTAATATCATCACTCTAATATTCTTCAGGATAGGTTTTAAGTTTTGTTGCCCCATTGAAAAATAATGATACATAAATATGTCTAGTCTTGAAAAACAGCAGGTTGAATGAGCCTGTTCTTACAGGAAGTTTCTTTGCTTGAACATTTTTTTTAAGAAACAATAATCAGAAAAAAATGTTACATCTTATACAGTTAAAATAAATGAGGACAAAAGTTAAATTTTAACAGATTATGTGATCATCAAAGTACTTGCATTTCTCCTCCATTTCCTAAATGTACATTTCACGTACGTAAACTTGGAAGACGCAAAATATATGAAGCTTCTGATTAAAGAAAATCCAATCTCAGTAATGAAGGAACACTAACTCTGAAATTTTAATTGGGTTATAAAAATAATCATCTCACTCTATAAAAGCTGTTATCTCTATTATAAGTATGCATTAATTTCCTATATATGGTTAATTATGTCCATTTTGTTTTAGTAGAATAATTTTAAAAATGAAACTCAAATTGAGAAAAGATACATTAGGCATATCAGATTATATGCTTTGCATTTTCTATTTTATTTAATCACCAACAACATACATATATAAAATTTATTTGTTCCATATTGCTAATAAATGTCATAAATAATTCCTTTCTAACTGCTAAAACAAGATGCTCTGTTACAGTACTAAGTTAAGAAATGCCTTAAAATAAAGCACTAAAGATTATGATACTAAAGCAACTGAATAGGGTGATGATTTTAACTGTTGGCAATTAATTGTAAGTCTACACATTAAGCTTTGGAGTCCTATTGCTAGTGATTCAAGCTTATCTCTTTTCCAAGTGCCAGTGCATTTACCATTCAATCACCTCGTAAAATTATAATAGAGGGAAAAGTGTGTGCATGACAGCCTGAGGCACAGACACTAACCGTGCCCAGTGTGCTCAGGCTGAGGCTGCTGCTCATTTATCCTACTCAATATGCAAGGAGTAACAGGGCAACAAGTGCTCTTAACTTGCTCTCACTCACTGCGGGCTCCCTTCTGCAATTTTGTCTACTTGGGATATCCATCTCAGTATCCTCCGTTCCTTCATCCCTATGCACAGAACACTGCATACTCTACTACTACATGACCAGGCACACAGGCTGTATTCACATGAAGGCTGTATGAGTAAACTCAGCAGGAGGGAAAGGTTCCCGTAAGTAGGCAAAAAACTCAGTACCTACCACAGGGATCCCATAAGAACACCAAGTCACTGAGTCATAATATATATGCAGAGGACCTAGGTCAGATGCCTTTGTAAGCTCCCTTTCAATTGGTTTTGTAAACCGTGTTTTTGTGGTATCCCAGACCGCTCTGGTTCCTCTATTTTTTTTTCCCTTTTTCCCACAGTACTCCCCACCTTCACCTAATGTTTAGCTATGGGATTCTGTGTGTGGTACCTTAAGTTGCTGAATGAAATCTCTCTGGTCTCTTTGATAACAATTCTGCCAGGCTCCAGTTCCAGAACACACTGCATGTAGGACAGATTGTAGGTAAAATGTTTTGTTACTGGGATGGTGTCCCAATCCCTCCATTTTAAATCCATGCCTAATTACAGAAGGTGGTGATTCTGGCTCCCTGTCTGTTATTAGTAGGAGTCTTTGCTAGGGTTACTCTTGCGCATTCCATAGAATTTCCATTGCACTATGTTTCTATCTCATTCCCCAAATGTCCCTGGTTCCAGTTGCTTCTCTCAGAATTTTCTCCCAGAGAACTAGCTCTAGCCTGTTCACATGAGCACCAACCTCAAATCCACTGGTGAAGTCTCTTCTATTTTCCCTTCCGAGAGAGATCCTTGCATCCCACATTAAACTCTCCATGATACGTAGCCTCCCTGTGTCTATGGACCATCACACGATTATCTTTTACTTCGCAGCTAATATCAACTTATAAGCGAGTATATATCATGCTTGCCTTTCTGGGAGTCAGTTACCTCACTCGGAACATTTTTTTTTCTAGTGCCTGCAAATTTCATGTCATTGCTTTTAACAGTTGAGAAATGCTCCATTGTGTAAATGTATAACATTTTTCTTGACTGTCCCTTGGTTGAGGGATAGCTAGGCTGTTTCTTGTTTCTGTCAAGTATGAATAAAGCCACTATGAATTATAGTTGATAAAGTGCCCATATGATACAATGGAGCATCCTTTGGGTATATACCCAGGAGGCGTATAGCTCGATATTATGGTAGATAGATTCCCAACTTTCTGAGAAACCTTTATATTGATTTTCTACTTGGCTATACAAGTTTTCACTTTCACCTTCAATGGAGGGATGGTCCCTTTGTTTCACCTTCTCACCAGCATGAACTGTCACTTGTGTTTTAAAACTTAGGCATTCTGACAGGTGTAAGATGGAAACTCAGAGTAATTTGGATTTGCATCTCTCTGAAGGCTAAGAATGTTTACGAAATCTTTAAGTGTTTTTTCAGTCATGCTCTGTTGAGAATTCACCATTTACATCTGTACCCCATTGTTAAATGGAATTATTTGGAATGTTAGTACCTAATTTCTTGAGGACTTTATTTATTTTGGATATTAGCCGTCTATCAGATGTGGAGTTGATGAAAATCTTTACCATTCTGTGGGATACATTTTTGTTGTTTGCCTTACATAAGTTTTTCAGCTTCATGAGGTCCCTTTATTAAAAGTTTATCTTAGTGCCTTCACTGTCTGTGAGCTGTTAAGGAGTTTGTCTCCTGTGCCAATAAATTCAAGGCTATCCTCATTTTCTCTTCTGTCAGGTTCAGGGTAACTGGATTTATATTGAGGTCTTTGATCCTCTTGAACTTGAGTTATTTGAAGGGCAATAGATAGGGATCTATTTGCTTTCTTCCACATGCAGATATCCAGTTTTATCAGTACCAAATTTATGGGACACAGTGAAAGCAGTGTTAAGAGAAAACTTCAAAGCACTAAATGCCTACATAAAGAAGCTGGAAAAATCCCACACTAGTTAGTAAACAGAACACCCGAAAATTCTATAACAAAAAGAAACAAACTCACCCAGGAAGATAAGAGAGCAGAAAATATTCAAATTCAGAGCTGAAATCAATAAAATAGAAAGAAATAAAGCAATAAAAGGGGTCAATAAGACAAAGAGTTGGTTCTTTGAGAAAATCAACAAAAAAGACCCTTTATCCAAACTAACCACTTTTCATTTTTATACAAGAGGGTTACTGACTTTTTTTAAGTTAAACTTGTATTCAGCCACTTCTCTGATGGTAACTATCAGCTATAGTAGTTTCCTTAGAGATATTTTGGGGTCAGTCGTTACAGTTTTTGAGACGATGGATGCCAAGGGGAGTGGCACTATTAAGATCTGTCCTTTTTGGAAGAAGTATGCCACTCTTGGGGTAGGCTTTGAGGTCTCTTTTGCTAAAACTTTCCTCAGTATGACTATTAGATGATTTCCTGTCACCTTTAAGATAAGCTCTCTTTAAAAAAAAAAAAAAAGTAAGCACTCTCAGCTATTTCTCCATCACCATGTCTGCCTGTATGCCATGCTTCCCATAATGATAATAATGAGCTGAACTGCTAACACTGTAAATGAGCAATACCAACTAACTTTTCTTATAAGTGTTATCATGGTCATGTTGTCTATTCACAACAATAAAAACCTGAAATAAGACTCTTATGTATATTTCATATCATCTGCAAATAGTGATGCTTCCTTTCCTATTGTATCATGTTAAACTCCATTAGTCACCCTAATCTCTGGCTAGAAATTCAAGTACTATAATGAATAAATATGAAGAGAGTAGACAGGTTTGTCTAATTCCAGATTTTAGTGAAATTGCTTTGAGGTCCTTTCTATTTAATTTGGTATTGTCTGTATACTTGTAGGAAATTGCCTTTGTATCACTAATCTCTCCAAGACATTTTTCATGAAGGGATGATAGATTGTGTCAAAGACCATTTTAGTGTCTAATGAGATGATCATTTTTTTTCTTTCAGAATTTTTATATGGTAGATTATTGACAGGTTTTCATATGTTGAACCATCCCTGCATCTGCATCTCTGCAATAACATCTACTTGATCATAGTGGATGATCTTTGAAGTGATCTTGGATTCAGTTATTGAGCATATTTTTGAGTTTTTGAGCATATATTTGAGTATTTTCATCATCGTTCATGAGGAATAGTGGTCATGTTAGTCTGTAATTCTCTTTAGCTGAGCTTTTCTTTTTTTATCCTTTTTTGTTTTTGTTTGGGAATCAAGATAACTATGGACACAAAAATGAATGAATTTGGAAATATTCCTTCTGTTTCTAATTTGTGAAATAATTTGAGGAGTACTAATATTGGATCTTCTTTAAATATCTGGTAGAAATCTGTGCTAAAATTGTTTGGCCCTGGGATTTGGGGGGGGGGGTGGCCTCTGGGAGACTTTCAATGACTGTTTCTATTTTCTTAAGACTTATTTGTCTATTTAAATTGCTTCTCTGATCTCTAACTTTAGCAAGTGTTACCTATCAAAAAAAAAATTTTGTATTTTCTAATTTTGTGGAGAACATGTTTTAGAAGTATGACACAGGCCAGAAAATTCAGTGGCTTTATTTGCCTTTCTAGGAGCATTTCCACTTGTTTGTAGTGGATGATGAATATTTCTGTTACTAAACATTTATTTCAGGACACATTTTTATTTGTAAAACCAGATTTCTGTTTCTGCTTGAAGAATGTCACCTTGAATGACAGAAAGGACATTTTCACCATTGTAGTAAGTGGTCCATGTAACAGTGATGTTGGAATCAACTGCTATTATCAAGGGATCATTGGAATGAAGAGAGTGTAAGTTTATTTTATAAGTGAGTTTAATTTTACCAGTTTCCAAAGCACCATAAATTTTGTGACTAGTGAATTCTTAAAGCTGAACTATTTCTATGTAGCATAGTGTTTTAAAGATAGGGCATACTTAACCATGGAACCTAGGACTTAATTTTCTTGCTAAATCTACATATTTAAGTACTTTATTCTTTCAACAGCATATTGATATTTTATTATCTCTTCTCATATGATCAAATACATTTATATGTGTGTGTTATAGGATATTTAGAAAGAATAATCATTAAATATTATAACTGAATATCACATATTAATATTCCAGTATTTGTTAGATATTCATACAGTGAACATTGAACTCAATATTTAGTGACTTCAGTCCAAAATAAATTTTCTCGTTATAATAGATGTAACATATTTAAATATTGCTTTATGCCTTGATATAAATGTTAATGTATATTTTCATTATGTGTTTCAATTAAATGTAGTCAAAAATTTGAAATTCTTAAAAGAAAGAGAACTTTAACTATCAATTATGATCATTTGTATGAAATTATCCTATTTATCCTATACAGAATAGAGATAAACAACTTTTAATTTATGTAGAACAAGTAAGGTTCATTTAAAAAATATTTAGCATCACTTCATATGCAGCAAAATTACTCTCTTGATTATCACAACATGAGAAAATACATACAAATATCAACTCAACTGCAGTGAAAATAATATGATTATAGTTGAACAGTCCCTCTTAGCAACTAACGTTTTTTGAAAGGTATGTTGACCTTTATGTTAAACACAAGAGTATAATTTAGCTTAATGATGGCTAATTTACTAAGTGGTATCCCAGTGACCTGAAATATTTTGTACCAACAACCAACTGTGCTGCTCAGTCCCCCTGGTGTAGTTACACAGTGGGAAAATATGGTTCATTATCTCACAAACATACATTAAAGATTAAGAACTTAATAGTCACCATGACATTTTTGCTCAATTTAACTTGGTATCATTAAAAATAATGAGTTTCTAAAAATAAGGTTGAATTTACATATGGCAATTCAAATGTTATTATCTATTTTTTAAATTTTTGTTGAGTTTTCAAATGGTTTTATAATTTTTATAGACCAATCATTGGTCTGCTTTAGAGGCCTACATCAGGACTCAGTCCTTTCATCTTCCCTTACTGCTCTCTCAGGCCTCCTTTTCAGATTCTGCAAACCGATGTTTTGCTGTTTTCTAGCAAAAATGGCAATCAGAAAATATTGTTTTAAGTTTAGTGAATTTGCATTTAGGCAAGTTTCTATTTTTCTTGCATAAATACTCTATTCAAGTTTCTTACAGAAAATATCCCCTAATAAACCATTGTTCCTAAATAAAAATATTAAAACTATAAGACAAATTCAAAAAACAAACTCATGAAAAGCATACGGAACTCATTTTTTTTGTAAAGCTTCACATATATCATCTTTCTCTTTCATATCATAACTTTGAAGACACAGTTTTATCAGAAGTAATACATTGTTCTTCATACACCAGATCTAAGATTTAAATTCTACCTCAGAGTATTAATTTACAGTGGAACCACAGCTTTAGAACAGAGAGGCTAACAATTATCTTAGAAACTTGTAGGTAATGTGTAAAATATTCTTGTAACAATCTTAAGTTTGCATGAGACATATCTATGTTCCTCTTTATGTGGTTTGAAAGAAAAGGGATGGGGGCAGAAACTTCCTAATTCATGAATTTCCATGCAGACTTTTCTTCTTAATAATTTCATTCACCTGTGAAATTTGAAATGGAAAATAAGTCATTATGACCTGTATTGTCGCTATTACATTAAGATGAAGGCAAATATTTGACCACAACGTGTCTGTGCTGTATGTTCCTAACTTTCTTGTGTCAGTAGAAATCACATAGCTATTTGCCTGACTGCTGTGTGGGTCCTTCCCATGCAGGTAATGAAGATCTTTTACAATACAGCTTTTCTAAGAGAGTGTGAGAGGAGACATGTTTTCTTTTTTCTACTTTGAATTTATATTTCTTTTTGTTGTTGTTGTTTCAATTTATACTACAACCTTTCCTCAGTTTACATAGCTATTCCCATTCTCACTTCCTCCCCTCTTCCCAATGCAGTAGATATTGCTGTGTATTTATTTAGTGCTGTCTTATTAGATTTGATTTATGTAGCATTATAGTTGCGGTAAATACATATGTAATAGATGTAAACAAAACAGAACAGTTAAATAGTATTTTGTTTCTACGTTAAAGGGTAAATTTTGTTCCCAACATAATATTTTTTGTTGAAAGGAGCGGCTCATTTGATCCTGGCCATTTGTTCATTTCCTAGCAGCCCGGCAGCACAGACTCCAGAAATAATCACACAGAAAGTGTATTAATTAAATCACTGCTTGGCCCATTAGCTCTAGCTTCTTATTGGCTCTCTCTTATATCTTAATTTAATCCATCTCCATTAAGCTATGTATCACCACAAGGTTGTGGTCTACTATCAAAGTTTCAGCAAGTGTCTTTGGTGTCGGCTCCATGGCTTCTCTCTGACCCCGCCCTTCTTTCTCCCAGCATCTAGTTATTCCTTCCCTGCCTACCTCTATTCTACTCTGCCATAGACTCAAGCCAGATTTCTTTTTTAACCAATCATATTTACAGCATACAGAAGGTAATCCCACGTAAACTTTATTGATATTTGTGAGGTTTGCAAACCTTATTTTGATCATATTCACTTTTTTCCAAGTCCACTCTAACTTGTGATCTCTCCCAAAGAAAAGAAGAAGAAAGTAATAAGTGAAAGAAAAAAGGCAACAAAGTCCAATTTGGGTAGTCCATACATACACTGGAGGATGGCCAAATCCCAAAGGTCAGCCCCTTACAGAAAACAGAGTCTCTCTCCACCTTTGCCAGAAGCTATAAATGCCGAAGAACTTTCCATCAGGATCCTTATCACAAATTTTAAGAATTCTCTTCAAGGGCTCACTGTCTAAACTGTTTCCTTTTTTAGGAGAGAGGAGAAGTTATCACAGAAGACTCCGGCTGTAACAAGGACCAAGGACATCACCTGGACTCTCAGTGACATTACAGGCCACAGACATCAACAATACCTCAGGGGCTTGCATAGGCCATGCTCATCAACCCGGTGTCCAAAGGAAACATGACCCACAGATATCAACATGGTTTCAGAATGTTGTAGTATTAATGAACCTCAATATGGTCTTCCCATGGCCTTCAACACAGCCTCAAGCATTGTGTATAACTTAAAGGGTAAATTAAAATTCTCAAGTAGGAACCTATTAACACATTCTTGTTAGGTTTAGAGTTTCGGTAATAGAATCAAATTATGATGAGTTCCTTCTCTAATAGATCACATTCTTTTTTTTTTTTGAAAAATTTTTGTCTCCTCCCTGCCTCCCATTTTCCTCTTCCCCTCCCTCACCCTTCTCCCCCTCTCCCCCACTCCTTCCCCCTCCCTCTCCAGTCCAAAGAGCAGTCAGAGTTCCCTCCCCTGTGGGAAGTCCAAGGTATCCCCCCCCCTCCATCCAGGTCTAGGAAGGTGAACATCCAAATAGGCTAGGCTCCCACAAAGCCAGTTAATGCAGTAGGATCAAAACCCAGTGCCATTGTCCTTGGCTTCTCATCAGCCCTCATTGTCCACCATGTTCAGAGAGTCTGGTTTTATCCTGTGCTTTTTCAGTCCCAGTCCATCTGGCCTTGGTGAGCTTCCAATAAATCAGCCCCACTGTCTCAGTGGGTGGTTGCACCCCTCTGGGTCCTGACCTCCTTGCTCATGTTCTCCCTCCTTCTGCTCCTCATTTGGACTTTGTGAGCTCAGTCCGGTGCTCCAATGTGGGTCTCTGTCTCTATCTCCATCCATTGCCAGATGTTACAGACTTTGTTGACTCCCCATGGGAAGCCTCACACTCTCTGAAAGGTAGATGAGTGTGGCTAATGTGTGGTAAGGTGGGGGAATGGAAGAAGGGGAGAGAGGAGACTGGGATTGTTGTGTAAGATAGCAGTGTTTTAAAAATAAAATTAAATTAAAATAAAAGATGTGGTCTTTGAGGATGTATATCAATGGGAGAAGGCTTAGAAGGGTCTACAGTCCATACCAGGCAGTTTTCCTCTCTTTACTGCTTTCTGTGTATCAGAAGGTAACTATCTGACTTCAATGTTATGTCAGTCAGCATCCCACAATGATGATCATCAGCTGACCTTCTAAAACTGTAATCAAGGCCCCAATAAAGTATTTTCTTTTATGAATGTGGCCTTGGTCATGGTGGGTCCTCCCAGTAATAGAACAGTGACATAATTATTTGCTTCCACTTCCTCAATGTCAGCAGGGGGTTTAGATATACAAGAGGGGACAATGTGCCTTCTGTATGTTTGTAGCCAGCAGGGATGATGTTTCTAAAACTCGGTGCCCTACTTTGCTCTTGTAGTTGGTACATCACAAAAGCTGCTATTAATAATTTTGTTCTAATTGGCTAGAACAAAAAAATTTCTGTAGAAAGAAGTTTCTCATCAACCTTGCATGTGCTCTTTGGAGATATGTTTACGTTATAAGTTTTACTGAAAATAAATGATCTACAATTAAGAGATTCACTTAACTTATTGCTTAAAACTTGTTTTTTTTTTTCTAACAGTGCTTATCAACCATGCATTAGACCATGTTATTTAATGTCTGAGGATGGTTCCCTTTCGATATGTAGTGCCATCCTTATTTGTCATTGCGTTATAACTATATTCACATAGATGAAGCACCAAGTTCAAATTTGCATTATTAAAATAAAACTGATTAATCCATTATTTTTGCTCCTTGATTCTAATAGAATTTATTAATGTACTGGAAGCATGTTTATATCTAAAAATACTTATCTTTATGTTTCTTTGTGCTTGTTGCAGAGCCAGACATATAATTATCAGATTGGTGAAGCATCTCAAAATTATCTCCAGACCTTTTTTACCTGTGCAAATTACCAGCTTAATGGTCTGTTTCTTTCATGATGATCAATTGGTGATAACACATTTATTTAGCTTGGTCATTCATCCAAAACATATTGCTGACTCTGTAAATTATGTAAAAACTATCAGAACAGCCTCACCTTCAGGTTCCATAATTGTTCCGTGATGCAAGCAATGCAAATACAACAGTATACTGTTGGTGAATTTCTATGTACTGTGAGAAAATTAACATGAACCAATTTCTATCAATTGAGATTTTGTAGAAAAGGTTGAATTGTGCATTGGGATAGACTATAAACCTGTTTGAGAGAGAGTATAAGAGGAGAAGAAAACAATCAGGATACGCAAATAAAAGAAATACACACCAATACCAGAAGGTATCAAACAACCTTTAGTTATCAAATCAGCTATGTTTACATAAGTTTCTACTATATGTTCGTCCGTCTCATGCTGTTTAGTTAGCACTGTTAAATGGATTTCAACATTTTAGTTAAGATGCTGTAATAAAATAGTGTGCAGTTATTAAATAACTGAATTTTGGGCAATGTTGAAAAACCTCAATGATGATAATCGAATAGTCTTTATCATATACTATAGTGTTCCTTTGCAAGGAAAGTGTCACTTACTGGAGTTATAAATATTCTAATATCTTATAATGTAAAACTATTTAGAGATAATATTTGAATAGAAGAGAGTCCATTAAAATGAGACAGTTTCTAACTTTTAAAAGATGACATTGCGTATCAGAAATCACCCCAAGGAGTTTACATGAAAATACACATTTGAGAGATATGTTTCTGAAAGTGGAAAAAAAAAAAAAAAGGTCAGGAATAAGTGCTTGCTCATCGTCTCCAATGAAATCTGCCTTGCAGGGGTAGGGATGTGGTGCTCATGTTCTCACAGATGAGCAATTTGCTGTCCAATGTCGGCTTTGAGACATGGTCATGAAAGTGAAGGCGTCAGTCAAAAACAATCCCACACCAGTTTAGAATTACGATTAATAGAATGGTTATTTATTTAAAGGGGAAAAAAAAAACCTTACAGATCACCGTCCCAGACCGTAGCCCTCTGCGCAACCAGGAAGGGAGTCTAGTAGCTGGAAGCGGAGCAGGAAGTAAGAGAGTGCGAGAAGGAAAGTGGCTGCTTTTTTTAAAGGGAGAGAGACCACGCCCCAAAGGGCTGGTATCTCAGCGGCTATTGGCTGCAGGAGCGGAAGGACCTCCGGCAACATGGTCAAGCCTAATCTGGAGCTCCTTGATGCAAACAGAAAGGCAGGCAAAAAGTGCTAAGAATCTATTTGTCTCTTTCTCCTTGAAATTAGGATTACAGAACATAGCTCTATGCCTCACATTCTTTTCATTATTGTGGTTATCCAAATCTAGTCCTCTTCTTTGTTTAGAAATCACTTTTTTATTACCTGAATTTGCTTCCTGACCTTCACATTTTAGAAATTTTTTAGAGGTCATTGTAAATATTTATAAAATTTTGAAATAATATATGTTTTAAACTTAATGATTTTAACATTACACACAAAGAAAAATAAATCTTCATTAATAATTCCATTTTACCTTTAGAAGGGAGGTCTACACTATTAACTTACTTTTGCTCTACTCTTTCATCTTGACAGATATTTTATTGATAACTTCTTTCCATACTGTGGATGGACAGGGTGGAATGTGTATTTTCTATCATTGAATGCCCTTTCTCTTTCCTTCAGTTATGTCCTGTTGGCTTCTAACTTCCATTGTTGTTATTTATAAAGTCTTGAGTTCTTTCTTGGTCGTTTGAGTCACTTATTTCTGTTGGATGTAAATCACAACATAATGGACACTGCCAAAATATATTGTCATTATTTTGCAAAGCATCAGCAAAACACCTGAATTAAATTATTTTTCTCCCTTGGAGTTTTTGGCTATCGTACACTCTATTACAAGAAGAAAGAATGACATTTCTGTCACTAACTAAAGTAATATTATGTTTCACAAAGCCAACTATTCAAGTAAGATGAATTAGTAGATTTCAAAAAAAAAATATTGCTATTTATCTGGACCTTGGGAGCTTAGTCCAGTGCTCCAATGTAGGTCTCTGACTCTATTTCCGGTCACTGCCGCATAAAGCTTCTATGGTGATATTCCAGATATTCATCAGTGTGACTGTCGGAGAAGGCCACTTCAGGTTCCCTCTCCTCTGCTGCCCAATGATCTAGCTGGGACATCCCCTTGGACACCTGGGAACCCCTCTAGAGCCAAGTCTCTTGCCAACTCTAAAATGACTCCCTTAAATAAGATATCTTCTTCACTGCTCCCATATTCACCCTTCCTCCATCTCAACCATCTCACTCCCCCAAACTCTCCCAAATCCTCTGCTTCTTCCTTTTCTTTCCCTCTCCCCTTCCCTCCACCTCACCGCCACGCCCATGCTCCAAACTTTTGCCCGTCAATTTTGTCTACTTCCAATTTCCAGGAGGATAAGTATATGTTTTTCTTTGCGTTCACCTTTTATTTAGCTTCTCTGGGATCACAAACTATAGGCTCAATGTCCTTTGTTTATGGCTAGAATCCACTAAGGAGTGAGTACATATCATATTCATATTTTTGATTCTGTGGTATCTCACTCAGTTAAGTTTTTTTTTATTTCCACCCATTTGCATGCAAAATTCAAGATGTCATAGTTTTATACTGCTGAGTAGAACTCTAATGTGTATATTGCCACACCTTCTTTATCCATTCTTCCATTGAGTGGCACGTAGGTTGTTTCCAGGTTCTGGCTACTACAAATAGTGCTTCTTTAAACATAGTTGAACCATTAGAAAGTCAGGACCACGAGGTGTGCATCCACCCACTGAGATGGTGTGACTGATCTAATGGGATCTCATCAAAGCCAATTGGACTGGGACTGAATGTGATTCATCAATATGAGGAATTTTGCATTATCTACCTGATATCTATTTCTATGTAAAGCTGAGAAAATATGGAAGATTATATCACAAATAAATTACTTATAAAGAGATAACAATATAAGAAGTAAACTTTGCACACCATAATACGTTTTAAAGAATTATGAGAAAAAAATTCATATTTACAAAATTGATTTTTTTGTTGGTACAGAATAGTATTTAAAAACATTTCTACATAAGTTAAATTTTTGTTGCACATCTGTTACATTATTAATTATGCCAGTCAATGATCCTTTGTGCCACTTTGAAGAAATATTCTATGAATTGGAGTATATTAATAATGAGCTCAATATAAACATTGTTTTATAAGGGGAAATTAATAGAAAATGTATCTAGTGTATATAGTTGAATACTTAGTGATGAGACATTTTTATAAAATTCAAAGCGTATAATGGGTGATGGTTTTTATAGGCGTGACCCCACAGATTTATGTTTTTGAATGCTTGGTCCATAGGGAATGCCACTATTATTAGGTGTAGCATTGTTGAAGTAGGTATGACCCGGTTGCAGGAAGTATGTCACTGTAGTGGCACTACTTGAGGTATTATTTACTTAAGCAACACCCAGTGCAGCACACAGTTTCCTGATCCCAGATAATCAAAATATATTTGATTGAACTCTCAGTTCCTTCTTCAGCACCATGTCTGTCTGCATACTGATATGCTTCTTGAAATGATGATGACAGACTAAACCTCTATAATTGTAAGCCAGCTCAAATTATTTTTTTTTTTACTTTATAAGAGTTACTGTAGTGATGTGGGAGTGTCATATATCAATCTGTTGATTTCATTGGCTGAGCAATAAAAGAAACTGCTTGGCTGGCCCTCAGCTTAGAACATAGATGGGAGGAGTAAACAGAATAGAATTCTGGGCGGAAGAGGAAGTGAGGTCAGACTCTGCTCTGCTCCCAGAGAGACCCGACAGCTCTGCTGGAGCAGAGACGCCATGCTCAGCTCTCCCGGGTAGACGCAATAGCTCTGCACTCTGAGGCAGACGCTTGAAGCTCAGATCCACGATGGACGGAGGCTAGAATCTTCCCGGTAAGCGCACCTTGGGGTGCTTACACACATCATTAGAAATGGGCTAGTCCAGGTGCAAGAATTAGCTAGAGTTCATGGGCCAAGCAGTTCTTTAAATGAATACAGTTTGTGTGTTGTTATTTCGGGCATGTGCTAGCCAAGCGGCCGGGGTGTTGGGGACGCAGCCCCGTCGCCGCTCCTATTTCAACACTGTAGTCATGGTGTCTCTTCACAGCAATAAACCCCTAGGAAAGACATATTTTGTGTGCACATTTGTGATGTGTTTTTGTGATTTATTGTTTGAAATTACACAATCAACTCTAGTTACATGAACATCTATTCTCTCTACCCAGCTTCTATCCCTGCTTCACAATATATCTGCTTTCTAGTTTCATGTCCTTAAAAAAATATTTATTCTTTGAAAATTTAATGCAATTACACAATGTGCTTTGATCATATCCATCTTGCCCTCCTACATCAAAGTACATTTAGGATCACCACCATATCCTCTGTCCAAAAGACCATCTTCAATATCAGCAACCATAATTTTTCATGACACCAAGAAAAGCCTCTCTCTCTCTCTCTCTCTCTCTCTCTCTCTCTCTCTCTCTCTCTCTCTTCTCAGCAGTGTTAGAAACTTCTCAGTCAAGAACTGGGTCTGACCAAAGTTGAGAACAACACATACCTATGAGAATAAATATAAATATTTAGAATGCAGATAAAGAATGACTGTGTTCTTTACATTTCCAATGTTTTGAGTCAAATACTATGATCAAAGCAACTTACATAACAAAAAAGTTTATTTTGGATTTTGTTTCTATAGTGATAACAGTGTCATGGAAAGGAGTCAGAGCAGAAATTAACAGGCTTGGTGACTGGGATAGGATAGTGAGAGCTCACATCCTTCTCTATAAGCAATAAGTAGAAAGCAACCTGGAAGTAGATGGTATTTCATGTCAACGTAGACCCCGAGTAATAAACTTTTGCCAGACTTGGCCACTAAACTTTAAAACAGTGTCACCAACTCGAGACCATGTGATCAAAAACCCATGACTTTGGCCGATATTTTCATTCCAATCACCCTGATAACGATTTAGCAAAACAAAAACAACATTCTTCTAGGTTCCAGGATGTAATTCATGGATTTTTGACTAGATTTACAATATTATGCAGGACTTACTTCAATTCAAAAAGTGATTGTTTATTCCAATAACAATCAGTTCACTATTGAGTCAGTGAATACACAGTGTCAAAGAAATTCAGTACTGTAGCACGCAGAGTTTGGTGCTGGGAAATATCTTCTCTCCAAACAGTCATCAGCTCCCCATGGTTAATCAGTTATCTATGTACAGGAACTTTTGAGCCTTTCTGTCCTCCATACTGGAATATTGAAATGTCTTGTTCTTATACAAATCGGTACAAGTAATCATACTTGCTGCCGTTGCAATATGAAGGACATGAGTTAAAGTTCTATGCAGGCTGCTGTGTGGGAGAATAAAGATTTCAATTAACTCACCCAGTTCTTGAACCTGTATCCTCCAATTCAGACCTGCTAGCTGAGATGAGCCCACTGATGCATAGTAGAATGACTATTTGGGAGTAATCAGCTCTTCAATTAATTGGATCTAAGACCAGCCTGACAAGAGGGAAGTCAGCTTTGATACTAGAAAGATGCTCAGAATCATTATAGGAAGATACAATGGCTCCAAGAGGAAAAGGGAACACCTCTTGATGTTGTTTGCTAAATTTGCTCTTTAAATTGGCATGTATGTCTGGATAGAAGTGACTGAAACATGTAAAGTTTCACATAGATTGAATAAATACACTAAAGACCATATCTTAAAGCTTAGAAATACAGTAATAATTTAAAAATTAATATCTAATTTGTACATGCACTTAAATTAGAACTTACATGGCATAAATAATTTCCAAATTTATCATGTTTAATTTTAGGGTAAACATTTTGTTTTAATATCAGGGTATCAAGAATAAAAACACACTGAAATCCATTTTGGTGTTATTTATTTGTTTCTTTTCTCTTTTTTGAAAGTAAAATTTTCATGGATTATTTGGGTTCACACAATGAACCCCAATCAACCTTATTTTTCAGTCCTCCCAGATCTGCCTTCCTATTCATGTGGGTTCCTACACAAAAATAAGGTTAAGAGAAAATATACTTTGTGTTAATGCTCTGTCAATATTGTCACTGGAACATAGTCAAACACATGGTCGTCACCCCCTTGATGAAAAGTGAGTCCTTTCCCACCCACACCATATAAGTAGCCATCTATTGTGGAGAATTATACTGTACATCTTTATTACAATTTTTTACATGACTTCCTGTCTAGGTTGTTACTTTGCAGGGAGGCGTGAGGTGGGGAGACTGTCATAGAGGTCTTTTATAAATCTATCTAAACTGAGTCTTTAGTCACTAATGCCACTGCAAAAGATGTGTTCTTGTCCTTTTCGGTCTTCAGGAATAGGGTTCATGGAACTGCTAGACCATAGACATCTACATGGTCTCCACCTTAAATGTATGCTACAGACATCAACATGTCCCCTAGCTATATATAGCAGGGCCATGGACCCAGACATGGTCCCAGGTGGCACCTTGACCTGTGAACAACAACATTGTCTCAGGTGGAGCACAGGACACAAATATCTACATGACCTTCACAGTGGTTGCAGGAGCTACAGACATCAGCATGACCCCCAGCTGAAACAGTACCATCGACCCAGACATGGCTCCCAAAGGCAACACAGTGCACAAAGACACTAACTTGGCTTTAGGTGGCAATGGCAACATTCACCTCTACATGGCTTGAGGTGGTGGTGGCACAAACCATGGATATCTGCATGACCTTTGGTGGTACACAGAAAATGGACTCAACAAGTACTCTCAGTTGCAAATTTACCATAGACCCAGTCCTGGCTCTCTATAGTCCCACAGATGATGGACAACAACATGGCATCCAGTGGTAGCATAAGCTACTCACATCTACGTGGCACACCAGCAATATCATGGCCCACATACATCAACATGTCCTTCTTCCTCAGCATGGTCTCTGGTGGTAGATCATGGACATAATATGGCCTGCCATAGCACAGGACAGGAATATCAACATTGCATCTGGGGCAACATGTGCCACAGACACCAACATACTACCCAGGGGCAGCCCAATACATGGACATCAGCATTCTTTCAAGCAGCAGCACAGACCACATACATCTACATGGCCTTAGGTGGTAAAATGGATGATGGAACTCAACTGCAGCAGGACAATGTGTCCACCATTACCTCATCTATATTTCTGAACTATGAAGAAATAGACAATTTAGAAAGTTAGGAAAGATAAAACTCAATATTTCCTGCCAGAATTTTAAGTTAAGACTCCCGTCAAATTAGAATCTAAAATTGTTCTAGAAAGTAGATATTCCATGGTTGGTAGTTTATGACAGAAAATCAAGCAAAGAAACAAAAAAATCAATTTGAACATAATTTTCAGCAAATTAAATGGCATTTGAGGAAATCTCAGAACGTGGATATTCAAATGACTTTGATATATATACATTCCCAAATCAATAATTGAAAACCACTGTCAACTTAAGATATATCCTCCTCACTACTGTATGAATAAGGAAAACAATTTTTATTCTCCAGTAATCTCCAGTATGACTAATATCACAGAATTTGCAATGCACACTATGGAGAAGACACTTTCCAAGGATACTAAAGACAAGCACAAAAAAACATTGACACATTTTCATGCTGATAAGAGGTTGTCACTTGCAAAAGAACATTTATTTTTTTCCAAGGGAATCACACTGATAAACAAGATGCTCTTAGAAAATTGGAGTTGAAAAAATAAAATACAATTTAGAGAAATTATGTTTAGAACTTAGAGAGAATGAAGAGTATGGTGGGAATGTGAGAGAATTTGGAGGAAGTGTGAACATAAACAAAATACATTACACAAAATTCTCAAGGACATGTTAAAATGAGATAAAAATTAAGCTATGTAAGAGAATAAATGGGAATTCTAAACTGAAAAATTCAATGCATGAAATAACGATTTTACTTAATTGTTGTAGTAAGGAAAATAACAACATTATCTTGCACAATAAAATTATGCATAGGTTCAAATACCCACAATTTGTGAAAATTGGATTATAAAATGGGGATGCAAATTCCAAAGGTAGTCAAAGGTTCTAATCAGATGACCATAGAAATGTGAATAACACCTTGTTTGATTCAAAAATAGGCTTTATAATAAAGTACACAAGCATAGCGATTACCACAATAATCTAGGACTTCACTTGGTTTGGCCTCGGCAGATACCCTTCTTCTAATAATTAACACTTTGAGACTTTTGCCTGAATACATAATATTCAAAAACCCCCTTGGAAAAATGTACGTACAGCCTCTTGGAAATGTACGATTCTCACCTGCATTGTACTGCATATACTTTCCTCTTTAGACATGGACTAAATTAATCCTTTTCTAAGAATCCCTTAAAATTAGGTTTTATTTATTTAATCATATCTCACTTCCTAATGCTAGATATTAAGTTGTGGTGGATGTATCCAATTAATTCAGATTTGTTGTATATATATCATGAAGTGTGTTTATAACAAAATCTTTCCCCAAATACAGAACCCCCTGTTTATCAGTGTGTGCCTATATATGATTAAGTATACAGAGAAATGTTAAATAATTATGAGTACAGATGGGCACAGGAGAGAAAGAGTTATACAACTAGATGTTTCAGTCAAAACAAAGAACCAACCAAGCCGATCCATTTAGAAATCAACTCTTCTTCTTCTGAGTCCCAGAAATAACCCCCCCCCCCCCAAGAATAACAGTATTTGAGTACTCAAAATATGTGCCTGCTGTTGCTCTTGTTACTGTATTAGATTTCTTCTATCCCTTCACTTTTTAAAGTTTTCTCACTACTTTTATATTTGTTGTAAGTCGTTACTTCAATTTTCTGAACTAAATATCAAGAACATTGAAGCTCCCAGCTCATACCCCATCACTCAAGCAAGAACTTCTGCATTCAAAAGACTTATCTGAAATATCAGCCAAATAGCCAATCTTAGGAATATGTCTTTCTGTTATTATCAATATGTACAAGCAAATTATCAATGGAATAACTAGGTGTTCACCAAATTTGATACATATATATATTGTCTCTGATTGTTGTTAATTATTTAAAGACAATAGTTAAATTTCTCCAAGTAGAATTTCCTTCATGTCTCAATAAGACAACAAATATCCAAACCATTATGGCATGTGCCAGTTATCGTATTAATGAAATGTGTAATATAAGAAATGTGCATGATTTTTCTATATAAAATAATATACTATTAGTGAATTCTAAATAGATGGCTTTGAATACTGAGGGAGAAACTGCATAGAAGTATTTATTTAAAATTCACTAAGTGGACCATCCAGTTGGACACCCCATTCTCTAGATCCTTGGTACCAGAGCAAAACCCAGGGTGCCTCCCCCACGTACCTCATCTTCTCTAGGCAGCCAGCAGGTAAACCTCCTGCAGATAGACTGATCCAACATCCCCTCCATCGATTGGACATTGCAAGCTAAATGTCCCACACAGCCCCCAAACCCACCATCCCCTGTGGCCTCAGAGGAACTCTGAGCCAGAAACTGCAGCTACACACATCATTATTTATAATAGCCAGAATCTGGAAACAACCTAGATGCCCCTAAACCAAAGAGTGGATGAATAAAATATGGTACAATTACACAATAGAGTACTACTTATGGGAAAAAATTAATGACGGTGACCTTGAAATTTGCATGAAAATGGATGGAACTAGGAAAAAAAAACATCCTGATTAAGGTAACCAAGACCCAGAAAGATGAGCATGGTATGTACCCACTCATAGGTGAATACTATTTGTAAGGTAAAGGATAAGGAACCTATAGTCCATGACTCTAGAAAAGCTAAGTAACAAGGAGAACCCTAATAGAAATATACATAAATACCGCTGGGAAGAGAAAATATATAAGATGTCCTAAGAAAATTGGGAACATGGGAGTCTGGGGAGAAGGGAAGGTAGAAGAGGAGGAGGAGCAAAAAGGGAAGCGGAGAGGAAAAAAAAAAGAGGGGATGGATGGTCTAGATGGGGGAAGGACAGAGATGGAGAACAAAGAAAAAAGATATTTTGATTGAGGGAGACATCATGGGCCTAGCAAGAAACCTAGCACTAGAGAAATTTCCAGGAATCAACAATTATGACTTCAGCTAAAAACCTAAGCAATAATGGAGAGCGTGCCTGAACTGGCCTTGTCCTGTAGTCAGATTGATGACTACCTTAAATGTCTCCACAGAACCTCCATCCACCAGCTGATGGAAGCAGATACAGAGATCTACAGTGGAGCACTACGCCGAACTCCCAAAAGTCCAGTTTAAGAGAGGAAGGAGAGAGAATACTAGCAAATAAGTCAAGACCATGATGGGGATACCCACTGAATCTGTCTACCTGAGCTAATGGAAGCCTTCCAACTCCAGTCTGACAGCTAGAGAAACAGCATAGGACCAAACCTATCAGCATAGGTGACAGTTGTATGGCTAGGGCAGACTGTGTGGCCACTGGCACTAAGAACATGATTTATCCCTACTGCTTATTCTGGCTTTTTGGAACACATTCTCTCTGGAGGGATACCTTGCTTAACTAAGATATACTATACACCTGTATAAAATTCTTAAAGAATATTAAATATATTTAGAAGGTTATATTCATCTGAAAGATTAATATAGAGATAAATATAGGAATGTAGCTATTTTACTTTCACACATGTAAAAGGCACGTTTTTAGGTAAAAAGCAAAAGGTACTGATAAAAAATTTAAAAATATAATCTTATGAAATTTACTTATGATACATCGGATAGTTTTTGTGATAAATATTTGAAATATGTTCATTAGTAAATTAATGAGAAAGTAAATATTACTAAAATCTCATCATATATAAATTTCTACTTAGTTTTACATTTTATATTATTTTCTTAATATTTTAAACCTGATGTCATTCTGGAAATAAGTAAACGTACATGAATGCAATCATCTAATTACACTATAGACAGTTATAAAACTGATAGTTTGAATATATCTGTCCATCTGGGCCTAGACATGTTGGACTTCTGATGCACTAGTTTTGGTTTGGTTACATTCTTCATTATTATATTACATTACCATGAATAGGACAGCTTGTCAGAGCTGATTTTACAAAATAGAGTGGCAGACTAGCAGCTGACTTTGCACAAATAATGAACACAGCTCACAAAACTGCCGGTATAACTTATAACTTGATCTGAGTTGTCTATATTGCACCTTTGAAATTAAATTTGGAACTTATTTTCAGAATGAAGCCTTATAGTCTACTCTTAAAATAACTAGGAGAGTATGTAGAAAATTTTCATTTTGCTATATTTATCTGTGGAGGATAGTACCATAAATATTATACTAATGGGTCATATATTATTGAGCATTATTACTGTGAAATAAAATACAAATAAATATACATGAAATAAATATATTTGATTTAAGGGATAATGTTTAATTCAGAATATATATATATATATTTCATGTTTAGAACTGAATCTAGTTATATACTATTATTGTGCTGGTTCTGGAGTATAAACTGAAATCTGAGACTGAGATACCACTGACCACCTCCCACTTTTCAGGTAGGTTTAGGCTATCCTAGGTTTTTTATGCTTTCAAATACATTTTTGTGTAATTTCTTTTCTCTTATATTGAATTGTGTTAAAATTTTATGTTTAGTGCACTGATTATGTAAGCTGCTATTAGTAGATTGAAGTTGAATTTTACAATATTTATCCTAACAATCCATAGTATTAGAAGTCTTCCTGTCTTGTGTCTTTTCATGGCTTCTTAAAGCTTTCATTGTGCAAATCTTCCCTTCCTTTGTTAGATTTATTCATATTTATCCACCAATTGAGAAGCCATTTTATAAAATAATTTAAGATTGTATTAGTTTTTTTATTTATGTGATAAGATAAAAAACCAAAACAACTCATGGAAGAAAGATTTTACACTAACATATAAATAAAATCACAAAGTTCAGTTTCAATGTACAAATAAGGTCCTTTAGCATCCCTCTGTTCTTACTCAGAGAGAATCACTATGGACCAAAGAATGAAGAGTAATAGGTGCAGAGGGTATAATATCTAAATTCTTTCATTTAAAAATATCTATCTATCTATCTATCATCTATCTATCTATCTATCTATCTATCTATCTATCTATCTATCTATCTATCATCTATCTATCTATCTATCATCTATCAATCTGTCATCTATCTATATCTATCTTTCTATCTATTGATCTATTTATATTTTGCACTCTCCCCTCTATCACTCTTCTCACTTCTCCCCCATCTCCTCTCCCCTTAATCCACTATTCTTCTGATCCCCTTCCGAACAGAGTGGCCTTCTGTGGAACATGAACCAAACTTGGTATAACAAATTGTAGTAAAACTAGGCATAAGTCCTTTGATCAAGGCTCTGCAGGGCAACCATATAGGAAGAAAGGGGTCCTAAGAGCAGGCATACAAAGTCAACAACACTCCATTTCCATTTTTAAGAGTACAATGAAAACCCCAAGTTAAGCAACCACAGGATGTGTGTATAGGACCTATTGCAGACCCATGCAAACTCTGTGGTAGCTGCTTCAGTCACTATGAGACCCTATAGCCTCTGGGCAGTTAATTTTTTGGTCTGTGAACTCCTGGTGTTTCCTCTGGTTCTCATAATCCTTCCTCCCTATTTTTTTCAGAGGTCTACGAGCTCAGCCTAATGTTTGGCTGACTGTGGGTCTCTTCATCTGCTTCATTCAGATTTTGAAAGAAGCCTCTCTGGTGACAATTACACTAAGCAGTGATCAATGATTATAGCAGAATATCAATAATAATTATTTCATTGACATTTTTTTCCAGTTATGTTTGTTTACTTTACACAAACTAAAATTATCTGGGAAGCAGAATCTCAATTGAAATACCTCCATCAGTTTCCTTGTAGGCAAATCGAGGGGGATATTTAATTGATTAATGATAGGTGTGAGAGGCTCCAGTTCAATATGTGTGGTGATACCCCTGTTTAGGTGATCTTGGATTGTATAAGAAGATAGGCTGAAGTAGTCAGGAGATTTAAGTGAGTAAGCAGCATTCCTCCACTGCCTCTACTTTAGCTCCTGCCTCAAGGCTAATGTCTTGAATTCCTACTCTGATTTCCCAAATGATTATGACCTGAGCTACTTGGTAAATTTAACCCCTTTCTTCCCCATGTTGCTTTTGAACATGGTCCTTATCACAGTAACTAAAAAGGATGACAGCCCTCTTATTTTTTCACTAGGAAAATGTTTTGACAAAATTTAGGTTTATTTTAATTTTTAATGCTCATAGAATTTGAAACAAAGCATGTAAACTATGCTATTCATTTCATTTACTTTTTATGTATTCATTATGTGTTAAATCTTCAGCTATAATCATGCAATTATAACACATTAAACCTGTTACCCACTATAGAATTTTTGTTTATATTTTCCCAATATAATTAAAGATTTTCATAAAAGATTGTAAAAATAGAAACCACATTATAGATTGTTTTTAATAGCCAGAAAGGACAAACTTGTATGTGTAAAAATAAATGAACAGGACATGAATATATAAACATATTTCTAAATAAGGTGCTTATGCAAAACATATTTAAATGTGTTCATAAATATCCTGAGATTTTGAATTTTAATTCACAAAGTAAGGTATAATTATCCACTTGAATAAACATGTTTGGCTATATTTCAAATAAATGGCTTGCCCAAAGAAATTGAAAACAGTAATCCTAAAAAAATGATTCAGTGACTCTGACATCACCCATCTGAATTTTCCAAGCCTCCATACTCTCAGCCATACATAACAGGTAAACTATTAGTGATTGCTGGTTTAAATGATCTGCCAGCTTTATTAGATTTTTTTTATTGAATATTTTTAAATACAAACAATTGCAAAGATAAATGCTGTAAGTACATTGATATTGAAATCATTATTAGATGATATCAACAAAGTGTGATGGAAAAATAACTTCTCTTTGCTCTAAGACACTGAAGTTTCAGTGTTGAGACAAATAATTATTCCAAAAGAATGAATGAGATCAACTTCTTTCAGGTTTTTTCAGGAAGTGACTTCAGAGGTATATCTTCAAGGAAGCAAACCCTTCATATATTTATATTATAAAGAAATTTTAATTAAATAATAAAAATGTAATATTTATTTTATGCACCTTTTCATTGAAATAATCATTTGTCATTGGATAGAAAAAAAACAAGCAATATATGCATCATTATTTTTGTGACTTATGCATAGACCTTATGTAGCTGAACAGAGTAGGTGAACCCTTATTCAACATGTTTGAGCACAAAAATAGTGTGATAATTTATTTTAGAAATTTTTATAGAATTTAACAACATTGATGCATTTTCATTTAATAATACTTTGTAATATATGTACAAAAACACAGAAAATGAAAGTAACAGGATACCACTAATGAGGGAAAATTATGTATATCTTAGAAGCCTAACTTTTTCTGATTTTTTAATAAAAAAATTAAATCTTAATATCCACTAATAACTAAGCTAATCAGAAAATAGCCTTTGCCAGAAGTATTCTCACAAGTGTTTCTTTCATCCAAGATGATATTCTGATTTCAGTTGTCACTTCCAAAAAATAGGAGGGCCTCTCAAGACTTGAGAAAACTTCCATTATTATATAATTCATATACAAAGAATGTATAATTTTGGACTTCCTCATACCTCCTGGAACTTCTTTCCATATGTTTTCCTGGATGTTGTATCTAAACATGGAACAGCCTCCACACCTCCTTGAGTATTTTCAGCTGACCTGGTATAACTGAAAATGAGTACTCAGAAAAATTTGCAGAGATTATACAATACTGACATTTGCATGGAGAATTCAAACAGGCTCAAGTCTTCTTTCTGTATCTCATTGTACAAGACCAATGTGACCACATACCTGCTTTTGCATATTAAGTTTTATCATCACCAAGGCAGACACTGCCATTTAGTTATTGTGCTTGATGTGTTTTGAACCACATTGTTTTATGCGAAAGGATCTACAGAGGAAATAAATTAGATCAGAAACCATAAAAAAAAATACCTTATAGAAACTTGCAGAAAATGTTTACTGGCAACAGCTTTAGTAAGTGGGAAAAAATCTGTATGGTAGTGGTGAATGTCTTTAATCTCAGAACTCAGAAGACGGAGGTAGGCAGATCTCTGTGAGTTCCAGACCAGACTAATCGACAGCAAGTTCCAGAACAGGCTCCTAAGCTATACAGAGAAATTCTATATCAAAAAGCCAAAAAAAGTAAGTGTAAAATAAAATATAACATGCACATTTACTCTATATTGCTAAGTAATTTGGAAATACATTTATAATAAGTAATAAATATCAAGTTTCTATGACAAAGATTAAGTAATTATTGAACAGTGGTAGATACGGAGACTCATGACTGCCCAAGATAATTAGAATACATGATAGTTGGGTACTCATCCCTGAAGAGTCCATTTATAATAATCTCACTAGGGTGCAGGCAACGTTGGAGACAAAGACATTAAAGAATGCAGCAGCCAGAAGAGCTGTGAAATGTTATATCTAAGACCTGACACACCCGTTGCAAGGATTATCTCATAGCAACTGCTATTTCCTGCACTGACTGTGCAAACCACTGGGCGTGTTAAAAGACAGTCAAGAAGGGGCCCTTACAGTCTTATCCATTTTGGCTGAGATACTAGCCAGTGATGAATTCTGTGGCAGAGTCAGCCACTATTTTCAATTGCATACTGATAGCCCAATAAGCTTGAATGAATAGTTCCATACAGGAAGTCGCACAGAAGGTCCTGGTTAAAATCAATGGGTCACAAAATAAAAGTCATGATGTGGAAAACGGACCCCACATAACAATTGGGAAAAGGAAGTGTGGGATAGAGATAAGCAAGGTTATGTGAGGAAATAATTGGAATGCACATATGCACTCTTGACTTTGAAAGGGACAAATTTAATCCATAAAATAAATACACACTAGAGAGAGAGAAAGAGGGCCAAATATTTAAGAGGATTTGGCTGGTCTACATTCACATCAGATGGCTCACAGTAACCTGTACCTCCAATTCTAGGACACTCACCACTTTGCTGTCACCTGTACAAACATGGTATATACATAGACACTCACATACACATAAATAGAAAATAAATATATAAAAATATAAGACTTAAAATATGCACACCCAAACCAATTTTTGTATCTAATTAATCAAAATTTGTTAAGAAAGAAAAGACTATTCAATATTTTAAGGGGTAATTGATGAATACTGAACATCATTTTTTAGTTTAATATTTCTTTTTACCCTGTCAGTTAGACCAGATGCAATCTCATCACTGCTCGTTTCACTATATAGTGTGTAATCAAATTAAAATACCTTTACATTTAAGTGAAATACAATTTGATGAGAAAAAAGGAGGTAATTTCTTTTTATGAATATCAAGAAGGTGATATTAATAGTATCAGAACCAAAGGTTTAAAGTAATGCGACATATTTCTTTAAAGAATGTCCACCTGACTTGATAAAAAGAAGGTCAATAACAAGTTACAGAGGTAGAATGCTCTATTCTCTAAACATTTTTTCATAATTTTCTTGACTTACCGTTAAAATCTCTTAAAAATGAAGTTCAGCTTTTGAATTATGCATTTAAACCATTCTAATAATTCATAAGAGATATTTTATTATAGTTCCTGAAGATTTTTCATGTTTTAAAGTGCCCGAGCTTAATCATTCTAATAATTCATTTAAACATATTGTTCATATGTGCTTCACTAAAATAATACCCAACGTATAAAGAATTAAATCTCTGAATATGTAGTACAATGCATTCACATTTAGTCAACCATACAGAACATGAATAATTTATTTCAATAGTTTCCAAAAGAGTTTATAAACTACAGCGTATATTTATCATTCTGTCTTTGATAAATAACTATGTTAGCGTGGAATGGCCCCAGCAATTAGTGTAGCTATTCATGTAAAAATTTCAAGTATCTTTTCAATACTTTTATGAGATTCTTTTCTTCTCTTTCTCACTTGTACAAAAGAAAGTTTTCAGTATATAATTTATGAATATGTATATTAGCATTTTAATGGAAATTGAAAACTATCTAATTCCTAAAACAAGTATTCTTAAACCATAAACAGAGGATGACAGATCACATTTACCAAGTCAAATTATTCTTATACTTTTGCTAACAAGAAACTCAAAGAAAAAGACAAAACACAACAATAAAGAGAATGGGATCAGCAGGAGTGAGAGGAAAAAAAGGATTATGAAGGTAAATGCCATAAAAATGTAACATACACACACACGTGTGTGTGTGTACACTGATGAATAAACTTGAAAATTTTTACAATAAGAGAAAACTATACTGGAAATCAACGTTAACATTGATCCATAATGAAGTTACTCTTCTTGAATGTATAAGGCCTCTATACAAAGAATAAAAATGCCCATTAAAAAGTGGCAAAGACTTCCAGATTGGTTTATAGTAACTTCTCCTAGGGAAACGGACTTCTAGATATTTGACATACATCAAGTCATATGTACATATGTCACAGGCACAAGAAGTCAATATTGTATGTAAAACTTTCAGTAAATAAGTTGCTTGTAAATTTTATAAGTATCTTCATACTAATTACACTATAACATAATTTTTGTATTTCTTCTTCACAAATATTAAAAACAACTCACAAGCAAAAGAAAGTAAATATTATGTATTTGCCATATTGTTTTTATAAATATTTACGAGGATAAATTTGATGATTTACATAAGTAAACATTTGTTAGTATGAGATTCCTTTCATGTTATTCTGTACAACTGAAATCTTATGCAGCATCCATAACCCAGAGATTCTGAGAGTTCAAATGAATTAGGCAAGTAAATTTACAATATTTGCATTTTGTATCTCTGTAAAAATAATGTGATTACCTAAGAATCAAAACTATTTATTCTCTGACATATAAACATTTTGTGATTTGCTTTCATTGAAAAAAAAACTGATGTAATTGTAAGAGATTGAACAAATATTTACAAAAGTTAATGTTTACATCACTTTTCATATTAAAGTGGCAGAATTTAAATGTTCAGTCTGTGCTCCTTTTGTTGTTATTGCTGCTGTTGTTTCAGGAATTAATATGGTTGTAACACTGGGCAATTACAACTCACCTAAACCTTCTAAGTTGAGGAATTTTCTACAACATTTTAATGATAATATCAATTGTAATTACCTTAAAATTGAAAATAGCAATCCAACTACACAGAAAATCACTTTATATCTTTCAGTCTGCTATGTTTCAATATTAATACCAGCACCTTCTAAATGTGTATGCTAAAAATGCATGGTTTAAAATATATAAGAAAGGCTAAATGCTCTACTCAGAGAAATATATACATATATAATTTAAAATATAAACATATTACACTGCACAATTGAATGGTGTCATTCCTCCATTTGCTTTAAAAATGACATCTGTTATTTGTTTCTGAATTGAGTATAAAAAACGCAGAAATGTAGCAAGAAAAAAAAACAATATTATTTGTTGTCTGAGGAGGAAGCAGATCTCCTCAGACTTTTCTGCCTCTTGTTCAAGTCACTCTACCCATCATTTCTGCTCTCGATGTTCTGATCTGAAGCTGTGATGGCCAGATGTCTGCCTAACTCATCTCCATGAGGAGCCATCTGTGGCCGGTATTTCCTTGTGTACTCAGATCAACACTGTTCACTTCTTTTTGCGGCAAATTGGAAGTTATGATGCAAATATAGACTTGAAATAATAAGAAATTGATTGGTGTAATCTAAACTTTTGTGAAGTATTTCCTCTAAAAACTAGAAACAAAATTGAAAAATCAAGGAAAATAAAATTCTGGTATCAGAGTCAATGACAGAACAGCTGCAGCAAAGGGAAACATAATGGAAACAGATGTCCTCAAATGTGCAGTTGAAAATGGTTTATAAACATTGATGTAAAGTAAATTTTAAATAAAATGGAATGTATTAGCTACATAATTAAAAGTAAGAGGAAACAAAAATAATCCTGGTTGAAATCACATTAGAATGATGAATGAAATTTGTTAAAGCACAGACAATAATGTAATACATGGTGGAATTATTTATTTTATTTCCTCTCAATAGCACACAAACTTGGGGCCTGCGGTGGACATCTGTTACCGCCTGTCTTGATAGACTGAGGCAAGATGAAGAATTGGAGTTCATCCTATAGACTGTGCCAGTTGTTGAACATAGAGCGCAAAACTGCACAATGAGAAATTAATTCAGGAGATTATCAGTTTGGGAGTTCATTTAAAATGCAAAAACTTTAAACTCGATTAATTACCCTCAAAAGTAAACATTCCTGAAGCTACACTAAATATTTGCTAATTTACCTCCAGTGTTGACTCCAAATAGAACTATGTACTCATCCCATTTACATAGTAATTGGCAAAAGTTGCTTTGAAGAAAATTTGGAGGAAAACACATTTTACAAATAGAATAAGAATGTGGATTTGAAATTCTTTCTGGTTGATATTCACTTTTCATCTTCTTCTTCATTTAGTGATTTTTGTATTGCTACTGTTGTTGTGTTGGTGGTGTTCATTTTATAGAAACTTTACAATGTTGGAACTTGGGTGGGTTTCTCTATTGATAATTAAAGTCAGACCTAGTAAAGTCCTAGACTTTTCATTTTAGAAATCAGCTTGTGGATATTGTTATGAGGGTTAATGTTCATTGTTGAATGTTGTCTTAATGTTATTATTATTTCTCCCTTCTTAAGTTATTTAAAATTATTTGGACAATGTAAGTTATTAATAGTAGATAAACTCTTCTTATTCTACCTCAGATACATTTAGTATAAGACTTCCCATGATTTTTCCAGAACTTTCAAAGTCAGTCTTCACTCCTCTTTCACTGGATTTCCACAGCCTCCATTGAGATCAGTGTACTCTCCCTAGCAGTGATGACACCCACTTGCAATGTCAGCCCACACAGTATGCATATGTAAAATGGAATATGCATTCAAGGCTAAACTTAGCTATGTACTGGGGATCTATCTTAAGAAACCTTGCGTTAGAAGGGTCATTAAATGGTGTTACACTTAACTAACATATGCAAGTCCATGGTGCAATTCTCGGCACTAAAGAAAAAAATGATCAAAGGGCTCAAGGTTAAGAAAACGTGTTTCACTTTCATTCATAGGAAAGAACCCACACAAATATAACCAGTGTGGTGGTTCAACAACTGACAAAATTACACAAACATTATCTCATAGGTTCATGGTTCAGTTTTTTATACCTTATAAAAATAAGTACACAGACACATTAATATGTAGAACATATTAAAACTTTAAAAGAAAATTAAGAAGCTCTTAATATCTTTAAAGTCTAAACTATCCTTTTATCCTTATGATCACTAATAAGTCATGTTCCCTAACTTATGTGGAAACTTACATCTTTGATTTTATCAGCAACTACATGTGTTTCTCTTTTGTTCTTTATCCAGGTATCGGAAAATTCAATTTACATATCTTATATGTTTAAATAGCAGTATCCTCCAATATGTTGTGATGAGGAGGAACAGATTAATGTGCAATATTTTATATTTACTGATGTAAAAGTCCCTTACATATAGCTTATAGTATGAATTGTGATCATAAATGTGACTTCATTTTCATAGATTGTCCTCATAATTTTGTGTGGTCTTCTTTTGCCAGAAAATATTTCATGGTGACTAACCTAGTACTCGCATTATTGGAATTCCTGTTATCTCTCACACACAGAAGGCGCGCCATCAACAATTTGACCATAGACTGTCAGAGTATTATATGTAGGGCAGTACATGCTGTGTTTCAATAAGACACTAACATTTTCTTTCATTGTTTTGTTTGACAACAGGGATCAGGAAATAGGAACACAGGCAACAATAGATTGTTTCAGCACACAGTGTTGTCTATGTTAGTGGTACGGAAGAGGGAATGACTGAAGATTCAAGCTCTGCATTAGTTTAAATTGTAAAATCTGATTACTCAAAATTCAAGGCAAGTAAGAATGGTTGATGCAGTGTTCTCCTCATGGCAAGTTTAGCAAACAGTATAGAAACAGCGCGAAACCTGTCTTATGTCTTAAGTGACCTTGAGATGTATTATTACTTTGACTGAGAGGTCTAAAAAGTTCCAGTGTCTTTGAAACTAAGAGATATTTTCACAAAATTGCATTGCTACACTTGAGAACAAAAGTTCAGTAGAACTTGCTGGAAATTGAAGTACCAAAGTTGAACCATCAGTGAACTGAGGCTAACTCATGATTTCTGAACCAGAATGAAAACCTTAACTTCCCTTTTATTGGGTTTGGACTTTGTTTAAAAACAAACAAAAAGCTAAATAGCAGATTCTTTTAGGAAACTGGGTGACTATTAACAAGGAGAATATTTTTAAAATAATCACAATATTCAATTACAACTTTCTATATCTTTAGTTACGGCTATAATGTAGGAGAATAGGTAAACTTATTAGTTGGAATTATGTGTTTGCACTTCTATTACACAAATCACCCTCTAGGTGCTCTTTCTCTGTTGTTGGTAAAGTAAGAAATATCACCAGAAATTTAGCTCCTGGGAATGTCACTTCAAGAGAGAAGAACAGAACCCATTGTTTTCACAAGGTGGAGCTTCCAGATTATCCACAAACCTTCATTTCAGTATAGAGGAACAGAGTCTTCCTATTTGAATAGGGTGGAGCTTCCTGTTGATCTCTTATATTTAAGTTCATGAGATTAGCTTTCTTGCTAGTATTGCCTTAAGATATGTACCTGCAAGAACAGCATCAGAAATCACTTCTTGTAGTAAATTAAAATTCATATTTACAATCAATACTAACAAACTAGCTTCTCAGAATGTCAGGTTATAAATTTGTTCTCTTTTTATGCTGGCTAAAATTTAAATATGTCTAGTCAATCATTTCAAAATTTTAAAAGTTTAAATTGATAATAGAATCTTATCATATTTAAAAGTCATTACTTTCTTCATATTATGTATCACTTTATCAATGTAAGCTCATATCTAGAAAACAAAATGTCCAATATGTGAGAATTAAATTTGTAATAGAAATCAAAAATTTTTAATATTTTTGCTATCGATAGGATACTGGAGATGGGTCTTTATTATATATTTATATCTATATATATTCTATCTTTATGTGCAATAACACCATATTTTATGCACCAGTTCTATGTTATAGCAGTAAAATACCATGATGGAGGTAACTTTGGAAAATGAGAGTGTACTTGAGTTTACAGCTCCAGAGGGATAAGAATCCACCATGACGGAGCAGAATCTGGGCAGCAAGTGGCATGAGGGATGGCAGGAGCAGGAAGCTGAAAAATCATCTATATTACCACAAGCATGAGGCAGAGAGGTCAAATAAGAAACAGGTAGGCTACATACTTTCAAAGGCAACTTCTAGTGATGGACTTCCACTAGCTCGACCATACCTTATAAGCTTCCTCCAAAGAGTACCAATAATGGAGGGAGGATATAAGTCTTCAAGTGCCCAAGTCCATGGGAGACATTGATCATTCAGTTCACCAATCTGTTCTTTAAGTTTACTTTAAAGAATATTTAGAATATTATAATACTATATATGTTGTAAATTTGCTCTACAAAAATAATTATTTATTGAAGTATTTAGGAACAATATCACAGAAAACTATTATTACACAAAAATACTAACATAATTGGTTTCAATTATTTTGACACATTTTTGGTAGTTAGTTCCTTGACATGTGTATTGTAGGCATAAACTGTGTGCTATATGAGTGATAATATTATCTTGTGGCATCTATTTTTTATGAGAAAAACAAATTTATAGCAGTTTTATTAAATATTATTCTCATTCCTGTGATGAAATTTCCTAACAAAATAAGCATAAAGTAATGAAGGATTTAAGTGGCCTCTCAATTTGAGAGTCTATCATGGCAGGGTAGTGATGACGGCTGGAGTTCTCCATGTGCTGTATATACCGTCAGAGAGCAAATAATCCAGACATTCAGTTTGCTTTGTTTTGTTTTGTCCTCTTCATTTAATCTAAGCAACACATCATATAAAGAAGCTGCATCCCACATTTAAGGTGTGTCCCCTCTCACTTAACTCAGTCTAGACACTCTCTTACATACAGATTTAGAAATTTGTCTCTTCTAGGATATTCTAGATCCTGTAAAATAAACATTAAACATTAGTCATCAATATAGATGAATTGAAAATGAAATGTAGCAATGTTAGAATTGGGTGAAACTTCAGTGTTTTGGGATGATCTTTGTACTATTGCTGCTGATAGGTTTTTCTTCAGTATACCTATGCAATCTGACTTCTCTTCTCAGGGGGAAATAAGAGAACGAATTCACCTTGACTTGGATAGGTTTCTCATCAGATTCAACTGCAAGAAATGTCAGACATAAAATTGTTTCTGTGTTGCCATAATGCTTCAGGGAAGGGTCGTTTTTTATTTGTCTTTTGCACTGTATAATTTACTTTGCAATTCCAAAAAAAGTAACTGTCAAAACTGAGAGGAGGGACAACAGCACATTCCTTTGACCTTAATCATTTCTATCTCTTGTCTGGCATTAATTTTTATTATCTTATGTACTGAAGTTCAAATATCCACCATAAGTCTTAATATATAACTCAACAAAGACAAATAGGACCTGTGTTCTGTTTCTGATTAAAACCCAGTGCATATGAATGTTGAATTGTAAATGTTTCCTGCAGGTACCATATCCCTGACTCTAGTAGCTCAATTCCACTGCTTCTTCACAAATTGAATCAGTACATTGCCATTTTTACAACAGTATCCACCAGAGTTGTAGAGAATTTAGTCTTTTTTTTTGAGATAGTTATTCAAATAATCCATACTTATTTTAGCAGATTCCCCAACATGATAATAAAATTATGGTCTCTGACAAAAAATGAAATGCAGTATTCTTATTTAATTTCTATGTATATGTTACTTTGAGTAAGGAACAGTCAGCATTTTGTCCAGAGTAGAATTCCCACATGAAAATGTTAAGCTTCCTATGCCACTTGCAAACCCCTGCAATATTTTTTCACATAAGATTTTAAAAGTGTTGCTTTTCTCTGTTATATCACTTTCCCTAATATTATAATCATGTTTGTTTATTTTCTCTGTAACTTAACAGATATCTAGTATAATTGTTATTGTTCTTCCATATAAATAAACTCTCATAACTTTTCATAAACTAGAGGTAGAAATATATGTGACCTGAAGTATTAGAGTATAAAAATCATGTTACAAAATTTGAGATAGTGATTCATAAGGTACTTTTCAAGCTATGTATGTTTTTGTACTTCCTGCAATAGCTTTTTGATTTTAATAATGCTTATGATTGTTTATATCAATATTTATTATCATAAAAAAGTAAGTTAAAATGATTTTCTATGTTCATATTTTGACTAAAATATTCTAATCTAACTGTAATATGCAAATTTAATTCACTTTCTCAGATGAAAATAGACTACATCAAAATGGCAAAGACATTGTGTGTCAATTCACAATATAACAGAAGTACCAACATCCTGACTCTCTTGTCTCTATGCATAGTACAATATTAAAACTGAAGCATATATTTTAAAGTACAATTTCCTAGTATAAGTTTGTATATTAATAATGAATGAAAACTGGAGGCATATTATTATTAAGGTTAGAAGAAGCAAACTGTGTCAAATTAGATGCATTTTATGAATCTGAAAAAAAGGAAATTTTTGAAGTACTTCACTAGGAAAAGTGGAGGAAACATGATATACTTATTGGCCATTTTAAACTCAATTATCTCATTAAAATCAGTTTTCTTTCCCATGTTTGTTACATCT
Source organism: Alexandromys fortis (assembly GCF_014885135.2). NCBI lineage: Eukaryota > Metazoa > Chordata > Mammalia > Rodentia > Cricetidae > Alexandromys > Alexandromys fortis. The sequence continues at coordinate 13,041,263 of NW_026067912.1, read as the reverse complement.
AAAAAATAAAAAGAAAAAAGTCTAAGATTTAAAATTTGCTTAAGGTGCTGTTTAGTTTGCATTCCTAAAATGATTTCATTACATGTAACAAATTTAAGTTGATGCATTATTCATTTGAAATACTGCATTTAACTCAGAAATATGACCAGCTGAAAGAAAGTAACTTTAGCTTTAAACACATATTGAAATAGAGACAAAATTGAATGGATCTTAATTGTCTTGGCCCACAAAATGCTGATTCTCATTTACTTTTTTTCTGGAAATAATTACAACACCCAGTGTGGACTGTTTGTGAAGCTGTAAAAGCCAATCATACTAGTATTGAACATTTATATAGCTTTTATTCACTTTCCTGGAAAAATATTCAAGGCAATTTTGTCCTAAATAACAGGTTTGTCATTAACAGTAAGCCAAAAATGCAGTATGTTTCTGGCCAAATTCACACTATGAAAAAAATGATACAAGAACCAATGTGTCTATGATAGCAAATGTATCAAGACTAAATAATCTGCTAATGCATTTTATCTTTGCTGTGTGTATGAGAGAGAGAGAGAGACAGAGATGGAGATAGAGACAGAGGGGGAAAGAATGAGAAAGAGAGAATATAAGAGAGAGAAAGAGAGAGAGAGAGAGAGAGAGAGAGAGAGAGAGAGAGAGAGAGAGAGAGAGAGAGAG
>NW_026067912.1:12938696-13039246 GCF_014885135.2 Alexandromys fortis | reverse complement strand
GGTGGGCCACAGATCAGATTACAAGTATATTCCTACTATAGACTCAGGTGTTTGCATGGCATATACAGCAACTAAGTTAGAATATGATGGGAAAAGAGTGGCGTGGAAAGATGATAAAAGAATGAAGTGTTGTTCTTTCTTAGAAGAACTGGCTCCTGCAGAGCCAATGTGGTGTGATATGACCAAGGAAAAAAGAATGCCAAGATTAGATATATAAATAAATTCTATTTTTTAAATTTAATTTAATTCAATTTTTAAATTTATTTATTAAAGATTTCTGTCTCTTCCCCGCCACCGCCTCCCATTTCCCTCCCCTCCTCCAATCAAGTCTCCCTCCCTCATAAGCCCAAAGAGCAATCAGGGTTCCCTGCCCTGTGGGAAGTCCAAGGACCACCCACCTCCATCCAGGTCTAGTAAGGTGAGCATCCAAACTGCCTAGGCTCCCCCAAAGCCAGTACGTGCAGTAGGATCAAAAACCCATTGCCATTGAACTTGAGTTCTCAGTAGTCCTCATTGTCTGCTATGTTCAGCGAGTCCGGTTCTATCCCAGGCTTTTTCAGACCCAGGCCAGCTGGCCTTGGTGAGTTCCCGATAGAACATCCCCATTGTCTCAGTGTGTGGGTGCACCCCCCCGCGGTCCTGAGTTCCTTGCTTGTGCTCTCTCTCCTTCTGCTCCTGATTTGGACCTTGAGATTTCTGTCCCGTGCTCCAATGTGGGTCTCTGTCTCTGTCTCCTTTTATCGCCTGATGAAGGTTAATATTCAGGAGGATGCCTATACATTCTATAAGAATATAAAAAGTAAACATTGTATTGTGCCAGAAATTGAATAATAACTGTAGCTACTTTGGCCTAAGGATCTTTTTTGGAAACTCTGACCATGAAGAATTAATAATATATCACTCCAGACACGGCAATGTGTCTGGGATGTCCTGCATATTTCCTTTTTGTCTAACGTCTTCGAAATCATAGTAGCTGGCAGTCTGAGAGTGGGCTGGCTGTCATATGCCTCCAGATTCTTAAAAGTTGGATTATGGGGATGATGAGTAAAAAGGATTGTAAAAGATTACTCTGTTTTGTCAAGGTTTATCAGTGATGACTAAAAGGATATAGAAGAGGAATAATTGGCAGTTGGTATTTTTGTCTGGATAGACACAAATTTATTTGATTTTGTGTTTTCTTTATGTTCTTCCAATTTAACAGCATTTCATGTATGTATAATAAAATATTATCATAAAACCCCAATTCACAATTTCCCTCCTCTCCAGGAATCCCTAAATCTTCCTCTCCTAAAATGTTAGGAGAGCAAGTTAGAGTGAATTTCAAGTTGCTATCGTCAGCCATTTAAACAATGCATTTAGATAGTGTTTTATTGACTTTTAAGAGACTACATTCTTACAATAAAACACATAACACTGCATGCAAGCATGTTTGGGCAGCATAAATTACCTTGATATTTTTAGTTATTGTAGAATTTTAAACAAAGATGGAAGTTAAGGAAAAAGACTATCTTCTCAAAGGGTTGTCAGGGAAGTGGTTAATGTGATCAAAATACATTGACAAAGAACTAATTTTAAAATAAAATAAAAACAAGTGAGTTTTCTTTCAGAATATATTTTACACATCTTTGAATGACATGGTTTGGAAATTATCTGATATATCAAAAGTCATATCTATTTAGCTATAAAGTTTAGTTTTGGATTTTATTTTCTGAATTATACACCATATTTAACTATACTTGTTAACGCAGTGAGTGATTGGTTGCCCCTTTGTAAGAAAAAGTTTTAATAAGAAATAGTTTAATATTTCTTAGATGCAGTAAATGTTAAGCCACCTGATGTGAAACTAAATGGAGGACACTGTTCTATGTGACTGCACATCTCATGGTTTCCCATTTATAAAAGCCCATGTATTGAAAGGGATTTACAAAAGTGAAATGTATCCTTTAAATAAATGTATATCATAAATCTGGGTAATAAGTTTAGGAATAATCATAACTCTTTAGAAATAAAATGTAGTATTACTTTCTTACTTAAAGCCATAGAGGTTTCATTTGCCAACATAAAATGTAACAGTCTCTTCACACTATTTCATTATAACTGTTATTTATATCTATAACAGTGGTATTATATCTATAATATGACATATACTGATCACGGCAATATGCTTGTAGTAACATTACTCATATCAATTCTTAATACACTATAAATAGTTACTAAGAACTCATGAAAGAAACATACAATATTATACTTTGGCTCTATAAAATATAGCTATTGCACCTTTTAGTAGGTAAGATCATAGTAGAGTATTAAGTCTGAACACACACACATATACACACACATACATACACACACAAAGAGAGAGGGAAGTATACATAAGCATTTCCATTGAGAAGTAAGATATAATTCTGATAGGATTCCCTTTATGTTACTTTACCTTTTTCCCTTGAAACTCTTAATATTCATTCTTTATTCTGTATGGTTTTTTTTTTAGGGTTTAGCATTTTATTTATTTGTTTATTTTTTTTTAAAAATTACTGCCTCCTCTCTGTTTCCCATTTCCCTCCCCTCCTCCCACACATCTGCCCCTGCCCCCACTTCCCTACCCCTCTCCCCCCCCACTCCATTCCCTCTCCCCTTCTGTGTGGGTAGCCTTAGTGCAGGAGCAGAAACTGTTCCTGGGCCAAAGACCTTGCAGTTTGGGGGATGCAGGGTTGTGTGTAACAAAGAAGCCCCTGCAGCAGGAGTTGAGGGGGCCCTGTGCTCCCTTCCCAGAATATCCACCCTGGAATGGCACACACTCATCCTACTGGATGGAGACCTTACCCATATGTTGCAGTCTCTTTGGTGCAGGAAGATAGTCTCTACAGGTGACCAAAACTGAAATATGGATGCCAAAACAGTCATAAAACCTTTACATACAAATAGTTCTGTCTGCCAACTATGCTTTGTCAATTGTGTCACAAACTCTATGGGAGTGGTCATCCAATATCTGATTTGACTTAAGGCCTACTCTAGGAGAAGAAATGCACACCCAACACTGGTTGAATAATCAAGAACTTGACACAACCTAATCCATTAATTTGACAACTTCAAAATGTACAGGTCTATTTCAATATCCAATACATACCATTAAATGCTCAGCCTAAAGGTGTAGATATTATTATTTTTGTTTTTTTTTTGTTTTTTTTTTTATTTATTTGTTAAAGATTTCTGTAATTACATAATTTTCCCCTTTTTTTCTGACTCCCTCCAAACCCTGGCAAATATGTTTCCTCCTCATTTTCTCTCAAATGCATGATTTCTTTTCCTTTGGAGAAGACCAAAAATTTTGAGAAATTATTTCCCTGTATTTATATTTTAGATAATTTTACAGTAAAACAATAATAAATAACAGTAATATAAAACATATATGAATGAGAAAAAGTAGTATAATAAATTTCATAATTTAATAAAGCATGTTAAATATATTTTTGGAACCAACAATTTCATTTTTTTATTTCATGATTTAAGTTAAGTATATTTGGCAGTGAATAAATTTCATAAAAATGCCATATATATATATGGTTTTCTGAGACAGGGATTCTCTGTGTATCTTTGGAGCCTGTCCTAGAACTAGCTTTTTAGATCTGGCTGGCCTTGAACTCATAGAGATCCTCCTGCCTTTGTCTCCCTAGTGCTGGAAGTATAGGTCTGTTCCACCATCTCCCAGTACACAAAATGTTTTTAAATGAATAAAAAAGCGCTGAACCCATAATAGCAGTAATTTTATATATGATATTGGGGACAACTAGAAAATGATGAATTTATAATCATTGAAATATAGGTGATCCATTTCATTTTGTAGTCCCAACAATCATAAAATGTGTATTTTACCCTGGAGACATATTAATGCCAATATAGCTTCAGTATCACAATTAAGGTTATATCTAGCACTGGATATGAGAAGATGTGCTGAAGATATGGGCTGAACTTTCTTGAATTTGAGGTAGAGAAATTTGTCTTTGTCTTTCAAACTTGTCTCTATTTGAATCACCATTTTCCCTAAAAATAAATAAATAAATAACAGAAGACTATTTTCTGACTTTGTTTAGACCTGTTTTAACAGGTTAGTAATTTATGCTTTTGTGTATTCTGAATAACAATACAGATGTTCTTAAACACATGGCTAAAATACATTATTCTGAACATATTGCTCCAAATCCTTGAGAGTGTTTTTTTTTTTTAAACACAAAGAATTGGTAACATTTCAAATGTGAGTTCCTGATAGTGGTTAATGATTACTTCTTGCAGTTCATTCTTTCTAAACTTTTATTGATCTCTGAATGGAATATTTGACTATATTATTCAAGTCAAACCGTTCCATGTATTTTATATATTTTTATTCTTTGTTTTCACTTCATCAATTTTTTTTTCAATTATGCTAGCATTTTTGACAAAAATAATAAGCAGCTCAAATTTTGATAATTCCAATTATATTGTTACGCTTAATCTATTGATTTACTACATTTTTCATTAATCATGGATAGCTCTATATTAGAATGAAATTTGTACTTCTTCATTCACTGCACTTGTTTATGTAATAATTGTATTATTTATTTATTTATATTTTTTTCTTTACTGTCTGTTGGATTTTCAAGTTCTAAGTATAAACCCTATTTACAAAACCTTCATTATTACAATAATGATAGTAGTGCTTGATAGTATTGCTGATTGCAGGTTGGCAACTGAGTTTGCTTTATGCTTCCACACATGTCTTCATTATCCATAGGTCTGAGATCCCTTCCATGTAATGGGAAATTCCTCATTCACATACATTGAAACACATACATTCTTCTTTACATTTTTTTTTCTGCAATACACCAATAACACTTTGTGTTCACACTCCAAACTCTTTGGCTTGCTTATTCTATGAAAATTCTCTTTGCCATTTTAAGGATTGAATCATCTCATCACTGTGTCTTTGTTATGAAAAGTGCGTTACAGTAGGAGTGAACTGCCCACCTTTCTATTCCTAGAACAGAGCAATTCTCTTTGGCAGAATGGGACTTAATGAATATGCATGAAAAGTCCATTTGAAAATGAAACTCGATGAGTATTTTATTCATTTAAGATGTAGAGTACAATGCAACTAATTGGTAAGTTACCACAGCTTCAATTCTTGTAGATTTCATTTAAAGAATCATTGACAAAACTTTAGATCCCTGTGAATAAGAATGAATTTCTATTTTTAATAAACAATAAAATTGGGAAAAGTATTATGAAAATTCCGTTTATTTTGGTTTAACTTTGTACATGAAAAATGATAGTGTTTCCATAATAATGGTAGTTACAAAGTTTTGGCCATTATGAAAGTCATTTTGAATGACTTTCTACAAAGAGCATCATTAATGCTTGACTATAAAACATATTTCACATTATCATGTTCAGCACTGCTATTGTTTTGAAAGCAAGTTACATAGTTTAAAAGATGGATTATCTGTGTGAATGACTGAGGAAACCATTTTGAAATGCGGGAAGTGTAAAGCAAGTGTAGATGTGGCATAGTCTTTTTGTGTAAAATCACCTCTCACTATCGAACATAGATTTGTATGTATAAAATATTTTAAAGTGTTCAGGTAGTCAATGAGATACATTGTAGAAGCTATTATACATTAAGTTAATACAATAAAGAGACACTAAAAATACTTTTATGATAGCAGATATTTATCTGCTTTCAGTTTGCAAGTTTTCATGCTTATATGCCTAAACTTGGATGAATATTCATTTTCTTACAAATCAATTGACTTCTCTACCCCAAAATTAAACAATTTAAAATTTATTTGTCAAAATAAAATAATTTAAAATCTACAAAGAAACAATGTGTTACACATGACAGTTTTCATAATTATTCTGAAAAGCTCCATGTGAGGAAAGATAAAAAAAACAAAGATTTATTTAAGGAAAAAATATTTGTGTAGTGTCCTTAAAGCTGTATTTATATATGTAGAAAGAGTAAAGTTTCTCTTCAGAGTGAAGACTTTGTTTTAATTTTTAAATGATTTACATCTTTTTATTTATAACTTTCTATACTCTTATTACTCTCTCTGAAGCCTATGAACATTTATCCAATACTGTAACCCATTTAGTTTTTTTCCCATCTGAATTTGTTTATACTGTGTGCATTTCTGTAATTATTTTTTGACCAGGAGCACTTTTTTCTTTTTATAAATGCTAAGAAAGTGTGGCTAGGCCCAACTTTGCACCTGCACTGCCCAGTCAAACTTGGCAGAGGCTTGTTCACCAACCTTTCTGTGACTACCAATAAGGAGCTGCGCTTATTACCTCAACTCTGGGAAGCAATTGGCCCATAATGCCACCAAGTAACTTATAGCATATTTCAACAGATCCCATTCAAGTGCTCAGCCTCCTGAAGGAGCCAGAGTATGTGCTGGCAGCGTAAACCAGGAAGCAACCACCATTTTTTTTTTCTGCTAATGCTCAATCAGGAAAACTTCTCTTAAAGGAACTGCAGCAGCCCTGCTTGCCGCCAGCAAACAGAGCCCATCTGAAAAAAGAAAAAGAGCCATCTATTAGTAAAACATGTTTGATTCTGTTCTTTAGTGTCTAGAAATCCTCGCCAAGCTCTTTCAGGTTGTATGTGGATTTAGCTGGCACACGGTTGTGTGCCAATCTGTTTGTCGAGTTTGTTTATTTGTTTCTCAGGCCACCCAGACCCAAAATAGCCACATTAAAAAAAAAAAAACTGTATTATTACAACACTGCTTGGCCTATTAGCTCACACTTCTTATTGAATTTTTCCATTTCTATCAATCTGTGTATCGGCACATTATTGTGACCTAACAATAAGGTTCCATCTGGGGTCCCTTGTCTGTTTCCTGTGGCAACTACATGGCTTCTCATTGACTCCACCTACCTTCTCCCAGCATTCAGTTTACTTTTCTTGCCTATTTATATTCTGTCCTTTCATAAGCACAAACAGCTTCTTTATTCATTAACTAGTTAAAGAAACACGTATACAGAAAGAATGCCCACATGAAAAATATTTATATAGTGTCTTTAAAGCTATATTTATTTATGTAGAGATAACAAAGTTTCTCTTCAGGGTGATTTGAATGTTCCTATAACTATTAATATTGGATTCTGTAAAACGGCAGGTTTATAGTAAAGACCAGTTAGAAAATGTGTTCATTTTCAAGTATGAATTAAGAAATGGCTTTTTTTTTCTGCATGGTATCCTATAAAACATTTCAATGACTATAATCACTTGTTCATTTTTAAGCTGTGTTTTACTGGGAATAGGTCTTTAATGGAATTAAACACACATACAGGGAACTATGGAGTTGGCTTGGTCTAGTTACCTTGAGAGGCATGCCTCACAAGTTTTACAGTTTAGAGTCCATAGATCCTGGGGCACAAAATGTCTTCCATTCCTGAGAGACCAGTGACCCTTCTCAGGCAGTGAAGCATCCAGGTTGCTTTGTGTTTCCCTGTATATCCCATTAGAAGTCAAGGAAACATGAAAGCTTGACAGCACCATTGGTCTTAGACATTAATCTTTGTAGCTTGAAAATATTACTGTATCCTGCCAACCACGACTGCATTGATCCTGGCTAATGCCACTAATATTCTGTTTCTGATAAATGCGTAAAAATTCTGCTGGCTCTAAACAAAATGGCCACAGCCTCAGTTGTGCTGTGGCCCCTCCAGTCAATCTGATTTAATATTTCCTTGCCTTATGACATGACCTTGGCCCAATAATACATGCTTTGTATTTTTTGTATCTTGTCCTAAATATACATGCATTAGTATGAATTAAGGAAAAATATGTTGTTCAGACATATTACAATAAGTCATAATTAAGGGAATTGTGCAAATTTATGTAATAAATGGGCATATTTATACTCTTGAATCATTTGATAGAGATTTGTTTTATGAAATCATATATATTTTAGTAAATCATTGCCTGTGAAATAATAATTTTCTAAGAGCGTCAGTGAACACCATGTCTACCTTAACTCAGTAACACATATTAGACAGAGAGATATTTTCCTACAGTCACAGAGACCATAGATCATGCATATGCCAGCACATATATGTTTATGTGCATTGAAACAAATATTACACACTAAAATATGTTCAAAGAAAAAAGTTATATATCTTTGATTTCATCTTCAAAAGTCCTACCACACATAGTATATATGCATGTGTGTTCCCATGTGTGTGTCACACATCTATGTTCAGGTCCAAATGTCCATGTATACATGGGTATTTGGGGGACAGAAGGTGACCTCAGGTGTTACCCATGATGGTTCTATAATTTATCCAAAAATTTGGGATCTCTAAACTGAAGCTAGAGTTCTCAGATTGGTGCTAATATGGTTAACCATGTTACTATAGGCATCTTCCAATTCAAATCTAGAGCATTAGAAATAGAGCCATCCAGTATGCCTAACTGGCATATAGGTAGATGCTGAGGTTCCTACCTCCCCCTACACTTCTGCATCAATTATTGTAGTCATTGAACCATCTTCTCATCCCTCATGTTCATCATTTTTCAGGTCATTTTAAAAGGTGATCCAAAGTGCTATATTGCTTATATCATTGTTCATTCTTATTATCATATTTAAGTGTAAACTAGAGCATGACACATTGTCCAATTGGTTTAAAAGTTACATATGTAAAGTCTATGTATGTATCCCTGTGTTTTTGACCACTATTACTCCATTCATTTGCTTTTTTATGTACTTAAACTTTTCTACATTTCTGCTATTTTCATGAAATTATTATATAGGCTACATTTGCATTGCTACTCTTTATGGTATTGCTATTCAAAACCATCTTCTTATTTTAGAATTATTGAATTATGTTTCAACATTTTTAAAAGGGTGCAAAGTTTTATTTCATCATACTCAGCTTTAATACACAAAAAAATTGAGTTTGCTGCGTTTTTTTTTTTCATTGAGTGCCTTTATTTTCATTTTAGTCAACCAAGGACAGAGTCTCATAAGTTTTATACTTTCCTCAGATTAGAGAAGTCAGATACGTTGGTTTTCCCTTTTGTTACCATCAGAAATATACCTACTCATCTTTAAAAGTTTTGTCATTTATATGTTATGTCTTACTAAATGCAAGTTATTTTATTTAAAATGAATTGAATAAAGATTTTGGTTTATATAGCAAGTAAAACCTGATTAACAGATGACAATCAAGAAAGACAAAATGATTCAACTTTTTCATAGTTTTACCATAAGTATATTAATTTTACTTGACAAATTCATTAATAAAACTCAATAGACTGAACAACACAAAATGTATGTACGAGATTATTATTAAGTGCAACTGAATGCATTGAAATTGGTCATTTCTTACTCCTGTGTCTGTTTATTTGCCATGGTTCATTTTCCAATACTTAATAAGTGTACTAGTGATAATGGTTTTCACATATCTTCCACAATTTGCCCATGGGGATAAACATAAAATCAGGGGTTGATGACTACAGAAGCTTCCATTCTCAGAAATTGAAGTTGCCAATTTACATATTACTATTAGCATTAAAAGTAGCTCACTAAGCAAAAGATGGAGAGACTTTTCTTCATTTATTTTTAAATACGCAGTTTGCTAAATGTTGTCTTCATAGTCCTCATAAACAGGATGTAAACCAAATGCCTACTATTACTCAGAAATACCTTTGTTTTAGATTTCTATTGCTGATATAAAACAGCATGACCAGAAGCAGTGTAGAGAGGAAAGGGTTTATTTCTTCTTTCTATTCTGGGTCAAACATACTCTATCACTACAAAAAGTCAGAGCATAACTCAGAGCACAATCCTGGAAGCAAAAATTGAAGCATGTTTCACAAATAAATGCTGTTTACTGTCCTGTTCCTCCTGGGTCACTTGATCGGGTTTCTTTCTTAAACACAGGACTACCTGCCCAAGAGGGGTAACACCATCCACAAGGAGCTGTGTCATCCCACTTTAGTCCCTGATAAAGAAACTGTCCCACAGACTTGCTCACAGGCAATCATTTGGGGGAATTTTCTTAGTTGAGGTTCAATTTTCCTCTAGACAGAAGTTTATGGTTTGCCCAGTCCCACGACCATTAAGTCCCAAATAAACACACAGAGGCTTATATTAATTTTAAGCTATTTGGCCTATTATCTCATGCTTATTGTTAACTAGCTCTTACAATTTAAATTATCCAATAATTCTTATCTATGTTTAGCTATCTGACTTCGTACCTTTTTTCAGTAAGGCATTCTTATCATGCTTCCTCTGAGTCTGGCCAACACCTGCTATTCCTATTCCTAGAAATGCCCTAGTCTGTTTACCTCATCTATACTTCCTTGCTAGATACTGTCCAATCAGCATTTTATTAAACCAATACAAGTGAAAACTCCTTACAGTGTACAAGACTGTTATCCCACAGTATTATTCCAAGTGACTCTAACTTGTATCATGTTGATAGAATGTTAGCTAGGATAACCTTACTAAAATACTTTAGATGCTTGTTGTATTTCAAAGAGAATGTTAACATATTTAGTGTATAAAAATTACTTGTCATTATTGTTAAAAACATTAGGAACACTTGTATTGATGCAGCATATATATATATGTATTGACTGAGCATATGTTCAAACAAATGATTTGTACATTTAAAGGAACAACACCATATTTACTAAAATATGGTTGTAGCAGGTGTAAGCTTATAAATTATTTATCTGATACATCAATATTTATGCCTATATACATACATGTGCATGTAAATGAGCATATGTGCACATAATAGTATCATGCGTGCTTTCTATATATAAATTTATTATATTAGCAGATAATAAACCTTCATATTACTGTGCCAAAAAAGGCACAGATGGACTTGAGATATTGTGACTTAGTGGTTAAGAGAAATTTTTGCTCTGACAGAATACCAGAATTCGGTCTAAGTGCTACAGTACCTTCCTTTGGCCTCTATGGGCACCAAGTACACACATGTACAAACATATACATAAAGAAAAACTATAAACACATGCACATAAGTTATAAAATAAATTATATAAAACAAGCATACAGAGGATTATTTATGTTATTCTGATAAGTATGTGCCTTTAATATTTCTGTGTTCATTGTCTTTTTAAACTTTTGTAGAAACTAATAGAACCAGTATTCTGAACTTTTAATGGTCTTTGAAATACTCAGTTTGTTACATTTATAGTATGTATTTCAAATACAGAATGTATATTTAATATTTTTCTTCAATTTTATTCCTTTAATTTTGTATTTTTAGGTATTTAGGTATTTTCTAAATATGAAAATATGGTGATATTAAAATTACACCTTACTTGATTCAAATTCTGGTTCACATATTAGCTCTGCTTTTTTTTTTAAATATTTATTTATTATGTATACAATATTCTGTCTGTGTGTATGCCTGAAGGCCAGAAGAGGGCACCAGACCCCATTACAGATGGTTGTGAGCCACCATGCGGTTGCTGGGAATTGAACTCAGGACCTTTGGAAGAGCAGGCAATGCTCTTAACCACTGAGCCATCTCTCCAGCCCCCTTAGCTCTGCTTTTATATAAACTTTTTATGTGCTTAGTGTGCATATACTTTTATAACTTTAAATATCTAGAAATTTTCATTTATGCCAAATATTATGTGAAAAAGGACATAAAATCCTTTGCTTTTTTTCCTTTCAAGAATATTGCATTTTCCCTCATTTCTGCATATTATGATTATTGGGTTTTGTGTGTCTCTTAGTTTCTTCTCTAATGACATTAATACACACCATGGCCAATGCAACTAATACAAAGAAAACATTTAATTTCGTGTTCTTGTTCTAAAGCAGCAGTTCTCAATCTTACTATTCCCCTTTAATGCAGTTCTTTGTGTGGTGGTGACCCACAATTATAAAGTTATTTATTAATACTTCATAACTAAAGTTTGCTTCTATTAAGAATCATAATATAAATATCGAATATACCAGATATTGGATAGGTAACCCTCAAAAGTGATCATGATTCACAAGTTGAGAATCACTTTTCTAGGGGTTTAGCCTCTATCAGAATCATGGCAAGGAGTGTGGCATCAGATGGGAAGATATCGTGCTAGAACAGTAGCTGGGAGCTTATATGTTGAGACAATAATCATGATGTCAAGATAAGCATTTAACTGGGAATGATGTAGACACTTCGAATTTCAAAGCTCACCTCCAGTGACATACTTCCTCCAACTAGGCCACACCTCCCAATCCTTTCCAAACAGTACACACACAGCAGTGTAAGCATAAAACTATATGAGTCTATGGTGGTCATTCTCATTCAAACCACCCCCTTGTGGGAACATATGATTACATTGATTCAATAGGCATTTGGGACTCCATAATCAAATCTACCTCAGCAATTTGGTTCTTCCAATAGGAATTAAAGTCAGAAGTATTGTCTGAGAATCCGGCAGTAGTTTGCTTAACTTCTGTGATGTTTAGCAATAGCTTTTATTCTGAATTTTAGTTAAGTCATTGTACTTTCATTGTAAGATCACTAAATTTGCCTCCAAGTTTCCTTTATAATTCCCTATGCTTATCACTGGTTTCTGTCATTTTAGCCTAGCTAAAGCTGTTAACTGTCTTTCCCTGTATTCATTGTCATTCAGTATTCCAAAGTGAGAGATGGCTATAGAGCTTCAGTGTTGTTCTAATCTACCGCTCTCCCCAGAACTCTGTGCTTCAACCTTCTTCAGTCAGTTATGAAGCCCTTTGTCTCTGTCAGATTATTGTTAACTAAGTTATACCATGACAAATCATATAGCCTAATGTTTCAACTGCCACTGGACTGAAATTCAGTGAAATGTACCAAATGTCTTTGAGGGAGAAAAAGTCATGTTTTCAAGATCTATTGATGTATCAGTCACTGCATACCTGTGCAACTATTTCAGAGTTTTTGAGATTTATCTCTGGTGCTTGGTCTCAGTCTCTTAAGTTAGGTAAAACTTATCAAGAAAATTAGTAGCTGGCATTGTCAGTCACTAATTGAGACATATCCACGATTAATGATTTAAAGATGTTATTATCTATAGAGATATAATATCTAGGGGAGAATTATAAATTTACTCGAAAAATAAATATAGAAAAAGCACAAAACAAAGTAATTTGTCAATGCATAAAGGCAGGAGCACAAGTGAATAAGATATTGGTAAAAATATTGCATTGAATAAAAATTAATTTATGCTTTTCTTAAGTCAATATTAAAATGAATTGTTATAACTCTATGGCTCTGGAAAATTACAAAAGGAATCATAAATTGCATTTGCAACAGATAAATTTATTGACTTTTGAAAATTAATTCTGTAATTTTTTTAAAAACTTAAACTCTTGAAGCCTTTGACGTACCAATCACATTTTATAAAAGAATCTTTCTTCTTTCTTTCTTTCTTTCTTTCTTTCTTTCTTTCTTTCTTTCTTTCTTTCTCTTTCTTTCTTTCTTTCTTTCCTTCCTTTTCTTCATTTCTTTCTCTTTCTTTCTCCCTCTCTTTTGCAATCTGGTCACAAATTCCCCTCCTTCTTGTCTACCCATTCCCTTTCGCCCACTCTTTTCTGTTCCTAGCCTATAATCTACTCCTCCTCCATTTCTGTTCAGAAAGGACAGTTCTCCCACGAGTATCAACAAAGTATGGCATATCAAGTTGCAATAAGAGTCATTACCTCCTCATGAATTAAGGGTAGGCAAGGAGACCAGTATAATGCATAGTGTCTGAAAAGCCTGTAAAAGAAAAGGAGACAGCTGTTTCCACTATTAGGAGTCCCATAAGAGGACCAAGCTACACAGTAGTAATATATATGGAGAGTGCTTATGTCAGTCCCATGCAAACTCCCTGGTTTTTGGTTCGGCCTCTGAGACGAGAAAACCCCCAGTAAGTTGATTCTGTTAGCTTTCTTGTGGTGAGCTTGACTCCTTTGGCCCATATATTCAATTCTTTCTCCTCCTGTTCTGCAGCATTCCAAGAAGTCTTCCTAGTGTTTGTGTTTGGCTGTGAGCAGGCATCTATTTCCAGCAGTAGATGAGTGTAGCTTCTCAGATGAAACTGGACCAGGCACCAATTTGGTCACAGGAGATAGCCATTTCACACTGTATATCTGCTATTGATAGAACCTGGAAACAACCTAGATGCCCCTCAATCAAGAATTAGATAAAGAAAATGCGGTAAATTTGCAAAATGGAGTACTATTCAGCTGTTCAAAAAAAAATCATTCTGAGTGAGGTAACCCAGACCGATAAAGATAAACATAGTTTGTACAAACTCATAAATGGATATTAGCTGAAAAATAAAAGAGGATCATGGGGTGACATCAAAATCTCTTTAGGAAGGGTATGCCATAGAAGAGATTTCTTGAAAATACTGAAGGTGGTTGGGGAAGGGATTATGAACGATCAGAATGGATAGAGGACAAAAGGGAGAGAGTATTGAAAGAGACTACTGAAAAGGGGAATATTTTGTAGTTAGGTAAAAACCTTTTGCAATTGAATCTCTCAGAAAACTACAAGGAAGACCCAGTCATCAGACATTTCAAAGAATTAATTAAAAAAATAATGAAATGCAACATTCAAAAAGATGTGTAAACAGTCATTTATCACAGAGAATTACTAATGGTTAATAGTGTCTGAGAAACTGTATCCTAATCCCTAAGAGGAAAGCATAGAAAATCATGGTGTTTCTATACGTCAAGATGCTCCATAGTCATTTCTAAGAACATTTTAATTCAGTATCTTAGTTTATTGCTTTTTAATGGCTTCTGTATGTAGTTTGGAATCAGCATAACCTTTACCAATAGAATAAATTTGCAGATCATTTATGTATTAGTTAACAATCTCTATTTGAATATGTGTAGGTTTTTTTTACATTATGTTTTAAGTTTCACCCATTAAAATATTTTGAAAACATAATTCTACATCGTACCTCATTTGGCAAGACTACATTTAAAGAAACAATTACAACAAATGAAAATAGAAGAATGGGAACTTACAGAAATATTTTAAATATATTTAGATTAATGGGGACATTTGGGCAAAGGAAAGGACATTTGAGGTCACAGCAAAAAGCAATTACATTCAGGTGAAAGAGAGAAGTCTCTGAATCCCCTTAAGCTGTCTTATTAGATTTCAGTCTCTAGAAATCCAGAAATAATTTTCTGTTCTTTAAGTTAAGCAGCCTATACCATATTGTAATGATAGTTTTAGATGTTTATTAAAGGAATATGCATATAGTATACAAAAAATGGTAAATAACATGCAGGATAGCTGCTTGCAGGAACAAAGAGAGGAGCTGCCAAGAGCAGGACTTTCATACTCAGGAAGAGGAATGGAAAAGTGTCATTTAAACCAGACTCCTGCTGAGACTGTTGCTAGAAATTTTGTCACCATCTATGAAGCCTACTCCTAGAAAACACAGAAAAGAGACAACCAATTATGACTTAAACTTTGATGACAATAATATGTTTGGGAAATGAGATATAAATTTAGAGTTCAAACCAAACCTTATTCAATAAGAATAAAAACTGATCAGAGCTGGAGTCTACAGAGTAAACAGAGACACAGGTCCTAAGCAATGCATATGACATCAGAAAGAACCACCAGAGCTTTGAACAGCAATCACATCTATGCTCCCTAAGAGTGACATTTCAATATGATGAAATTTCTTTTATAATCTAAGAAACTGAAACTTTTGTTGGACCTCACAGCCAGAGTATATGGTCATTTAAAACTTTGACTGTCACGCCATTGTTTTCACAAACTGTTTAGTGTAGCCTGCTTTTAGGAGAACAATGTCACAATCAAATTCACTTGTCTTGGATTTCTCATGTAATCAACTTTTACTACCTAAAAAATGCATTGTTGTAATCTTAGATTATGTACTCTTCCACAGCCTTTGTCCAGATTCATATATGTGTATCATGTGCTGACTGCACTAAATACAGAAGTTGAATGCGACATTCTAAAATCTACCATAAAACTCAAAAGGAACACTTTTGATATTTGTTGCCTGAGTAAGCCAACACCAATGTAACCAGTAACTTAATCATTTAATATAATTCTATTCAAGGTTTCTGTAAAGGATCTCATTTTTTTGCCAAGTGAAACTATCTTGGAAACATAGAGTGAAGCTTTTCGTGATGGACATAGTCAAGCCACTCACAGACAAACTCATACACACAGACCCAAGTACAAATGCACAGGCCATTCATCTGATAGACACAGATTTATACACATACAGCAGAGACAAGGGACACAAACCCAGGGAGCATGAAATATAGCATAAAAATTTGTACTGACATTTTAGTTACATGACACCAGGGAGAAGTTACTTTATTTCCTTATTAATGTTTTTGATTATATACAAAAGGAGAGCCCACACAAATCATCTCCTATTGAGTGGAAGACAAATATCTGAGACCCAATCTAGCAGATCACCCAGAGGTGTGATAGACATATGAAAATTCCAGTGGGAATACTAATATTAAAAAAAACTGAGTTCAGACTCTAAACCTCAAATCACTCCTCTTCCTTTACAGCCACCCTTTCTTTGTTTTATACCTCCCATAGTAAGCTCTGCTCCATCCCATTTTTTTCTTCCCCATCATCATTTTTATATTTTAGCATCTATGTTTTTCTGTTTGGTTTAAAAATTATTTTATATCATAACTTTTCCCTTTTTATTTTGAAAGTCTCTCCATGCAGCTACTGCTGTGATTTGTAAAAGGCAAATTTATTTCTTGAGCAATAAATAAAAATTAAATTATCACTTTATAGGAAATTTTATATAACTGAAGATAATAATGGTGAAATGGGTCCACAAAACACACACATTACATGTTTGAATTGCTCATGGTGCCTAATTTTTAAAAACATACAATTATGCATGAATTTATAATATGAATGTAAACATGCAAATGTCTAAGGGAGCAAAAGGGAATAAGAGGGAAAGAAAATGAGAAACAAGTGTATGAGGTATACACTCTTTATGAAGGACAGTTATATGCAATTAGTTATGTTTAAACGTATTTGAATATGTATTGATGTATACTAATATATATATAATTCATATAGTAAAAACATCATTGTGTATTTCAAACTGTCTGAGAATTGTAATAGATTATATAGAACCACATTGATATTATATCTGAGTGAAATTTTAGATTATTTATGATCAACACTTTATGCCAATTATTTAAATCAGCATATAACTCTAAATTATGATGTTATCCTGATTGTATCATAGAGTCTAGCCTAAATATAGCATTCTTTATCACATCATATATTGTGTGTCCCACAACACACATGGCAAATTCAAGAGGTTATTAACTAATATTGTTTGCTCTGTTTACTCTGTCTATACAACATGTGGGTCTTGGGGTTTGAACTCATGTCTTCAGGCTTTGGGAAAGTTATCTTTATTTATTGAGCTATCTCTATCTCAATTTCCTTTAAAAATCAATTTAGTTAACATTTGAAGTAGATGAATGAGTGTGTGAATTGAGCTTGCATTGATGTTGGATGTTTTTCTGTCTATGTGCTTCATTTATTAGTTACTGAATAAAGAAACTGGCTTGTCCTATAGCAATGTAAAACTTAAGCAGGGAAAACTAAGCTTACTGCTGGGAGAAAAGAGGTGAAGTTAAGAGAAGCCATGTAGCCCTGCCAGACTCAAACGCCAGAACTTTACCCAATAAGCCACAGCCTCATGGTGATAGATTACTAGAAATGGATTAAATTAAGATTTAAAAGTTAGCCAATAAGAAGTTGGAGCTAATAGGTCAAGAAATGATTTAATTGCTGTGTGATTATTTTGGGTCTGAGCTGACAGGCAGGCGGGAAACAAGCGGTCTTCTATAACATTGCATAATGTGTATAAGTAATATATTTACCATTCACTTATCTATCATGAATTTTGTATGTCATTTACTTCATTTTAACTTGCACATTCTTTTTCTATCATACCTGATTATTTTTGATTTTATTTCATGATTGCTTTCTGACCCTACTTTTAATTTACTTCATTCAGTCAATGTTACTTATCAGATGTGTTTGATATTATTCTCCTCTTTTTGTTATGATATCCCATAATGCAGTCGATAATGTAATAGTGTGGATTAGAGAAGAAAGTCATGAATTATACAGAGATTGAGACCTATTATCTAGTAATACAGAGCTATATGATGGAGATAGGTTATTTGACCCAAAGCTTCTACTATCTTATATTAAAATAATAATGTAATTGCATCTTCAACAAATGGTACTGGCATAACTGGATGTCAACCTGTAGAAGAATGAAAATAGATCCATACCTATCACCATGCACAAAACTCAAGTTCAAATTCATTAAAGACCTCAATATAAATCTAACCACACTGAACCTGACAGAAGAGAAAAATGGGAAGTAAACTGCAACACATGGGCACAGGAGACCACTTCCTACATATAATGCCAGTAGCACAGACAATAAGAGCAACAATGAATAAATGGGACCTCCTGAAACTTAGATGCTTCTGTAAAGCAAAGGACACTGTCACTAAGACAAAAAGGCATCCTACTGAATGGGAGAAGATCTTCACCAACCCCACAGCAGACAAAAATCTGATCTCCAAAATATGTGAAGAACTCAAGAAACTATACATTAAAATTCTAAATAACCCAATTAAAAATGGGGTACTGAATTGAACAAAGAATTTTCAACAGAAGAAGTTCAAATGGCCAATAGATACTTAAGGTCATGTTCAACTTCCTTAGCAATCAGAGAAATGCAAATCAAAACAACTTTGAGATACCGTCTTATACCTGTGAGAATGGCTAAAATCAAAAACACCAATGATAGCCTATGCAAGAGAGGATGTAGAGTAACGGGAACACTCATCCATTGCTAGTAGGAATGCAGACTTGTGCAACCACTTTGGAAATCAGTGTGGTGGTTTCTCAGGAAATTGGGAGACAACCTACCTCAGGATCCAGCAATACTACTCTTGGGAATATACCCAAGAGATGCCCAATCATACTATAAAAGCATTTGTTCAACTATGTTCATAGCAGCACTATTTGTAATAGCCAGAACCTGGAAACAACCTAGATGCCCCACAATGGAGAATGGATAAAGAAAGTGTGGAATATATACGTATTAGAGTACTACTCAGCGGAAAACAAACAAACAAACAAACAAAAAAAAACAATGGCATCTTGAATTTTGCATGCAAATGGATGGAAATAGAAAACACTATCCTGAGTGAGATAACCCAGACCCCAAAAGATGAATATGATATGTACTCACTCATTAGTGGACTCTAGCCATAAACAAAGGACATTGAGCCTATAGTTCACAAGACTAGAGAAACCAAATAATAAAGTGAACCAAAGAAAAACATATATAGATCCTCCTAGAAAGTAGAAGCAGACAAGATCGCCGGACAAAAGTTGGGATCATGGGGGTGGGGGTGGGAGTGGGCTGGGGAAATGGGGAGAGAGAAGGGAGAAGAGAGAAGTGAAGGATTGGGGAGAGTTTGGGGGAGAGGGAGGGTTGAGATGGAGGAAGGGCGGATATAGGAGCAGGGAAGAAGCTATCTTCATTAAGGAAACCATTTTAGGGTTGGCAAGAGACTTGTCTCTAGAGGGGATCTCAGGTGTCCATGGGGATGTTCCCTGCTGGGTCCTTGGACAGCAGAGGAGAGGGTGCCTGAACTGGCCTTGTCCCATAGTCATACTGATGAATATCTCGAATATCACCATAGAACCTTTGTCGGGCAATGGATGGAGATAGAGACAGAGAGCCACATCGAAGCACTGGACTGAGCTCCCAAGGTCCAGTTGAAGAACAGAAGGATGGAGAAGATGCACAAGGAATTCAGAACCACACGGAGTTGGTCTACCCTGACAGTGTGCCTATTCTAACGGGAGCTCACCATATCCAGCTGGACTCTGACTGAACGAGCATGTGATCAAGCCGGACTCTCTGAATGTGGCTGACAATGGGGGCTGACTGAGAAGCCATTGATAAAGGCACCAGGACTTGTTTCTACTGAATGTACTGGCTTTTTGGGAACCTAGTCTATTTGGGATCACACCTTCATAGGCCTGGATGGAGGCAGGGGGCCTTGGATTTCCCACAGGGCAGGGGAAGTCTCTTTGTTTTTTTCTATTTATTTATTTATTTATAATTAAAATTTTCCACCTCCTTCCCTCCTCCCATTTCCCTTCCCCTTTCCCCATCCTCTCTCCCCTCCCTCTCTAGTCCAAAGAGTAGTCAGTGTTCCCTGCCCTGTGGGAAGTCCAAGGTCCTCCCCCCTCCATCCAGATTTAGGAAGGTGAGCATCCAAACAGACTAGGCTCCCACAAAGCCAGTACATGCAGTAGGATCAAATCCCAGTGAGATAGTGGGGCTGATCTAATGGGAGCTCACCAAGGCCAGCTGCACTGGGACTGATGGAGCATGTGATCAAACCGGACTCTTAATGTGGCGGACACGGAAAGCTGACTGAGAAGCCAAGGACAATGGCACTGGGTTTTGAGCCCTGCCATCTCTTAAGACTGGAGAGGGAGAGAGGAGGGGGAGTGGTGGAGTGGGAGGGGAATGGGAGGAAGTGGAAAGTTTTGAATGGAAATATATATCTATATATATACATATATATGTATATATATATATATATGTTTTTAATATAACCACAATCTTCACAAAACATAAAAGAGGAAGGAAAGCATTTACAAACACCTGTCATATTATATGTAAGTAATGCATTTGTTAGATACCTAATTTACATATTTACTTAATGCATTAATTTATTTTGTTTTAATTACTATGTCAAATGAAGCAATTTTATGGTGTTTTTGTATGATTATATTGTTGAATTTATTTTCTTAATGACCTAAGACTTAGCCTAGGAAAGTTAATATTTTCTGTCTCTGTAAAATATGTATATTAGATGTTTGTTAATGCTTTAGAGTCTACAAAAGTCAAAGAAATACGGAAGTTTTCATACATTGTTCTATTATTTACAAAATGTGACTCAGTTTTTCATGAGTACTCTTTTGACAAAGGGTTCCATATTTTATATGCCAATTGCTTTATCTTGAAAACAATTTTCATACAATTTTGTTTTCAATATTTTTTTTCAAAGAGCTGTTTTAAAATGCCCATCGTAAAGCATGCATGCCACTTTATAAGTCACTTTGAATATAAATTCTAATGCCTATTTTATCATTTCTCCAGTTTATAATAAACTTTAGTGTGGTAGACTGTCTATAGCAGTATTGGTATGTTAAACTAGGATATTTCTAACTCATTAACTGTTTGTAGCACATGTCTATCTAAAAGTTAGTAAAAGTACATGAAAAACTGATCCTGATATATGCTGACATGATACTCATCTTTTCTGCTGCCTAACAATATGTAGAATTATGCTAGTAACTAATGAAGCAGCATTTCACTTAATCTGCCTTCTGATCTGTGGTGAACCTTGAATTTAGATCTGAATATTTGCTTCTATACAAGCATTTTGAATTCTGTATTAGAGTAAAAAAGAAATATTTTACTAAATATGTTGTCACCATTTCTTCTACAAATTCACATTAAATTTAAAAACTGCATCTGAGACACAGAATGATCTAAAGCATTCAAGCCATCAACATTGTCAAAAGCCAGACTGTCAACAGTCGATTGCATTTTGTGTCTATTTGCTTCTGAAAAACAAAGAATATTCCCTTATCAGCTAAACATAGTTTAAAATGACTTGTTAGATTTCCTTTGGAGTGAGAAGAAAAATATTTCATCAATGGAGAATACCCTGGCAGGTAGAAATATTGTTTCTCTGGTAAAAGCTTATGGAACATTGCAACTATCCTACTGTGCACATCAATATTTAATTTTTCTCATATGTTTTGTTATGAGTAAGTGTTCAAGAGGCACAATATATCAAGATACACTATATTAAAAACACAAGTACAACTCAGCAAATTTAATAGCAGCACTCCCATTTTTCTTTCATTCCCATCTGCATTGATTTCAGTTATTGTTTGGTAGTTTGTCTTCTCATCAAGTACAAATCTATGTAATTAATGACATCCATTGTTCATTCACATATTCTTTAACAGCAGCAGGATATATTAAACAGTCCTTCAGGTATCAAAGATATTGTGTTTCTCATGGTTTATAATGATATTATATTGATAACGTATTTGTCATACACACAATGATTATAGTTCTGACAATATTCTTTATTCTAAATGTTTAGTGACTTGAATATATAAAAATTCAATGTTTAAATATATTATCATATTTAAAGAACATAAAGCAAATTCAACTATTTCTAGGCTTACAAAGACATAAGCAGGCATAATTTTATGATAGACACTGTTTTTGCCAAATCACTGCAACTGAATAGATGCACAGAAATTATCCTTAGGTCTGCCATATTAACAGATGCTTATCAGAACCAGAGACGGTTTTAAGATGATTGGATCTGTGAAAATTAGAAAGTCCCAATTTCATTATTTGCTTTGCTAGACATTTTAGTAGTAAATATCTTTCTTGAAGACTTTAGATTATAAAAGAAACTTTCTAATTAAGAAAATCAATAACAGGATTATACTTGCCTCACTTCTGTTTTCTGAAGCTGTTCTTATCTGTGTGTACGTTTGTTTGCTCATGTGTCTTTGTGTTTGTGGTGTGTGTCTATTTGTCTGTGTAGGTGCCTGTGGAGGAAGGAAGCATAGGTTCTGGCAGCAGAGTTCCCGTCTTCTCGAAAAGCACCTCATCATTGAGCCACCTCTAAAGCCCAGCCATTCCTCAATTCTAAAACTAATATTTACTTCAGGAATAAAATAAAAATGAATATTTTATGACAAAGAAAAAAGAAAGTTTTTTTTTACTTTTATATTAAAAATACAATTTGCTCATTCTATATTAGTTTCAAAGTTACACCATTTTTAATACACTTGGTTATATGAATCAATATACTGTACAGTTTTGTCTCATTGCATTCTAAAAAAGCAGGGTTTTTTTTATTTTTGAAACTTATAAAAACTTCTTTACATCTCAATACTTTGAAACTTTTTCCCTTGTACATTGCACAATAAAAATATAATTTTATCACTTCAAATATTTTGTTACTGTTTTTCATTTGAGAAAATTATACTAAAAATATTATAGTATTTATAATTTCATATTCTAAGTATATTTTTTTTAAATAAAGGCCATTATTTAGTATTTTATATGAAAGAAGATATTAACAATAAGTTTTTTAACATCTTATGTCAAAAAATTTACATTTTTTTGTTTTAGATTTGTAAATTTTTTTGGCCAAGTTTACACTTGTGTCATAATTTTGAAGAGATACATCTCTTTTTTTTCCTCATGTGGTTCCAAGAATTTTCCTTAATTTAACTCCACCTTTATGAAATAAAATATGTGCCCAATATAACCTCTTTTTTGAGACAAGGTTTCTCTGTAGCTCCCAATATAACCTTTTAAAAAATTATATTGTTTATTTCTTACTGTTACATGAAAATGCAAAAATGCCCTTTTAGGCACCATATGTTTTGATACATGTGTACATTATTTGTTGCTCAAATAATTTTAACATTTACAATTCCTACTTCTTTCTGAAAATTTGAACACTCAATGACTGACACTTTAATATAAGCTGTGTTATCATTCTTTGTCTCATTGTCACCTTGCACAGAAGTCCTCTTTCCTGGTCCTTAAAAGTAACTTAGGACCCTCTGATAAGACTCCTCCCTCCACTCTTGCATTTTCTCCTTGGAACCTCATAAAGCACAGTATTCAAGCTCTCAACTTCTATTATTACAACAGCTTTAGATCATTCACATCAAACAATACTTGTCTTCCTGCCTTTTATATGGATAATATTAGAGACAATTACAATAAGTGCAAAAGACACAAAGACCATACTTCTCTCTGTGTTGTGACTGAGTTGTGATTTACTATTTTATGATTTTTTTTCTCTGTTACTTAATTTCAGTGCTATGTTTGAGACAGGAGGTATGCTTTACAAACTTTGAAGTCATAATATAATGCATTTCTCTAATCCTCCCACAACCCAGTACTTGCTCCTAGGTAACAATGCCTTTCAATAAAATTCAGGTGCTAGTGATGTGATTATTTTCTCCATTGCTTATATTTATAGAAAATTATTGATGCATGGACACATTATGTTTGTGGTCATTTAACAGTGATGTTTCATTTTCCATCATACGTCAGTATATTTTCAGAACGATCACTCTGCTATTGCCTTTGTTCTCTTTGTCTTTCCTTAGAGTTAAATATCATCCCAGTGCATGAATGTCAAATAATTTGTTCATGAATTCACTTGCTGAAGAAAGTTTGTGTTCAATTGATTATAAATGAACCTTTGTAAATATTTATGTTCAAGTTTATAGTAAGTTCAACTTTATTTTGATAAGATAATTGATTAATTCGTCAAGATAGAAGTGTATGTTAAAGGATTCATGATAGTTACAGACAGTTAGATACAAAATGACTCAGTGAATATCCACACCATGTATGAAAGTAAAATTATTCATGATGAATAACTGATTATATTTCAAAGCAACAAAATTGACAACCTTTATGGCTGATAAATTAATCTGTAAGATGAAAAAAGGAGACATTTTAGTACAAATATAGATATAATAATTAAGCAATCGTGGCTAGAAAAGAGAAATAAACAATTCATATTTGTTCACCTCAATGATTGAATGTTATAAATGTGTGATGTACATGTGTGCATGTATGCCTACACATTCAAATGTGTGCCCGTGTAAGCATTTGTGGTCTACAAATGGCAGTTTTTATAAAAACAGGTACTTTCTGAAATGAAGGTCAGATATTACTGTGTGGTAGAAAATATTACAACTAAATCAAATAAATTATATATTTGAAAATGTGTTTGTATCTTGTATTAAGGGAATTCTTTATTTTTCACTATTGCACACACACACACACACACACACACACACACACCAGCTAAGAGAACAAGATAGCGTCGTGAATATCAGTTAAGGTTTTTGTGTTGTGTAACTCGTATTTAATTCTGAGCATCCACAGTCAATACGGCATATCTGAATGCTCCACATTTTGTTGTTCCTTGGCTTCACACTGAGGGCATGCAGATTAAGGGAAAATAAAGAGTAGAGAGGGTTATTGACTTCAGCATACTTCATGCCAAGGCATACAGGAAAAGCAGGACTAGGACCACAGCTTTCAAATTTGTCTAGAAATCGTCTGTGATTCTGCTGATTAATTTTCTAGGTGTCAGTAAATCCAAGGCTTAGATGGTTGGTCCTTGTGATACAGTCAGTGCCGCAGTTCTAGTTACCCTGTTGATCACTCCATGTTCCCGGAGGTTGCTCAGAGCTCCAGGACTTTGCTCTGCTCCCTTGGAGTTTGCTGTCTCAGGCCTACTCTAATCTAGGTTGCCAGCTCAGATCTGTTTCTGTAAATGTTCCTGTCTGGATCCATTCCTGCAGAGGTCCCTGACTTAGGGTTGGTCCTGTAAAGAACTCTGGCTCTGATCTACGACATTGGAGTTTCCAGGCTCGGGTGTGCCCAGACCTGCAGAGGACCTGGCTCAGGCTTCTTTCCTTAGAGGTCCCAGACTCACTCTCAGGCCTGCAAAGGTTTCTAGTTTCTGCCTACTCCCTTTGAAGTCCCAGACCAATACCCGATCCCACAGAGATCCTGACTCAGGACTACTTCCTCAGAGGTCCCAGACTCATTCCCAGAACCACAAGGACCTGGCTAGTTCCTCGGACCTCCTAGACACATGCCCAGACCCCACAGGGGTCCTCGCTTAGGTCTACTCCCTTGAAGGTTCCAGATTCATGCCTGGACCCACAGTGGTCTCTGGCCCACGTGCTCAGCACTTGCTCCCCTGTACCTGCTTCTGTGGAGTTTGCTCTCTCAGGTCAGGTCTGGCCCAGGTTGCTGACTCAGTCCTGCCTCCACAAATCCCTGGTCTTGATTGTTTAGAAATACTGTCTCTCAATGAACTGGCAGCTCTATCTTTATAAACCACTCTCTCATGTTTTATACTTCGTCAGTTTTGTTAGAGGACTATATGATGAAAAAGAAGCTCAAACTACAAAAAATTAAATATTGACAATCAATTATTTGTATAAACGGAAATAACACTGCCTGGAAGTCACATACTGATAGGACAAAGATAATATTGCTCAAAGGGACCTGAATTATTATAAGTTATTTATTTGTGTACTTCTGTCAGTATTTATTAAGATATTTAATTGTGTGTTAAAAGTTGTCTTAAGAAAATTTACAAATATCTACTGATAATTAAGCTAGAGTTATTAGAAAAACACAATGGTAATAATATACCTACATCACTTGAATATGGTTGTTCACTGATTTTTAACATATTAATCACATATATAAGTTGCAAATGTAGTAATTAAAGATTACATTTCCATGTAACTATCCGTTAAGATATAAGCATGGGTTATTAATCAGTATATGAATATATCAATGAATTGCTTCATGTAAAATATTTTAGTAAATAATAATAAACATGAGGTGTGGTAATATTGGTCTAATGAGGAAACAGGGAAAATTGAGAACATGGTTGAGAGATACAGAGAGGAAAGAAGTAGCTGTGTGGAGGTGGGACTTATACTTTCCCCCTCATTTGATTTTCCTGCTCCTATTACTTTGCTCTCAATAGTGAACATATTTAAATTTTAGTTTTTGAACACTTCACATATATTCATTCAAGGCAGTGGGCTATACAAGATAGCTTAGTAGAAGCAAACTCAGCTAGCTCTAAATCAGTTGATTGGACCAGTCTATGGATTTGACGTAACACTGATAAACTTGATTGGATAGTGGAACTAAGGATAATGGGAGGCATGCTATTACCATTCCTTTTCTTTCTTACAACATTTAGGAATTTGTCAAAATTTTAGTTCATTAATTAGCAGATATAGACTCATACTGTATTGCCTAGGCTTGCATCGTACATTCATGTCCCAGATCACAAATTATTCACTAATATTAATAAGGGATCACACTTTAGTGTGGTTATGTTTGCAGGCAACAGACCATCATTGAGGAATTTTCTTTTGCCTGTATACTACAGAAGGCTTGCCAGGTAGGTGTTCAATACCTAAAGCGCTGTTTGCTAACTGTGATAATGACTGTCAGTTGATGGTAGCAAGGGGAGGGACAGCGACTGATGCACATGGAGATAATAAGTATGCTTGTCAAAACATCTGTCTTGTAAGAAGAGCTTTTCAATATAAAAGTGTTTACTGTGATCTCAATGCATTCACTATCTAATTCTACGAATGTGTTTTCTTCCTTTTATGAAAAGTGAAAAATTAGTTTTCCAAATAGATAAGTCACATAAACCCTGTAGTAAATCTTATAATCAGAAATAAAAACAAATACCTTTGAATATTGTTCCATTAGCTAGTAGTAATTTAAAATGGACGCTATCTTTGACAAAAGGTATTTTATAATAAAATGAAAATAACATTACAATTTCTGTAATTTTCCCCTCCCCCTATTCTCTACATGTGTCTCTGATTCCTCTGACTCTAAAATATGAAAGTTTTAATATCTCCTAATATATAATAAATCAATTTTAAGAAAATACAAATTTACTTTTGCTTTTCTTAAAACTCTAGGTTATATTGAGTGCCTTTCATTCTTTTCAAAAATTATGCTTTTAATCTTAAATTTGTCCGCCTATATTCCTCTCAAAACTCTTTCCTGGCTATCTCCCACTACATTCTGTGCTTTTGCATGGAAGAAAAATGCAATTTATTCTTTGTCATCTTGGTTATTTTATTAACTATGATGACTTCTGCTTTCATTCATTACTCTAAAATGATATAATTTCATTGAATAAAATTATGTACGTTAAAAAAAACCAGAATGGTTTTAAAGCTTATGTATTTCCTGGAAAAAGCTTACTCTAAGATTAGGTAAGGAGAACTTTCTTCCTTGGAAATTTGGGAGCATCCACGGCTTCAAGTCTATTATCGATACTTCTAATACCATATAATAAGTACGGTCTAGTAGTGCCAGTTTCTCATGTGAATAAATGTCTCGCCCCTTATTTAGGTTTGTGCACTTCGAGGGGAGGGGAAATGTCTGTTGAGCAGTATTGAGGAATATTATTTTAAGATGTGTTACATTTGTTTATGCTGTGGAACATTTGTTTTAATGATACAAAGATGTGTTGAATTCTTTTATGTTTCATTTGTTTAACTCTGTGAAGCTGTGATACTTCACCTGTCTAAACCACCTGATTGGTCTCATAAAGAGCTGAATGGCCAATAGCAAGGCAGGGGAAAGGATGGGCATGGCTGGCAGGCAGAGAGAATAAATAGAAGCAAAGCAAAAAAGACCCAAGGAGTAAGAAAAGAAGGGAAGTCACCCAGCCAGCCGTGGAGGCAGAGTGAAAGTACGATAACAGAAGTAAGAAGAGGAAAAAGCCCAGATGCAGAAGGTAGATGGGATCATTTAAGAAAAGCAGGCAAGAAACAAGTCAAACTAAGGTTGGGCATTCGTAACTAAGAATAAGTCTCCATGTATTTATTTGGGAGCTGGATGGTGGGCCCTCCCAAAAGAGTAAAGAGTAAAAAGTAACCAACACACAGTAGTGCTTAGAATATGGTCTTGAACTTAGCTAAAGAAAGAATAGGCTTTGGTTCCAAAGACATTTGGATTTGAATTTTTTTTAAGAAAATGAGGCACTTTAAATAATATTTATTAGTTTTATTTCATGTGCAAATTTGTCTATGTGAGGGTGTCGGACACCCAGCACCCATGAACTGGAGCCACAGACAGCTGTGAGTTGCCATGTGGAAACCTGGAACTGAACCTGTGTCCTTTGGAAGGGCAGTCAGCCAGTGCTCCCAACCACTGAGCCATCCCTCTAGCCCTAGATCTTGGTTCCTTATTGGTAAAACAGAAATAATAATCAACAATAATTCTTGGGGCTGGAGAGATGGCTCAGTGGTTAAGAGCATTGCCTGCTCCTCCAAAGGTCCTGAGTTCAATTCCCAGCAACCACATGGTGGCTCACAACCATCTATAATGAGATCTGGTGCCCTCTTCTAGCATACAAACATACATGGAAAGAATGTTGTATACATAATAAATAAATAAATCTTAAAAAAAAACAATAATTCTTAAGAAAGGGTTTTCATAGGTTTTAGAGATGAATGAGTGATAACCAGTCACAAACCTTGGCACTTCACAGTTACTTTACAAATGCTACTTCCTACTGTCCCTTTTCATGGCCCTTTCTGCCTAGCAGACTCTAGAATGCTCAGCTAATACCCTTTGCAAGAGAAGGACTTACAAAAGAAACAGAAAGGGAAGATGTATTTCTCTTGGAGACACACACACACACACCTTCCCTCTCTCCACCCCCCAACCGTGTGTGTGTGTGTGTGTGTGTGTGTGTGTGTGTGTGTGTGTGTGTAGTGCTACTGCATAATTAAGAATGTGCAGCAACCCGAGAGTGGCATCAGTTGCCTTCCCTGATCATACTCTACTTCATTTATTGAGAAAAAGTCTCTTTCTGAACCAAGAGTGTGCCTATTTTGTTAGCCAACTTATCCTGGGGTTTCTCTATCTCCTGCTCCACAGTGCTGGGATTATCCTGCCTGCCCACCTGTCTTTTATGTGGGTTTTGGGGATCCAAATTCTTCATGTTGTATGGCAAGTGCTTTATCTACTAAGCCATTTATTTCTCCAGCACTCATGGAGATTTTAATAGCATAAAGATAACCATCAAGACCAATAAACCTTTGAAATTTGCATTAATAATTCTGAAATTTTTATGTATATGTTGAACTAATTAACACATTCTAGTCACAGAAATTGCCTTTATTAAAGGGATTAAAAAAACTATGTCAGTATTTTATGACACAGAATCATCAATTCTCTCTTCTTCCTTTGCTTCCTTTTTGTGGTGCTGGGAACTGAATCTAGTACCTCATGCAGGTTAGACTAGCCTCTACCACCTCTATGGGTACAGTCTCCTGAACACCAACTTTTTCTACTTCTAAACAGTTGCTGCCTTAGAAGCTACAAAATACTCATTTTAAATTCCAACACATTAAAACAGCTAGTGAAATATATGGAATTTCTATAAATATCAGAAATTGTCATTACAGTTTGAGAATACATGTTCTTAAAAAAATCACCTTAATAAATCCCTGTTATTTTACTACAAAGGTTCTTTTAACTTTCAGGAAAGAGTGTCTGTATGTGAGCGGACAACTCTGGTGATGAAGTCACTCACGGCAGATGCGGCTTGTGCGTTTATTTATAGGCAGACAGCTTCAATCATCCTTTCATTTTTCTGCTTTCCTCAATGTTCTTCTATACAGTTGTCAAATAAGACAACCAGAGAAGGGAATCAACATAGAAATAGCAGCAAGATATTTGACTGTAAATTTAATAAAGCATAATAGTAAACCCTGTGCTAATTTTTAAACTGCCTTCCCCCTCCAAGCTGATACTCGGCATTAGGTATCTGCTGCATTCTGGCTATAGCTTGTGAGAAGCTAATTATGTCAATCCTTACATTTGAAGTAGATTACAGAACTGGGAAGCCCAGAATGTTAGTTCCTGGAGGTTGATGGTTATAATGACAGTCACAGAGACTCAATAGCAGCCCTCTGTGAAATGTACTCAGAAGCACCACATGAAACAAATGAGAAACAACCAGTCTCTCATTGTGTACAAATATGAGAAAAAGAGAAACCCAGTTCTGTAGGTTTTCATAAGAGCCGTTATAATGAATTAAGATTTTTGGATAATGAATTTTCAGAAAATTACAGCAAGTTAATACCCATAGGCTCTCTATAGATGTTTAAGATGTTATAACTTCTCAAGGCATAAAATTGGCAGTGCTGTGGAAATCAGCAGCAAAGATGTCTGCCATCGGGTGACAGACCATCTCTGAACCTCTTTATTCTCACAAATGTACATCAAACAATATAAAATTGGTAATATAACCTATATCCAAATAAATTTTAAAGCACTATCTTAATTTACTGAAGTGACTTATCAGTTAAGGCTTTGACTTGTAACTTCAAAATATTTGGCTCAGAAAGCACCTGCATGGGGACAGTGCCACACATGGAGAGAGTGCCCCGCACAGGACAGTTTCCTTAGGACAAAGGTGCTACTGTTACTTAGGATAGATATTGGGACTTGGACATGGAACTCTATATTATGAGTAAGAAAGCAATTTTCATTATTTTTGTCTTGTGGTCAATTCATTTCTTTTTAGATGAGGACCCTGTAAAAAATGGGAGGTGTTGGTAGCAGCCTGATGTGGAGAAGAATGAACTAACGCAACATTTTATTACTTAGCTGGACCATTTGGAAGGAAGGACACTGAGCTATTTCACTGACATTTGAAGCACAATAAAACAGGAACATTATAATAAGCAACATTACAGCAAGAGAATTATTGGTACAAACTTCATTGCTGCATATTAAATATGCAAACTTAGTGATGTTGAATAGATCTATATTAATCTTAGCCAAGCTTTCCATAGCATTTAAAATAAAATTACTAAATATAGGAATGAAATTAAGACAAAAAAATCCTTTGGCAGAATTTAATTTAAAACTGTAATTTAAGTGGGAAACTAAGTGGAAATGGCTGAGCAATCTACTTGCCCCCGTCAGCAGAATCTGTCAAAGGGAAGCCAGTACATGGGAGCATAACACAAACCTTCCATTTGTACTCTATCAGGAATATCTCAGCCCACCATCTGTGGGGCCATCTTGTAAGGGGACACGGACCTAACAAATCTCGTAAGAAGCATCCCCGATCTGCTTGAATAACCTATTGTGTAAGGAAACTTGGAGCAAGCACTCTGGCCTCACATTTCCTTTGCTCCACATCCTGTGGCAGAGCAGGAGCTCAGCAGGCTGGGGTGCAGGGCTGCCTGCTGCTTGTGATAATCCCCTCTCCCAGTAGGGGCCTCCACTGATGCATGGCTAAGAACATGCTTCCTCTTTTGCTTGCATCCCAGTGGGGTTTCCTTTCCTGACATGGGCCCAAATCCAGACTGCTAAAGGAAGGTAGAAAAGTTAGACAACTCCAGATGCTGCCAGAAATATTTCTGAATACCTTTCTAAACAATCATTTATTGGACAGAAGTGCACAGGTAGTGTGAAAACCAGCAAGACTGGCAATTTTGAAGAGTTTTTCTTTCCCACCCCCACAACCAGAGCTAAGGTCTAACTACCACCTGTTCAACAGAATCTGGCTGTTTGCCTCATTTTCCTTCAGGGAGTCACTGGCTAAGGATCTTCACCAGCATGGACCTAATGCCTCCCGACAGGCTGCCCCTAGCCAAGAGGGACCTGGGTCGAGTGCACCAGTTATTGGTCACAGGATACACAGCTCATGGAGACTCCTGTGGTGCAAGCAGCTGAGAGCCAACCAGAGAAGATGAAGAGTGTACATTTGTCCTGACACAGCTTTACTCTTGCTGGCTGCCAACTCACTCCATGTCTGGAGCCAAGCTTCTGTTACACCAGTCTTCTGTGGATAAAACCATGCTAAAATCCTAGGTATTATTTTTCCAAACTCAAGGTTATGACAAAAGAAGACGGGTTGGCTAGAAGGTCTGAGACTGTGGATTGAAGGAAGCATTATAAATAAACATTAAAGGGTTTATTTATAATTTTGTGTTATAACAAAACCTTGTAAGAGCAAGCATACAGAATGGTGTGATTAGGATTTAAAGCAAAAAAAAAGTTGCTGTATAAAGTTTGTGAGAGAATAAAAGGGCTAAAGGCAGAGGTGAGGAACTAGGAATAATAGGATTTTGTTTATTCTGCATGCTTCTTGAAGGTGTCAGCCAGAAACACAGTCTGGCACAGGTGTGTGCTAGTTAGTGTCCAGTAGCAGATACCATTCAATGTAGTAAGTACAACTTACCCTCTCAGGGGTCAGAAATGCCATCATCAAGAAACCTAGACTGCTTTCACATTAGCTAGTCTTTAGTCGGCCCTACTAATTAGCTGACTAATGAACAACATTTGGCTTTAATCCCATACACTAGGATTATATAGTATATAAGAGAGTCAAGGTAACACACCCACGTCCTTATCTCTGTGTCCATCTCAGTAACCAGAACCCGGGACTGCAGTGAGACAAGCATAGAAACTGGTGATCCCATCTCCTTAACTAGGGACTCAACTCACCTTCACTATTTTCCAAGCCTTCTCTGGAACTCTGGAAACATCATTCTTCGGGCGTACAACCTAAAAAGCACAGAGTTTATGGACCTGGCACCTGACGTCAGAGCCATAGAGAAGAGCACCAAGCCTCCCCATTTCAGGTGCAGGAAGAAAATGGCTCTGCATCTTTTTTGCTGTCACTTAAAAGAATTCTTATGACACTGATTTTCATTCTGAAACTATAGTGGCATGAAGTCATTTTCAAACTCTGCATGTGGCTATATGAATTACAATGGGTTTGCTCCAGTAGAATAATTAAAAAGGGATTCAAAAGCCAATCATTCAAGGCTAGCTCTAAAAAAAAAAATAAAATAAACGATGATGGCAGAACTATTTAAAGAATTTTTTAATATTGTCAGTTTCCGGGAGGCACTTATACTAAGCAAACACGTGGAGCTAATGATGTCAGTAGCCAAGTCACCAATTGATGACCACAGCCACATTTAATACCAACACACTCAGCTGTGTAGACAGGCACAAGTAAATCAGTCAGTTTTCCACACTTAGTCCACACTCTTGTATACGCACATCTATACAACCCTCTAGAAAGGCATGTCCACTTGTAATTGTAGTAAATATAAGATAATTACTTAAAGCAATCTCTACTTTTATTTGTCTATTTTACATGATTCTATATTTCTTTCTAGAGCCTCTCTTTGAAACCACTTCCCATTTCCTATATTAGAAGACAGCCTCTGTAACTTCTGATCTCCTAAGACACACTTAATTCTTTATCTTGTCCGGATGGGAGGGAATCTGTAGCATGGTAAAGGATGAGATAATAACCCAGGAATGAAAATCAGCAGTGACAGTTCTGTTTTTCCACTGTGTCAAGCACGCTATTTTTATATAGATGGAATTTCATGTGGCCAAAGCTGGTCTTGAACTTGCTATGTAGTGGACATGAGCAGATCCTTCTGCCTCCACTTCTAGAGTGCTGGGATTATAGACATATATACCATCATGGCTGGTGTTATGTGGTGTAAGGAAATCAAGTCAAGGGCTCTATCATGCTAGGCAAGTATTTCATAAACTCAGTTACATTCTTAGCTCGCTCTTTTCACATAGTTAAGAAGTTCCTTTGCCCAATTTTCAATTGGTCCTATACACTAACCTAATTGATGAAAACTTTTATCTTCAAAGGCAACTCCTTGAAGTACTAAGATATGGTTTTAACTCAGAGCAGGCAATATTTGCAGGAACAGCCTAAATCCTGTTTCTGTCCAAGTTTTCTACCTTGTAATTTAGTCATAAACATGCAAGAGCCCGACTGGTATAGCAAACAGTACACAGGAGCTCAGGAAACATATTCTTCTGTCAGTAAGCAAACAAAAATGACATTTACTAAGTACATATTTTTAAGGTAATTTCAACCAGGAGGAAACACTCAAATAATGCACAATGTAACACATGAGGTTTTGATTGAGAATCTTCTACTTATTAGCTTTGCAGATAATCACTCAAAAACATTTTTATTTATTTAATTAATTCTATAACTTTAAATTACTTTTTGATGGTCTCTATTCCTCATCTATATAAGAATACAAAGAATAATGTAAATATCAATAATATTATGTGAGGCTGGAAAGATGGCTCAGTGCTTAAGAGCATGTGCTCCTTGCAGAGGACCTGGTTTCGGTTCCTAGGACACATGGTGGCTAAAAACCACCTAACCCCAGTTCTGGGGGATCTAACCCATTCTTTCTTCTGACCTCTAAGGGCACCAGTCATGTATGGGATGCACAAACATACAAGCAAGCAAAACACTCCTACACAAAAATAAGTCTAAAACAAAAATACCATCACTAATCAGGTAGGAATCTAGAGGGATAGTTGGGGCATAGGTTCTGAAGTTCAAGATTCGTGGGATTCAGCCAACCACAAAATGACTGCAATAAGTTGATTAACCTTTAAAACTTGGCTTTTTAAAAAACTATAGGATGAGGATATATGTAGGACCTACTATTTGGGAGCTTTTGAAATGGTGAATTCATACAGAGTATGCAGGACAGTCCTGACACAGTAAAATCCCCATTCACATAAGCTGCTGTGGCTACTACTGGCACATGCTGAGAGGACCGTCCTTTTCCTTGCAATCTTATGTGTAAGGCAGTCCTTATCAATTCTTCCTGTAATGACTGCTCTGGACCGAATGCTGGAAAACAGATGCGTGTCCTAGGTTACATGTGAAGAGCTTTAGTTAAATAAGGATGGCTACTGGGGAGAAGGGCCTGGTGAAAGGCAGCACAATGTATTGTCAGTAGTAGGAGCAGCAAGAATCGTCATGGGGCAGGAGATGGGGAAAAAACGGAATGGCAGTTCATGTCTACCTGAAGGCTCATCTGACCACTGAGCGCTCAGTCCTGAAGCCCTCATCCTCATTTCACAAGTCATTGCAGATTTCTACTTCCTACCTCTACCATAAATTTTCAACACACTAGACAAGTGGATGATTTTTATTTCCATATCCAATAAATTATTGAAGTTTTTCCAATTCAGATCAGTGAATCCATCTAATTGTCAAAGTTCTTCTCAGTACATCTACACAAGGGATTCCAAAATAAAATGAAAAGTTTTTAAATTATTTTAAAAATAGTGTGAGGGTGCCCAAGGAGCAGTCATTACAGTAATAATTGACAAGGACTGTCGTACATATAAGATTTAGTGTTAGTGATCTCTATGCCAGACTCTGGGTTCTGAGTCAGCTTTTCTATTTTAGGATGAATTATATAAACAAACATCTGAATCTAGTTTAGCTTTCTCATCACTGATGACCAGCTAAGACCATTGGTTCAATCTATTATTGGAGAAATAAAATTCCCTTGGGAAATAATTAACATGGGGATGAAAGTCACAATGTTGATTTTGTTAGCACACACTCACTGCAACTGATCATGCCTAAAACCCATCTCTACTGACAGGAAATATGACAGAACGGAAAACAAACTGGAGTGATTTGAAGTAGGGTGATTTCATGAAATATTAGTTCTCTAAAAGGATGATAATCATATCTAGTAAAAAAAAAACAACTACATGAAAAAATTAATGCTTCCAGCCAAGTGTTTACGCTATGAGCAGAAACTCTCTACAGGTTGGAAGATGACTTAAGATAAAACTGTACTCCCAAACTTTTCCTAGACTTCAGTAACTAAAAATGCAGAATTTGGCACCTACACCAAGAGTAATGTGTTACTATACAATGCCTAACTTTAAGAAGGTTGAAATATGTTGGACTGGTAGATGTGACATTATGGTCCATGCATATAAATGCAAATGCCCAGATAAAATGAACACTCTCAAATTTGTACCACAAAGAATGAAAACATTTCTAATGAGTCAGTCAAGTGGGCCAAGAAGGAGCAACTGAAGGAAGTGGCCACAAAAACTTGTAGATAAGAAATGACAGTAAGTGTTCAAAAGACTGAAATCTTTGAGGATAGGTGATTAAAATAAAATTTAAGAATCACAATTCTTGCTGGGTGGTAGTGCGGCAGTCTGGTGTACAAAGAGAGTTCCAAGACAGCCAGGGTTACACAAAGAAACTGTCTCAAAAAACAACAACAACAAAACAAAAAGCAACACAAATAAACAAAACAAGAATTGCAATTCTTAGCAAATGCAAAGTCACCAGAATACTAAGGTACATGGCATATGTTAGCAGTTTCTGTTAAAAATCATGTTCTTTATTTGTACATGTCGGTAATGACTGTGTGAGTTTAGGGACACCATCTGCATGCACAATCCCATGAAGAAGAAAGGGTACTGGATCCCCTGGAGTGGAGGTACAGACAAATGTGAGTCACCATGTGGGCTCTGAGAAATGAACCAGGCATTCTGCAAGAACAGCAAGCACTCTTAACCACTGAGCCACCTATCCAGCCTGATTAGCATTTTCTATCATTTTATAATTTTGTCATTTAGTTTCCAACTAAACTTACTGGGATTGAGAAATTTTCCATGGAAATGCATTTCCAATTTTGTAATTGTAATCAATCAGAACATACAATCTACATGGGAGAACTTGTTTCAAAGCCAACTTGCGTAACATCTATTTAGTAAAGCAAGGGATACTGGCACTGGGGAGCCACACAGGCCTAGGGGAAAACAAAATCCCAATAAGTATGCCAAATGTGTTTTTACATTTCAAGATTCCTTCAACAGAAACATTACGGGAAGATAAAAATTAGGAAACACTGAACTTAACTAATTTAAAAACGTTGAGAAAATATTTTGCATTTATGTTTCATAACCAAGTGCTTTTCCCACATTTGTCCCAAGGCAGCAGATGAAGCTCTATATCCACCGCTGCTAATACTAGCAATTGGAACATGCTCTTTGGCAAGGCAGAAATAAGATAATTGTTCAACATAGGCTGGCTTTTCAGAAATACTGGAAGCATTGCCTGTAATTATAGACATCTGTCACTGCTAGCCACTCAGTACTAACCCTGACATCAATATACAACCATAGCACTAAACTGCCCGCAGGCACAGCAATGGAGACCAGATACGCTAGGCAGGCAATCATCTGCTTCATCCAAACTATCTGTCAAAGGTTCCCAACCACAAATAGCTCTTACATTTTGTATCCTTAGGATAATATGTTGATTTATTTTAGATTCTCTAATATTTACAGTCTAGGCCATCTACTAAAATAAAGAAACAAAACTTATGGCTAATGGAGGCAGTTACTGTTCACAGTCATCATAAAAGGTCATAGCTCAACCCTCAAATGTTAAAAATTGATGGCAGCTTTAACCATGTGCCATCATACAGATGTTTCCTTTTGTAGAGGCAATTATTTTCAATAGCAATTCAAAATGGTAAATACAATCTTTTATCAGCAAGTATGTTCTCACACTGATCGAATAGAAATGCTCATATTTTAAAGCAGTTTTTGATACATAACTATGAGTTTCAGTGTTACATATGGAAGAATCCAGATTGTTACTTTGGGTTTAGCTTTACAAATAGAACCTTATCTGGCTTTTAATTGTGTGTGTGTGTGTGTGTGTGTGTGTGTGTGTGTATGTGATGAGGTGACTAAAAACTAGTAAATGATATTGGAGGCTAAAATACTTGGTTAATGAATCAACTAACATATAATTTCACTCTTTATAAAACTCACAGAAATACACACGCACATCTGTATTTCTGAAAGCCCAAAGACACACTATAGTTTTAAACACCACTCTTTTTTTCTCTCTTAAGCAGCTTTGGAAGCAAACAGAAAATTATTAGACATTTAGGTTAATTAGGAGTTAAGACGTACAATTACCATGTGTTACTAAAAACTCAGATATTTCTTGGTCTGATTGCAACAGCCTGGACTGAAGAAAAACTATTAATTACAGAAAGACAGTTAGCTTACAAGTGAGCTGCATTTTAAAAACCTCCTTTAAAATACAATTGCTAAATGCCTTACAGTGCTGTAATGTGAGACAGGTTCAAATCTTATTACTTCACTGAAATTAAAACCTAAGTTTTAATACTGCTCAAGTCGAACAATGATTCCACACTTTATTGCTTTTGAAATCCCTTGATGATCATAGGGAAAAATGCCCCGGAGAAAAAAAGACTGTTTTCGATAAACAGAAAATACAGTTTGCACTCTTAGCCTCTTTGTCATCACAAAAAAAGGATTTAATGCCAATTCTTTAAAAAAAGACTTTTCCCCCACAAAATGTGCACCTTGTGTGCCATTTGTAAAATCAGTTCACTTTCTTTTATTTATTACTGCAGCGCGGCAAGGCAATAAAGCAGCTACCGATAGCTAATAAATTACATGCCTTTTAAAACAATTCTCTTGCTACAAAAACATGTAACTACAAAGGTTTACATTTACATGGTACAGCACACGAAATGTCTGTATTTGTGTCCTATTAGCCATCTTAGCAAATTGTGTACTTTTACCAAATAGCTGATAGGAAAAACATGGTCCAAAAATGTCTACAACGTGCAGTGAAAGCTGCTCACAAAACCCATACATGCATGCTATTTGAACTTTCCAAAAACATCCAAAATAAACTTAAAAATATTATTTCTTTTACCAAATGTATTTAAGGTTTTCTAACTAGGATTAATTTAAACTTTGCTGAGTGACTGAAAGCTAAGAAGACATCTTTTTTAATGCATTCTTTTAAAAATTATAGCTCCTAGCACTTACCTAAAATAAATTTAAAATGGCGAGATTACTGGATTTAAGACAAAACACCCACTTGGTTTATACAGACTGTATTTATAAAAATGTGGCTACTTAGTGCTCATATCAAATGCATTTTAATTCTCTCTCTCTCTCTCTCTCTCTCTCTCTCTCTCTCTCTCTCTCTCTCTCACACACACACACATTTTGAATTATGTTCACATATCCACATAAACTGCCATTAAAACTTTATTTTGTGAAAATAAGTTGCCCCCCCACGCCCGGCTCTCCTGTGTAGTTTGAGAATATCTATACTCCAATTGTAGGATGAACCTGCTAAGATAATAAAGGTATTTGTTCAATGCTTTCCTCCTCTAACCTCATGATAAGAATATGGTTATGAGGTAATGTGCTGTTTTTATTATTAATCTCCTCTATTTCCTGTAATAGCTATAATAGCTGTGGCTTTTTGTTCCATACCTACAAAATTTCAACTTCTTTAATTATGTATGATGAATACTGCTTCAATTTTCAAAGTACAAACAACTCAGTTTCACTTCATCTCTTTTTCAAGATGACTAAAGTTTATATTCTGTAGTGCTTTGTTTTTTCCATTTCCTGTTTTTTGAATCAGCCTGATTATTATAATCAATAATTAGGACATTGCAGATGATTTATAAATTTTTAATTTTATTTATTATTGTGCATGTGCACGTAATCTGTGTGAGAGCAGGTGTGCAAGTGGAAGAATGTGTATGAGGAGGAAGAGGGAGCTGCTAGAGTTGGAAACCCAGGCCATCAGGCTTGCAGGGTAAGCTTTTTCAACTGCTGAGCCATCTTACTGGCCTGGTAAGTGTTTTTAAAGAGTTCAATGAAGTGAGTTTATTTTTTCATGTCATTTAGAAGGTAATCATTACTCTCACTAATGATATTCTACTAATCTACACTTCTCTATGTTTGCATGTGTGTGAATGTATATATGTAGGTATTTATATGTATATATCAATAAACACACATGAATAAAACCCTAGTGTATTTAACTTGTTTTTGCTTCTTTCTAATAGTATATGCTTATATTTGCTGAAATCATGATCACTCCCCATACTATAGTTGATCAAAATATTAATATTCTCAGTAAAAGAAAAAGAACAAAATACTTAACAGGTTCACTCACACTTACTGTAGTACCGTGAATTCTAAGAAAATTTTCTAGTGGGTGCTATTTCATTCGGTGCATGGAAAACAACCTTAACATATACTTAGCACCCATGTTACAGAATAGAAGCAGTGTATGCTTCTGGTTTCAACTGAGAGAAGGAGCGAGAATTCACTTGCTTTAATTAATCTTCTTAGATGGAATGTTAGTTGCTGTCAACCTCCCTCATTTGATAAACAATATGACCTGAATTGACATTATAATTTGCTTCTGTGAATAGGGAAGTGGAATGGCAGTGACCCATCTGCTCCAACATACAATTCCTAATACTTCCTTACATGTTAATATTGTACAAGTGAGAGACAAGACCACAAAAAACTTCAGACATCCTCAGGGAATCTTCCCCAGCACTTATGAGTATTCTGACAGGTTTCTACTGCTTTGCACATCACATACAAAACATATCACATTGAGTAACAATTTCCTATTGGTTTTAAGTTCTTTAGCAGTCTGTGATGGCAGGATGTGCTTTCTCCAGTCAAAACTGTAGCTGCCCCTTAGCAAATTGTAGGCAACCAAATATATTTGCAGTGATCAGTATATGTATCATAAAAGAAAAACAAAAACAAAAAGCAACACGTGGCCTGGAGAGATGGCTCAGAGGTTAAGAACACTGACTGCTCTTCCAGAGGTCCTGAGTTCAATTCCCAGCAACCACATGGTGGCTTACATCCATCTGTAATGAGTTCTGGTGCCCTTTTCTGGCCTGTAGGCAGACACGGAAACTAACACTGTACACTAAATAAATAAGTAAATATTTTTTTTTTAAAAAAGCAACACGTTTCTTGTCCAGAATAATACTTTCGTAGCCAACATAATAATCTTTTCCTAGTTTATAATTATTAACAACTAAATATTACCTGGTCTAACCTGCTATCTTCCAAGGCAACACTGAAGAATCAGCAATTCCCATTTCAATCCAGCAGGATCAGAGCAAAATTTCTCACCACTCAAAACACTGAACACCACATTCTGCCTGATCGGGAACAAATCAGTCACAAAGAAAACAGTTGATAAGGTAGCCTTGTCCTAGTTGTGGTCATAAACCCAAGCTATGCACTGCTATTTCTCTTGCCCTCAAGAATCCTAAACATAGGGCCGGGTGGTGGTGCTCGCCTTTAATCCCAGCACTCGGGAGGCAGAGGCAGGCGGATCTCTGTGAGTTCAAGACCAGCCTGGTCTACAAGAGCTAGTTCCAGGACAGGCTCCAAAACCACAGAGAAACCCTGTCTTGAAAAACCAAAAAAAAAAAAAAAAAATTCTAAACACAGTAAGAAAATGACACATGGCACAAAATATTTAAGGTACAAGATCAGGAATGACAGATCATCATTGAGTAAATTTAGAGAGTTGGGCAGAGCTAAAGTCAAATCTTTTGTTATTTTTATTGTGTTTGTGTCTGTATGCTGTGAGTGGGCATCAGTGCCATGGTGTGTGTGTGGGGGGGGGGGGACAGGTTAGAGAGCAACTCAGAGTTCATTCTCTCCATTCACCTTTACATGGGTTCAGGGAATCAAACTCATGTTGTCAGGCTTGCGCAGAGAGCCCCTTAACTTACTGAGCCATATAGGTGGCAACTGAGGTCAAATCTTGTGATACCATTTCCCAGCTGTGTATTCTTAGCTAAGTACTTTTCTGTAGAATTGGTGTTAATAACACTTTATGAGATTAAATGGATGTAAAGGTTATCAAAGTGTTTGCCATGTGATGAACTATAAACAAATGCTAGCACTATCATTATTATTTAAATGAACTTTAACAGACGACTCAGTGAGAACTGTCAAGTGTGAAAGCTGGAATGGGCATGGTATGTTGAGAGAACAATGTGGTCCAAGCCGAGGATAGAAAGAAACAGATCAGTAGAAGTGAGGATGGGGACTAAAACTGGATAGTAGGTCCTAGATTATGGAAGGCATTACTCACAGAGAGTACTGGTGTTTTGTGTTAGGGGAGCAGGTAGCAGGGTATTCTTTAAGTGTGAAAAACTAAAATCAAAATGTAGTTTAGGATTTATCTATCTACAGTGCACATCATAGACAGGGGTGAATCATTTTAATTCTGGGACTCTCTGCTGTCTCTGATACTATACCATGTGTTTCTTTTCCTTGATATCCTGGCCTTTACAGTGTGTGTGTGTGTGTGTGTGTGTGTGTGTGTGTGTGTGTGTGTGTGTGTATGATTTTCAGTTTAAGTTTCTATTTTCCACATTTTTACACTGTGGGTACCTTCCACTCCATTACCTATTCCTTGGGGCAGATCATCTACTCAAACGAGTTCAATTAAATATGCACTAAATTGAGCCTTAACCCAAAGCTTTGAAAGCAGGTACTGAAGGTGAAAATGGGACTCTTAATTGCTTAGAAGAGTAGGGTGGAAAATACCGGAATGAGAAAACTGACATTTTTGCCTCTTTCCCAGAATCAGGGAAAAATCCAAGATAGGCTAAGAGGTAAAAGGCCAAAAAGTAGAAGTCAGTAATTAACTATTTAAGGACTTGTCAGTTCAATGGCTCACCTAGTCATTACTCTCTTGGTAAGGTGCCAATGAACTATTCTCTTCCCATGATTTTTAATTTAAAAAGGTTAAAGAGGTAACTCATATATTTG
Organism: Alexandromys fortis; assembly: GCF_014885135.2. Lineage (NCBI taxonomy): Eukaryota > Metazoa > Chordata > Mammalia > Rodentia > Cricetidae > Alexandromys > Alexandromys fortis. Next base: position 12,995,994 of record NW_026067912.1, on the reverse strand, counting down.
TATACTTTCTAGTTGTGGAGTCTTTAGTCCACAGACCACTAACAGGTTTTTTATAGTTAGTGCCACTAGTTTGGAAAAAAAAATACCTCCATAAACTTTATTGGTCATTACGGGAAATAGAACTTTGTATTTTTTTCTAAAATTAATGTAGATTCAAGAACTCAAATTTAAATATTCCAGAAAAACTCTCATCTTACTAATATCCCTGAACAATGAAAAAAAATAACAATAAACACCTTTCTTCTTTCCCTTCAGCTTTCCAGGCTGAAGGGACCTGGGGCAATCATGATGCTGATTTCCAAGTGTGCTCTGCTCTTAGTAAGTATGGACCACATCTATTAGCACAGCTCTGAAATAAGTCAAATTGAACCTTTCTCTATGGCATCTGTGGGACTGGTTTTCAAAGGCTCAATTTCTAGGCAGCCTAAAGTATGTAGCCATAGTCATTTGATTCTAACTGGACTCTTGAAAGTACTTGGCCACAGTATAATATACTAAAAACAGTGACTGAACATAGTGATTTACATGTTTCTTCTCATTAAAAGGGGGCACAGGTGACAGTGTTACACACTCTTAAGAAAATCAGGATCAGGAGAGGTTCAACTGGTGAAGTGCTTGCTGCGCAGGCATGAGGACCTCAGTTTGTTCCCAGCTGAGCAAAGCTGGGCAGACCTGTAAACCCAGAGCTGAATCGGTAGGGACAGGCGGATCCCTGGGTTTGTTGTCTGCAAGCTCCAGGTTCAGTGAGAGACCCTATCTCAAAATCCAAGGTGAGCTTAACTGAGGAAGACACCTTCCCTGACCTCTGGTTTCCATGAGCGCTGGTGTGTAACACGCACACGTGCGACACATACATATTCAAAGAAAGTTACATTCTGTAAATGTTCCTTTACTTCCTTAAGTAATTAAACATTTTGTTAATTTTCAAAAGAGAAGAAGCATGGAAGATCAAGTGCCAACTATTTAACAATCAATGAAAAATCTAAAATGTTCACAGACTACCAAAGAACAGAAAGGAGGCAGGAGCTTCACAAACCAGCGAAGTGAGTTCATTTCCATCTACGTAAAATAAACTGTCTCTGACAGCTTTTAAAGAGACTCTCTACAACATACCAACTTATGTCTTGGACTTGAAAACATCTTGACAAGCAGTATAGAGAAGCCAGAGAAACCACAGAGTCTGTATCTCTAGTCTCAAGTGTGACCCAGGAACAACGTCTACAACTTGTCTGAAAACCACTTTATCATCTACAAGATGAAGGTGATAATGCCTATCTTCAGAATGCTGAAGCAGACATTCTATTACTCTGAACAAAATGTCTAATATGGGAGCAATTACACAATAGAAACTTTATAAATTCTAATTTTAAAATTGAGAATAAAAGTGGTATATCTAGAAAATAAGTTTGGAAATTAGGATCTTTCACCAAATCGTGTGATGTTTACCTTCCTCCCTTCCCCCTTTCAAGAAGAAGGAACTTGCAAATCATTTATATTAAATACACTGTGATTATCTGAGAATAAGCAGTCTAAATGAGAGAAAAACATTTTAACCCCACAACATGAACACACTACACTTAAATTAAAAAGTAATTATTCTCCCAGGGATTAAGCTGGAATATCCCAAATCACAGGCCATGAAAGAGTGGCATGGATTCCTAGATTATTGTGATATAAACCACTTACTAACAAATTTTGTTTTCTTTAATTCTGGACCACTTTTAATGATGTTTCAAGTTCTAAAATGGCAGAAAGTAGATAGGGAGACTAAAAAACCAGATGGTTTAGGCCAGCTAAATACAGAAAAGCAGGTGCTTAGCAAAGCAGAAGCATTTGCCAGTTTGCCAACTGCTGGTTCCAGCTTCCACATCCGGCCTGTCTCCCCTGCAGTCTCTGCATCTGCTTTCTGGTGATCATGTGATACAGTCAACTGATGCAAAAATCTAATAATCTGAACTCAAGAGCTTACTGAGGCCTTCATGGAAGCTGCTACCATTTTATAAAAGTCCCTCCTTACCATACTATTTTAACTGTAAAAGGATGAAAAAATTCTTTCTTTGAAATTAGGACTCAGTCTTATACTTAATATCATTATTTTTAAAAGAATAAAAGAAGAGCACCTTAAGGTCTTGCACAAGAAAAACATTAATAGATGCAAATTAGCTCAAAGTTTAAGCCATGTCTGTAGGTTATAGACTGTATTATTCAAGTGTAATGGAAGAAGAAATTACTACAGATTAGCTTTCAGAAACACAACAGTAACCAGTCCTACAGCATGCAAAATCAAACTACATATTATTCTAAAAAGAAAACGAACAAAAAAAACCCTGTTTTCAATTTATTCATGAAAAAACCACACTGACAATTTCAAAGGAGCTCATGATATAATTGAAAGAAAGCTGAAAACAAAGAATCAAAAAGAATACAGTGCATAGTCATGTGACAGAAAAACAGAAAATGCTACTTTCTTGCTTTAGATTCCCTTCTTGATGTGATATGGGATTTGGAGATGGGTGAAATTCCATATATATAAGCACATATGGAGTGTGTGACTTGGTACTTTAATGGGCACTTGTAAAAATATAAGCATAACTTGCACTTCAATAAAAAGACACAGTATGTCTCCAAAAGGAGTCATAGATGCTGAGAGTGGACACTGATAGTTATCAATCAAGGAAAGAGACCTTGATAGAGCCATTGGAGAACAAACCTTATCCAACTAGTAAGATCAGCATGTAACGCTGTATAGACTATATATGGTAAGCAAAGAATCCATGGCCAGAGCTAGTCTACTTACTAGCAATCAGCTAGTCATCAGCAAGCAACTCTCCAGTTTTTAACCACTTCCTGTGTGTACAAGGACAGGATCACGGACGGTAGCAATGAAGGACCCTGAGCAGCTATTGTTTGTTGAGTGCTCACGAAGTGGAAGCATTATGTGCAGCACTTTAAACCCATGTTATCAGTTAACATGATACTCTTATGATGCAGGTGTAGACATATCACAGTTTTACTACTGAGGGACCATTATATGTCTATAGCAGGGTGGCGGTGGTGCATGCCTTTAATCCCAGCACTCAGGAGGCAGAGACAGGAGGATCTCTGTGAGTTTGAGACCAGCCTGGTCTACAAGAGCTAGTTCCAGGACTGTCTCCAAAGCTACAGAGAGACCCTGTCTCGAAAAATAAAAGTCTGCAAATGACACCCAGAATCCAAGTCAGAATAATTATGAATAACTCCAAAGGCCATATTCTTAACCAATTATTCATGTATACATATACGAATGCTCTGAAAAGCACGCGCACACACACACACACATATATGTATATCAATGCTAGGTAGAATTTGATGTAGGAGAGTCTTCTGTTTTGTGTTGATTTCATTGGTTAAATAAAGAAACTGCCTTGGCTTTTTGATAGGACAGCAGCTTAGATAAGCTGAGTAGACAGAACAGAATGCTAAGAGAAAGAAGGCAGTGTGGCAGATGCCATAGCTCTCCTCTCTGAGATGGACGCCTGTTAGACTCATCCCAGTAAGGCACAGTCAAGTGGTGATACAGATTATTAGAAATGGGTTGAATCAATATGTAAGAGCTAGCCAATAAGAGGTTAGAACTAATGGGCCAGGCAGTATTTAAATGAATACAGTTTCTGTGTTATTATTTCCAGGGCTAAGCTAGCCGTGTGGGAGCCGGGTGGGACAAAAAGCATGCCTGCTCGCCTCATCATTATAAGAATTAGATACTAAAACTGCTGACAAAGGCTATCAGATATGGTTTTATATTCATATATCAAAAATTCATTTTCTTTAAATAGGGTCCCCATATTGATAGCCTAGTATTTAAAATAATTTCTTACTGAAATCAATTTATACTTCTCTTTGGCTGCTCAGAAGAGTGTTTAGTAGTTAATTATTCTTCTGCTTTTCCTACCTATCATCAGAAAATAGCAAATATTCTGCAATGCATATGTCAGTAACTGTGCTAAGCTAAAATTCTTCAAACTTAGTATTACTGACATTTGGAGCCAGATACCTCATAGTGATGGAGCCTGTGTTGATCCCTATGAAATGTTTAATAGCATCCCTAGCCTCTACCTATAAGATGCCGATGGCAAAATGACAATCAAAGTCTTCTAATATACTTCAATGTCTTCTAGAAAGGGAAAGTCGCCTCTGGAAAGAACTATTGCCTATACTAAGCAATTTAAACAAACTCATTAATATATCTATCAAAAGTAAGTGCTATTATTATTCTAGTGGCACAAATGAGGAAAGTGAAAGTGTAAGGAGGAGTGGCACTGAGGCAAAGAAGCCATTGAGGCACCAGCAGGTCCACTGCAGAGCTGCACCTCTATCCAGTACACCACGCTGCTTTGCTAACAAAATCCAAGCTGGGCTTCCCAGTTCAAAGAAGTAACTAGTGTAACCTGGTATTACTAGCCAACAAAAGAGTTAAAACCCAAAGGGCTGGAGAGACAAGTCAGCAGTTGAGAGCACTTGCTACTTTCAGAGGATTCTGGTTTGGCTGCCAGCATTCACATGGTGGTTCACAATTCCAATTCCCTAACACAAGTTCCAGGGAACCCAATGCTCTCCTCTGACCTCTGTGGACACCAGATAGCACATGGTGCACAGACATACACATAGGAAAAATACTCATAAAAGGGAACCGGATGCGCACGGCACCAGCGGCGGCCGGAACCGGACGCGCACGGCACCAGCGGCGGCCGGAACCGGACGCGCACGGCGGGCGACATAGCTGGCGCAGCAGCTGGGACCGGCGGGTACTGACACAGTGGCAGACAACGCAGGCGACAGGGACCAGTGCAACACCAAGAGCAGATCGCCCCAGGACAATTAAATCAAAGAGGTAGGCCTTTGATTGGCGAGGTCCCGGGCAAACAGGGAACCTGGTTCTATTCCTGAAGACCCGTCTGAGGGGTGAGAGGGATCTTGGCCCCTGGCAGGAGCCAGGAAATAGAACGAGGGAATTTTGCAAGAGGAGCCTCTGGCCAGCAGGGAAACCTGATCTGGTTTTAAAAGACCAATTAGAGATCGTCAATAGGAGGAGATGGGCAGGCGCCAAGGCAAAAATTCTCCCAATAAGCTGAAAAACAACATGAAAGCACCAGAACCCAATGATCTTACAACAGAAGGACTTGAACACCCTAACACAGAAGAAGTGGAAAAAATCGACTTTATGAAAGCAATAGAGTCCCTTAAACAATATGTAAAAAACACCTTTATAGAAATGGATGAGAAGTATAACAAAAAGTTTGAAGAATTGAGTAAATACGTACATGAGACCCTGGGAAACCAAGAAAAAATGAACAAACAGGTAATGGAAACAGTTCAAGAATTGAAAACTGAAATGGAAGCAAGGAAGAAAGCACAAACTGGGGACCAGCTGGATACGGAAAATCTAGGTCAACGAGCAGAGCCTACAGAAACAAGCATAATCAATAGAATACAAGAAATAGAAGAAAGAATCTCAGATTCTGAAGACACCATAGAGAAAATAAACGCACTGATCAAAGAAAACAGCAAAGCCAACAAATTCTCATCACAAAACATTCAGGAAATATGGGACACAATAAAAAGACCAAACCTGAGAATAATAGGAATAGAAGAAGGGGAAGAATTACAGCTCAAAGGCCCAGAAAATATATTTAACAAAATTATGGAAGAAAACTTTCCCAACATAAAGAAAGATATTCCTTTGAATATCCAAGAAGCATACAGAACACCAAACAGACTGGATCAAAGAAAAGCATCCCCTCGCCATATAATAATCAAAACACAAAATATACAGGTTAAAGAAAGAATATTAAGAGCTGCAAAGGAAAAAGGCCAAGTAACTTATAAAGGTAAACCGATCAGACTTACACCTGACTTCTCTATGGAAACCATGAAAGCCAGAAGGTCCTGGATAGAGGTTCTTCAAAAACTAAGAGACCATGGATGCAAACCCAAACTTCTATACCCAGCCAAGCTAGTATTCACTATCAATGGAGAAAACAAGACATTCCAGGATAAGAACAAATTTAAACAATACGTAGCCACAAATCCAGCGCTACAGAAAGTAATAGAAGGAAAATCGCAACCCAAGGAATCCAACATTGCCAACACTGACTACAATAACTCAGGAATCTAGCGAACCTTCACCAGTACAACTCAAAGAAGGGACACACACAAACTCTACTACCGAAAACAGTAAGAATAACCGGAGTAAACAACCACTGGTCACTAATATCACTTAATATTAATGGTCTCAATTCACCTATAAAAAGGCACAGGCTAAGGGATTGGATACGAAAACAGGATCCAACATTCTGCTGTTTGCAAGAAACACATCTCAACCACAAAGACAGGCATCTACTCAGAGTAAAAGGTTGGGAAAAGGTCTTTCAAGCAAATGGTCCTAACAAAAAAGCAGGTGTGGCCATACTAATTTCCAACAAAACTGACTTCAAACTAAAATCAATCAGAAGAGATCGAGATGGACACTTTATACTCATAACAGGAACAATTCATCAGGATGACATCTCAATCCTGAATATCTATGCCCCTAATATAAAAGCACCCACTTATGTAAAAGAAATATTTCTAAAACTCAAGGCAGACATAAAACCACACACACTAATAGTAGGAGACTTCAACACACCTCTCTCTCCAATGGACAGGTCAATCAGACAGAAACCTAATAGAGAATTAAGAGAATTATTGGAGGTAATGAAGCAAATGGACTTAACAGACATCTACAGAACACTCCACCCAAATAGGAAAGAATATACCTTCTTCTCTGCAGCTCATGGAACCTTCTCAAAAATTGACCATATACTCGGAAACAAAGGAAACCTCCACAGATACAAAAGAATATCAGTGTCCACCTGTGTCTTATCAGATCACCACGGATTAAAGTTAGATGGCAACAACTATGCTACCCCCAGAAAGCCGACAAACTCATGGAAACTGAACAGTCAACTACTGAACCACACCTGGGTCAAGGAAGAAATTAAGAAAGAAATTAAAGTCTTCCTTGAATTTAATGAAAATAAAGAGACAACATACTCAAACCTATGGGACACGATGAAAGCAGTGCTAAGAGGAAAGTTCATAGCACTAAGTGCCCACTTAAAGAAAACAGAGAAAGCATACATTGGGGACTTAATGGCACACCTGAAAGCTTTAGAAAAAAAAGAAGCAGAGGTGCCCAGAAGGAGTAGAAGACTGGAAATAATCAAACTGAGGGCAGAAATCAACAAAATAGAAACACAGAAAACAGTCCAAAGAATCAATGAAACAAAAAGTTGGTTCTTGGAGAAAATCAACAAGATCGACAAACCCCTATCCAAACTAACTAAACAACAGAGAGAGAACACGCAAATAAATAAAATCAGAAATGAAAGGGGGGACATAACCACAGACACAGAGGAAATCCAGAGAATCATTAGATCTTACTATAAAAGCCTGTATGCCACAAAACTGGAAAATGCAAAAGAAATGGACATTTTTTTAGATAAGTACCATATACCAAAGCTAAACCAAGACCAGGTGAATGATCTAAATAGACCTGTTAGTCGCGAAGAACTAGAAACTGTTATCAAAAATCTCCCTTCCAAAAAAAGCCCAGGACCAGATGGGTTCAACGCAGAATTCTACCAGAACTTCCAAGAAGAGCTAATACCTATACTCCTTAACGTATTTCACAATATAGAAACAGAAAAGTCATTGCCAAATTCCTTTTATGAAGCTACAGTTACCCTGATACCAAAACCACACAAAGACCCAACCAAGAAAGAGAATTACAGGCCTATCTCACTCATGAATATCGACGCAAAAATTCTCAATAAAATACTGGCAAACCGAATTCAAGAACACATCAGAAAAATTATCCATTATGATCAAGTAGGCTTCATCCCAGAGATGCAGGGCTGGTTCAACATACGCAAATCTATCAATGTAATCCACCATATAAATAGACTGAAAGAAAAAAACCATATGATCATTTCATTAGATGCGGAAAAAGCATTCGACAAAATTCAACACCCCTTTATGATAAAGGTCTTGGAGAGAATAGGGATACAAGGGTCATACCTAAATATAATAAAAGCTATCTACAGCAAACCGACAGCTAACATTAAATTAAATGGAGAAAAACTCAAAGCCATCCCACTAAAATCAGGAACAAGACAAGGATGTCCACTCTCTCCATACCTCTTCAATATAGTGCTTGAAGTTCTAGCAATAGCAATAAGACAACATAAGGGGATCAAGGGGATTCGTATTGGAAAGGAAGAAGTTAAGCTTTCGTTATTTGCAGATGACATGATAGTATACATAAGCGACCCCAAAAATTCTACCAAAGAACTCCTACAGCTGATAAACACCTTTAGTAGCGTGGCTGGATACAAGATCAACTCCAAAAAATCAGTTGCCTTCCTATACACTAAGGATAAGGAAACAGAGAGGGAAATCACAGAAGCATCACCTTTCACGATAGCCACAAAGAGCATAAAATATCTTGGGGTAACCCTGACCAAGGAAGTGAAAGATCTATTTGACAAGAACTTCAAGTCTTTGAAGAAAGAAATAGAGGAGGACACCAGAAAATGGAAGGACCTCCCTTGCTCTTGGATTGGGAGGATCAACATAGTAAAAATGGCAATTCTACCAAAAGCAATCTATAGATTCAATGCAATCCCCATCAAAATCCCATCAAAATTCTTCACAGATCTGGAGAAGACAATAATCAACTTTATATGGAAAAACAAAAAACCCAGGATAGCCAAAACAATCTTATACAATAAAGGAACGTCTGGAGGCATTACCATCCCTGACTTCAAACTCTATTACAGAGCTACAGTATTGAAAACAGCTTGGTATTGGCATAAAAACAGAGAAGTCGACCAATGGAATCGAATAGAAGACCCTGACTTTAACCCACAAACATATGAACACCTGATTTTCGATAAAGGAGCTAAAAGTATACAATGGAAAAAAGAGAGCATCTTCAACAAATTGTGCTGGCAAAACTGGATGTCAATCTGTAGAAGAATGAAAATAGACCCATATCTATCACCATGCACAAAACTCAAGTCCAAGTGGGTGAAAGACCTCAATATCAGTCCAAACACACTGAACCTGATTGAAGAGAAAGTGGGAAGTACTCTACAACACGTGGGCACAGGAGACCACTTCCTACGTATAACCCCAGCAGCACAGACAGTAAGGGCCTCATTGAATAAATGGGACCTCCTGAGACTGAGAAGCTTCTGTAAAGCAAAGGACACTGTTGCTAAGACAGAAAGGCAACCCACTGACTGGGAGAAGATCTTCACCAACCCCACAACTGACAAAGGTCTGATCTCCAAAATATATAAAGAACTCAAGAAACTAGACCGTAAAAGGCTAATCAACCCAATTATAAAATGGGGCACTGAGTTGAACAGAGATCTCTCAACAGAAGAAGTTCAAATGGCCAAAAGACACCTAAGGTCATGCTCAACTTCCTTAGCGATCAGGGAAATGCAAATCAAGACAACTTTAAGATACCATCTTACACCTGTCAGAATGGCGAAAATCAAAAACACCAATGATAGCCTTTGCTGGAGAGGTTGTGGAGAAAGGGGTACACTCATCCATTGCTGGTGGGAATGCAAACTTGTGCAACCACTCTGGAAAGCAGTGTGGAGGTTTCTCAGGAAATTTGGGATCAACCTACCCATGGACCCAGCAATACCACTCTTGGGAATATACCCAAGAGAGGCCTTATCACACAACAAAAGTATATGCTCTACTATGTTTATAGCAGCATTGTTTGTAATAGCCAGAACCTGGAAACAACCTAGATGCCCTTCAATTGAAGAATGGATGAAGAAAGTATGGAATATATACATATTAGAGTACTACTCAGCAGTAAAAAACAAGGACTTCTTGAAGTTTGCAGGCAAATGGATGGAAATAGAAAACACCATCCTGAGTGAGGTAAGCCAGACCCAAAAAGAGGAACATGGGATGTTCTCACTCATATTTGGTTTCTAGCCATAAATAAAGGACATTGAACCTATAATTCGGGTTCTTAGAGAAGCTAAATAAGAAGGAGAACCCAAAGAAAATCATATAGGCATCCTCCTGAATATTAAACTTCATCAGGCGATGAAAGGAGACAGAGACAGAGACCCACATTGGAGCACCGGACTGAAATCTCAAGGTCCAAATCAGGAGCAGAAGGAGAGAGAGCACAAGCAAGGAACTCAGGACCGCGAGGGGTGCACCCATACACTGAGACAATGGGGATGTTCTATCAGGAACTCACCAAGGCCAGCTGGCCTGGGTCTGAAAAAGCCTGGGTCAAAACTGGTCTCGCTGAACATAGCGGACAAGGAGGACTACTGAGACCTCAAGAACAATGGCAACGGGTTTTTGATTCTACTGGACCTATTGGTTTCGTGGGAGCCTAGGCAGTTTCGTGGATGCTCACCTTACTAGACCTGGATGGAGGTGGGTGGTCCTTGGACTTCCCACAGGGCAGAGAACCCTGATTGCTTTTTGGGCTGACGAGGGAGGGGGACTTGATTGGGGGAGGGGGAGGGAAAGGGGAGGCGGCGGTGGGGAAGAGACAGAAATCTTTAATAAATAAATAAATTAATTAAAAAAATACTCATAAAATAAGTAAAACTAAAAGAAGGATCAGTACAGCACAGATAATTCAGGTTTTGGGGAGTAGAGATGTTATAGACTTCTTTGTAGATCGGATCAAAGATGCTGGTGGGTTTTCACAAAAAAACAAACACTTCTTGTGTTATTGGAAAGAACTTGAGTTTAATTCCTGTCCCAAGATGCCAGGATCTCCTCTTTGAAATGAGGATGAAAGTACTTACACAAAACCACTTGAACTAGTCAACAGGAAGACAACTTGCACAGGAAAGCTACACAGTAATGGTATTATTTCACTCACCAAGGTCTATTTTCTCATTCTGCCTTTTCTACAAAAGGCTTTCCCCATGTCTCAGTTAGGGTTTCTATTGCTGTGAAAAGACACCATGACCTTGGCAACTCTTATAAAGGAAAACATTTAATTGGGTGGCTAACATTTTCAGAGATTTAGTTCATTTTCAACATGGTGAGACATGGAAGTGTACAGGTAGACATGGTGCTGGAGAAGTAGCTGAGAATTTTCCATCTTGTGTAGGCAAAAGGAAGTGTTCTTAGCTACAGGGAGGAATCTTGAGCATATACGAGACCTTGAAGTCAGTCTCTATGGTGACGCACTCCCTCCAAGACCACACACCTACTCTAACAAGGCCACATCTCTTAACAGTGCCACTCACTTTGGAGGCCATTTTTTTTTTCAAACCACCACAGCCCACTTGTCAATATGCTCTTGTTTTGTGCACACTGCTTATTGGCAATGTCTTTCAGTCATGCAAGTTTCTAGTTTATGCAAGTCTTATATACTAAACATGTATCTGTATTTGCTAACTTAAATTAATGTTTGTTCAATTTACCCAAATACCTAAGATGTAAAGAAAAGGGGAGAAAGAGACGGCGAATTTAGGGTGCATCACTAAAGGTATGACTTCATGGAACTGTTGCAAGGAGCAGGGAAAATGGAAATAAAACATTTGGCATTGCGTGTTACAGGTGATTAAAAAAAAATATTGACTCTTTCTCCTGTGACCTATTACACAAAAGAGAGATTTTCCTCTAAAAAAAATGCTGTCCTATGGGTATCTAATACCCCCTTCACTTATGAAATAATTAAAGGAATTATATTTCCCCCTATGTTTTGTTAGTTTCTAAAGGAGAGACAATATATATATATATAAACTTAAAGAAACATTAATTTCTATGAAATAATGTATAAGCTAAATATACGGCTTATTTAATGGATATAATAGCTGTATAACTGATTTTTGTTTATTATGCACTTTCTGTTGCTACAATAAAAAAGGGGGGGCAGAGACAAGCTCCTGATATGTTATCCAATCCCAAATGGTCAGCTATAAATACATATACATATGAGCAACACTAACTGGACCCAGTAGGTCGTATATATATGTATGTGCACATACACACAATAGTAAAGAAGATGAGGTTATAGATTTGCGAGGGAGTAGGGGTCATAAAAGGAGATGGAGAGGGAAGAATGTGGGACTTGAATTCAGGTTGTCAGATTTGGCAATAAGTGCTTTTACTCACTGATCAACAACTTTCTCTTTCTTTCTCTCTCTGTCTCTCCACACACACATATGAGTGTGTGCATTAACACATAATCAATATTTCCCCCATGTAGTGAAAAAAATCTTTCCTCATCTTGCTTGCTATCTCTCTTCCCTGAGCATGGTCTCTATCAATATGGTGCATCCATGGGCTGATCACATCATTATAGCTTTGTGCCTTCCTTTCCCTTAGCTGGGAGTAATCACTACCCTCTCCTTTTGACGTGGAACCATCATCTCTATCTTTTAGACTAGTCCAAATATAATTTCTCATATGATATTTCTCTCTCTTTTAGAAAATTACTTTTATGTGACTTGGTGTTTTTCCCTACAAATTCTGAGTATGTGAGGGTGCCAGATCCCCTGAAACAGGAGTTACAGATGGTTGTGAGCTGCCATGTGGGTGCCAGGAATTTAACCTGAGTCTTCTGGAAGAGTAGCCAGTGCTCTTAGCTGCTGAGCCATCTCTCTAGCCCCAGGATATTTCTCTTGATTCCTTTCATATGGCACTTTATAACTTTCCTTTGTCATTTAGTGTTGTCCATGTTTTTTTTTTTTTTTACACATCTGTTTCTTCTAGTAATCTAGAAGCGCTAAGCATCATTATTGGGATATAGTAAGTAAATACTCAGTGAATATATACCAAAGGAATTATAAAAAAGTATGTCACTGTAAATTCTAGTCTAAAAAGTAAAATTACCACACAAAATTAAGGACATCTCTAAATTTGGGAAGTAGTAGCTTTTTCTTCATTAGTATGTGAAAAACAATCCCTCAAATGAACAGTTACTTGGAAGGATGAGGAGCAGATCGAGGACCCCAAACACCATTCATGATAGATGATGATTATCTTGCTAAGTCCTCTTTTTGCCCTGAACCACAGAGTGAGCTCAGAAAAGCCTACCAGACTGTTATTGGGTCATCTATTTCCATTCCATTCTCTGATCCCATTAGTGAATAGTATTTTAAAGAAACACGTACAAGAATGATTTAATTATAAACTAACAAATATGGAATACTATATTATTCTATCATGTAAGAACTATATTTCCCCATAGTGTACTTTCTTAAGTGCAATTGGTCTGAATAACTGCGCTACACATCTCTGGGTAACTACAGTCATTTATTCCATTAGTTGATCAGATAAAAAAGAACCTGGAAACAGAAAGAAGACAGTCTGAGGCAACAATTTTTAGGTAGAAAATATTACAATCAGCTATAACATGTTATAATTTCATTTAAAACAAAAATAAACTTTTAAGAAAACTTTAGGAAATGTAAATGTGTATGTCAACAAACGTTACATGGCTCTGCGGTAAAAAACCCACCTGTTGCTCTATGATTCATTATTTGGAGTCTTCATTTTCTCAAACTCTGACACCGGTTCAATACTCACCTCACACAGGTGCTATACATGCAAAGCCTCTGAAACAGTCTTCATTCCCAAGTATTATTTCCAGTAATTTATAACTGTCTTTGCTTTGACTTGGCGAGGCAGGCAGATCTCTGAGTTCAAGGCCAGCCTGGTCTACAAGAGCATAGTTTTAGGACAGGCTCCAAAGCTACAGGGAAACTCTGACTTGAAAAACCACAAAAAAAAAAAAAAAAAAAAGGGAAAGGAAAAAAGAGAGAAAAGAAAAAATATGGCTATAAGGTAATGTATGTCTTATGTCAAAATGGTGTTAAGAGAAGAAATGTAGGGGCTGGAGAGATGTCTCGGCGGTTAAGAGCACTGGTTACTCTTTCAGAGGTCCTGAGTCCAATCCCCAGCAACTACGTGGTGGCTTACAGCCATCTATAGTGGGATTTGATGCCCTCTTCTGGCATAAAGTCGTACATACTGATAAGCACTCATATACATTAAATAAATAGGTAAATCTGAGAGGGGGGAGGGTGTGTGTGTGTGTGTGTGTGTGTGTGTGAGGGGGGAGGGAGAGGGAGAGGGAGGAAGAGAGGAAGAAGAAACACAGGAGACAAGGCTTATTGTAATAAATGCTAACAGTAGTCAGTATAGACCAAGCACTAAGAATTCAGAGGCAAGGTAAGGCTATGAAAAAAGCTCATAACGGAAAAACCACATGATGAGTAACCACAGAAGGAAAACAGGTCCAAGAAAACAGGGAAGTCAGAGGAAAGCAGGGAAATGGTGGCTGGGGAAGATCTGGAGCAGTGGGTAACTACAGAATTCTTTAAGAGGAAGGACTCAGCCTTGCAGTGGCATGTACTTCCAGTACCAGCCTCTCACAAGGCTGAAGCACGATCACTTCAGCACAGGAGCTCAAGGTTGGCTCAGGTAGGCACTGGGCTCCTTTAGTGTGTCAGAGTTCTAGTTTGCAAAGAAACACTGCCAAAAGAGAGGGCACTGCTGCCCCGCCCTGTTCATCTGCTTTTTGAAGTACCGAGTTTCAAACCCAGAACTCTGTATCCAACAAGGTAAGACTGACTTAACTACAAACTTGCCCTCTGATGGCTGAAACAAAATAAAAACAAAAACAAACTTCAACTTTGAAATAATGCTACATACATAGAAAAAATAATGGTTTTTATGAATTACTCAGATATTTTCTCCTAATGTAAGCATCTGACAAAACATTGGCACAAGCAAGGCAAACTACAGGCTTAATGAGTTTCAGCTGGGATTCCACCACAGGACTTTTTGCTGTAGTTTTCGGTCCTACGACTGAATCCAGGATTCTACCATATTGCCATCCTTCTTCAGTCTATCCTTGCTGTAATTTTGAAAAATACTGGGCAATTATTTTCTAGGATGTGTCTTAGTTTAGATTTGTCTGATATTTTTTTTTGACTGGATAAAAGATATATACTTTAACCAAAAATACCCAGGATAGTAAATGTCATAGATCTTAGTTTATGTTACTCTTCATCTCAAGATGAAGTAAAGTCTCAAGTAACTATTTTTCCTCTTGTAATTAATAAATATATTGTGAAATATGCCCGATTCCTTGTGGAGACCATAAAGAAATCCGTTTATCTTTAAATTTATGTTTGTTAATATTAGCATCCATTACCACTTCTATTAGTGTGTTATCCCATCAACGATCTTAAAATTCTTTTATTTCAGTGTATTTATTTGAAATCAACAAATAAAATTTGCTGCATGCTGCGACTTAATTAATACACATGCATTTCAGTCAAAACCAATGGATGCTCCCTCCTACATGAGCTCTAATCAGCACTTGCTCCACTTCCTCCTTCTTTACTCTCACCTACTTGCCGGCATCACATCTATTTTTTGTGACGCAGTCCTGTTAAGTAACCAATTTTAGCAAGCTTGGGTTCCCTTCACTAGAAAATTGAATTTAGAAATCAAGATCTGAAATCTAGGTGATTTCATTGCTACTTGTAGTCTCTAAGCTCTTCCAATGTTGAATCAGGAAAATAAGAATGTTTGTTAAACCACAGGTACATTATATAAACTTATATTTATTTCTGTCACTTTTGCAGGAAAAACCCACCAGGAATAAATACCAGTATTAATCTGATTGACTATCAGAGTTCATTCTAACCTTTTAATTTCCTTATCTGCAATTCTCTTCCTTAATGCAAGGAGTCTAGTAGCTCCTATTATCCCCCTTCCTTAGTCTGAGAAATGGCTTTGTGGGGCCTGCAAGTGGCTATAAAATTCTCATATACTTGAGGCTACATGGAACTTTCCTTGCTACTGCCAATCTACACTTGGCTTCACCAGTTTAGTTCTTGCCAGTTATTCTTCCCAGTGCCCTGAGTGCCCCAAACAAAGGAAGTACTCTGTTTCTTGTTTTCTAAGGCTACTGTCTTTCAATTTTTGACTATTTGGTTATGTGGTAATCTCTGCTTTTGTTCAGGGTCATAAGCTTGCAATGTCCAGTATTCTTGCTGCTGTGAGATGGGATGATATCCCTTACAGCTTTCTACAGTCCTGAATGGAAAGGTGTAAAACCTCTGGATGTGACTCGTGAAATGCAGAGATTTATAGCTCGTTCCTCACTTTACAAACAAGAATAACAATGTGCAGCCAATTCTATGTATTCATGTACTGACTCACTGGAGTGTCTGACATGGTACAGAGTACATCCTGACATCAAAAAGTCAAAGAATGAATTAAAATCAAACAATGAATAAAAATGAAAAACAGGTATAAAAGTTGAATAAAGAAAGAAGAGAAAGAACAATAAAGTGCCATTAAAAAATACATAAAGGTTGCACACAATTTTAGAGGTGAGTCATACATCAGTGCCAACATGTAGCCACGTAAGAAGGAAAGATCACGTTATACTTTATCTATGTAGGGAAAGATAAACATATTTAATTATACAGAAGCATATCGTAATGGTAATACTAAGAACTTAGTATTGTAGGGCCCACTATAAAGACTTCAACACCTTTGACACTAATAAAGTCTCTATACAAATACTGGACTTAGATCTTGGGCAAAAGTGCTGACGCTTCAAATATAACCCGATGTTTACTTTATTATGTAGTCTATACCTCAGCAATTCCTTAGTATACAATGCTGTTATGCTAACTGCCAATGAGTGCCAGTGACTCACCATTTTATCAAAAAGTTAAGAAATTCAAAACATAAGGGACCATATCATCCTGTACCATAAACTTAGAACTGAAAGATACCACATCAAAAACCTTCACTTGAAACAATATGTGAATGTAGTACCTTAGCAACTTAAGGGAGTCTTGAGGTTTGAGAGCATACAGTTAGTTCACCATGGCTGGCACGCATGGTGGCAGTAGTGTGAAGCAGCTGCTTACACTGCTTCTGTAGTCAGGAAGCAGAGAGCAAATGAGAAGTGAGGCTACACCTTGGACCTAGCCTCAGTGAGGATCTACAACCTCCCCCAAAGTTCAAACAACCTATGAGAACATTTCACACTCTTAGCCACAGTGCACAGGCGAGATAGATTCCTGTGCTGTTTAAAAAGAAGCCTTAAATCCTAGCAAAATCTGACAAGGTACTTTCTCTTTGGGAAGCTAGTGAGATCAATAATGGACCTTTATAAATATTTTAAGATAATTTGCAGGAATCAGACACAGAAGATAGAAACAAAGCCAGCCATAAACCTCCTTGCACTGATAACAAGTTACTGGAGAAAACTGGCCCAAGAATCTAAGCAGAAAGATTGACTGAAACAAAAGAAAATGAGCCAATCCAGAAATACGGTTTTCTAAACTGCTTTCACACATAGGTACTTGTTCAATTCTGAGTTTTGAGTATATGGTGAACGTTTACTTAATTCTGCATATCAGAAGGAATAGTATTAATTTCTCAGCAACATTAATGTGATCTAGTAAAGGTCTAGGCGCATACACAGTTACATCTTCCAGGCACGTCTTAAAGCTCACAGGCTGTAACTGGCAGCAAGCAACTCTGCTGAGAACATCATGGAGCCCTGTTTTCCAAATAGCATTACGGCTAACGGAGCACAAGCTTAGTTCTGGACACTGTCCAAAATGTGCCTGCTGCTCCTGGACTGGGAAGGCCACCTCTTTACATGTAATGAATCAAGAAAGATCTTGAGTGGGACTCCAGTTCTTTCTCTTTTACTTTAAAAGATGAAAAAAAGGTGAGATGTGGGCATAAAGATTATTTTATATAGGTACACAGACAGACAGACAGACACACGACAGACTTCTATTCCACATATGAATACCTAGTTCATGCTGATCATTCCTACATGCAAAAACCACAACTTACATTTCCATTTGACATCAGCTAACTCTTATTTTACAAAAGAAACAGCTACCTGTAATACTTAAGATAATATGCTTAATACAATGTAAAGGGGAATATCATTTTGGATCTAGGATACTATCATTATTCAGTTGAAATGTTAGTTGGTCTTAATGACAGAAATGATTTGAATCAAGTATCAACTAAACACAAATTAAGATGAACATAATAAATGCATAAAGCGGAAATTAACTGTGAATGGCAAGAGCATGCCTTGTAGCACCTGTCCTCACATGTAGAGAAGAATCAGCCTTTGACTGATTATTTCTTTTTGACATGATTTATCACCCGGTATTCTTTAAACTTGATAAAGCAAATTAATCTTTGATTGCAGGCGGCACTGGAGGTGGCCATTAGTCATGTGGTTTGGAGAGGATCCTTGTGTTTCATTTACCAGGCACACAGAAAGAGAGCCCAGAAGCAATTGCCTCAGCTTTGACTTCTCTCCCAATCCACCCAGGAGAAATGATCAAAGAATTCAATATACAGTATTTTAAATTACTTCTACAGAACTGACCAACAAGGAGAAAACATTTTTTATTTTATAATTATTTTTAAAGCTAAGAACAAAGAAACACTTGTATATTGTGATTTCACCATTAACAGTTCAGACTTGCTCTTTGTTTAAAGGGGAGTGTGGGCTTAGGGTAACTAACAATAGTAAAGAGTACTACTGTTGAAGAAAGGGCATTTAAGAACTATGTAGGGAAACAAAAAAGACAATGATATTTAACACTGAAAATATTCCAACAGGCTCGGTGTCAAAATGTTCCTTCCACCCTATCAAAACCAATGCTTTCATCTTTTAATCCACTGAAAAGAAAGTCTCAATTAGTGAACATCCTCTCCTCAAATATTGCCCAATTTTTACTTAAAAAATCAGTACATGGTTCTAGAAAATATTCCTGAGTTCTAAAACATTTGTTTTTGGTCTTTCATTTTACAGTTTAACATTCCAGCAGCATTACTTCAGCCGAGCACATCACATTAGCACCACACATGCTAATTTCTTGGAATGCAAAAGGAAAAGGAACATTTTTATGAAGAAATTACTAGAGAGCAATCTCTGAACAGGAACTTAGGACTCTCTGCTTCTGTTTCTGTAGTTAGTCGACAGATCTCTCCAGAGTGCTCACAGGACTGCAAAAGTAGAGTCTTCTATTATGTTAATACTGACAAACCATCTCTTCATATGTAATCTGAGAGTTTCAACACACATTCCAACTCAGCCTTAAGGAAAGAATTAAAGTTTTGATTTCTAAAAAGGATGAAAATCCACCAGGTCAAATTTTAAATCTTGTGAGTTATATGATAAACAATTTGAAAAGACCTGCAGAGAACTCAATAAGCCATCAATTTTATGATTGCTTCAATCTCCAGTAAGTCTACATGAAAACATTTCTATACACAGAGGGAAAAGTTCACTGCACAGTCTAAACCACCTTAACAGCAATTTATTCTTTTGTAAAGGAATCCAAAGAATAAACGAATCATCAAATTTCATTCAAGGTTTAAAAATGAATATCCTACTAAAATTAAGTGAGGTAGGCTTAGCATCAATGTTTCAAGTACTTAATTTAGATGATATCATTTGTAATATAGCAAAATTCAGCAAACAACCCAATTATGCACAATACTGCATGTATAAATACTTGAAAGACCTTTCTGTTGTATGAAATGTAAAAGCAGTTGTTAATGCAGGACACTGTCTGAAGCAAGCTACACAAAGATTAAGTACAGCTCTCCTACAGTCAGAATTACTTAGAGGGGCTGTAGCTAAAGCAGTAACGAGGTTCCCTTCAAATTTCCTATCATCTGTACAAGAAATGAAAATTTAGGGTAGCCTACCTAAAGAGATACTAAGCAATTTTGTGATAAAAAAACATTTATTAACATAGTATTGCATTACTATAATCTAAAAAGAAATTCATCTTTTCAATATTTTTGAAAAACTGTTGGAATTTTACCTTAATAGATCACAAAGTGGAACAAATATTAGCATATTGCCAGTTTAAAACACATGAATATGGCATATATTACTTTTCAATTATATATAAAATGTATCAGTTGGTTATTCTTTTTACAGACATATTAAAAAACTAGTTGATTATTCATAAGATATACTATTCATGTCAAAATTCTAAAGGCGCTATTATCTTAGAAGAAATGTGATATATAAGCAAATAAAAGGTTAAATATTTAAAAAACCAGACATGTAATTTTATATTATTATTTCTACAGTTTACAGAGAGAAATCCTATTAATTAGATAATAATACAGTTATTTTTCTGGAATAATAATAAATTAATATAATTAGAAAATCAGAGTATTTGAGAATTGAAAGATTTAGAATAGAGTGATCCAAAGTGCTTCAAATACATATATTCAAACAAGCCAGTCTTGCCCTTGGACTTAAAGAAAGTTAGAGACACAACCCATTCCACAAGAGGATGGAAGCCTGCATTCTCTTTCTCTTTCTGGGAGAAAAGGATATTTTAGGAAAGAGTAAATTCAGCATGGAAATTAAAAGAATATTTTTCATTAAATTTAGTTGTAACTTGTATGTTTACTTAAAGCAGGTCCACATGTAGCAACTTATTATTTATATATGAATATATACTTAATGCTCGGTTCCGCTGAGGAACTATAAATTTCATCTATTGAACATTAGTAAAAAATTACATGTGTTTATCATCTGGATTATTCTCAGATTAATAGAGATAAATGACAAAACATAATCAGTAGCAGCTCTGCAGCTTAATCATTGCATCTGAGCTATAGGAAGCACTTAATTACTCTCATTTACTAGGTTCAATCTAATGAGAAAGCATTAGCCAAATGAAAAGAATGCAGTACAAACAAACAAAATAGTTATACCGTCATTAAAGAGAAACTCTGACAGTGCAGGTGACAGCACAGGCAGGATAAATTACCATAATGTTCTAAATGCTGAGCTGTCAGCATGCTAATGCCGCGATTGGATACCCTGGGAATCTCCGCACTATAGCTGTCAGAAACAGGTATCATAAATCACCTCTCTCTACTGTACTGCTCATTACCACAGCCGCAGCATACATGTTTTTCAGCATACTTCAGTACAAATTTGAAGGCAACACTTATTCTTATGAGTGGGTCTGTTTACTCTTGCAGACATTGTAGGCAATCCATGGCTAATAAATGGATACTTTGTTTTGCAATAATGAACTACAGGATCTTAGAATATGATAGGCCCTTGCTCTTAATTCATAAGCCATCTGAATGAAAAGACTGCAAAACAGCATATCTTTTTCAAGCTGTACAATATAGTAGCACTGAGCTAGACAAATTAACATTGCCCCATTTAGAGGACTATCATTATTTGAAAGCTGGTTTCAGATCTTGAAAAAACAATAGCAGATACAAATACGTACAATTTCCACTGCCTAAAAACCTTTGAGATATAATCTTATTTTAAAGGGAACTTTATATTTTATAGAGAAAATGAATATTTTGAATTTATGATATGTAATCTCCTTTGTTCTTAAATGGCCTTATTCTAACTTTCCAGAAAACAAGCTGAAGATCTAAGAGTAATCTGACCAGAGCGTGCCAAATGCTACAGCCCTGTTTGAACCCAACTCTTTACAACTGGATACTCACATCATCACCACTGGTTATTAGCAAACAAATTGGACACAAAAGTCTAAGTGTATATAAAATATGACAGACTACACAAATGAATGTCATTAATAAAGTATGTCTTTCCAATATAAGTAAAATTGTATCAAACTTTTAATTTCTGCACACCAAAGAAACAACTGGAAGTAGCTTTTTAATCTCTACCACACAAGGTCACTTCTACAATGGCAACCAACTACCTTTTCAATGATGTGTCCCTGATTTTTCTAAGTCGTTCTTATTAAAAATATATAATTAAAAAATAAAATGGCATTTCTATACACAAAATTATGTTAAAAGTATTTTAATTGAGCATGCTTTAAAAAGGTAAGAACAAGGAAAAAATGATGACACCCTCAAATGAATAAAAGCACAACTAATAAGAAATAAAGATGAATGAGACAAGACAAGACACTTTTATGATCTGTGTGGATTTCATTCTAAGGTAAGGTTGGCATTCAGTATTTTCAGTATTGGTCTGTTGGGTTTTGGTGGGAGGTGATGAGGGAGCATTTTATTGCAGGAAAAAGTAGCTGTAGAAACTAAATTTGTCAATTTATATCCATTATCCCCCACCAATTTTAAAGACAATATAAACATAATACAAGTTATCTTCCTTGCTGAGAACTTTATATATATATATTATTTAATTGAAATTTTAATACCAATTCCAGTTCCCATCCCTCCCCTCTTCCTACTCTCTCCACCTTCCCCTATCCCTCATTCCCTCATCCACCCCTCAGAGAGGTAAGGTTTCCCATGGGGAGTCAACAAAATCTAGCACATGGCTTTGAGGCAGGCCCAAGGCTGAGCAAGGTATCTAAATCTTTTCTTTATTAAGATTTATTTATTTATTATGCAAACAATGTTCTGCCCGCATGTAAACCTGCACACCAGAAAAGGGGACCAGATTTCATTATAGATGGTTGTGAGCTACCATGTGGGTTCTGGGAATTGAACTCAGGACCTTTGGAAGAACAGCCAATGCTCTTATACTCTAAGCCATCTCTCCAGCCCTAAGCTTTTATAATTGTTTTGGTGGTTTTTTTTTTTTTTTGAGACAGGATATCTCTGGCTTTGGAGCCTATCCTGGAGCTAGCTCTTATACGCCAGGCTGACCTCGAACTCACAGAATTAATCCAAGATAGATATTTTAAAAATACCTTGACTTCAAAATTGAAATCAAAAGGTATGATACTTTGGAGAAGAGATTTTACTTTTGTTTCCACAGAAAATGAAGGGCTGTGGATTTATTCAGAGTTAAGAAAAATCAGCTTTGATCAAGGAAGACCACTTGAGAAATCTCTGGCAGGAATAGATGGCCCAGATGTCTGAGTTCTTCATCCAGAACAGGTTCAAGACTGCTGCCTGAGATGAATCAAGACTCACAGGATACTTCAGTCAGGACTTGATCATAACTCTAAATTTTCTTTAGGTCCCCATAAGATTATCAGCACCCTCAACCAGCTGAAAGTAGCCTGGAATACTATGCTCACATTCCCAAAAAATAGACTATGGATATTTTCCTTTCCTTTCCTTTCTTTTCTTTTCTTTTTTTCTTTTTTTTTTTTTTAAAGAGGGAGAAGTTGTGCAGGAGAATTGTCTGTAATCAGTCAATCATGTTTTAAATAAACACTGATTGGCCAGACAGGAAGTATAGGCGGGAAAACCAGACAGGAAGTAGAAATGATACAATGAGAACAGAAAAATTCTGGGAAGGAGGAAGTTGATTCCTTCCACTCTTGCTCAGATTCTGAAGAAGCAAGATGTGAGCTGCCCTGCCAGCTGAAAAAGGTACTGAGCCACATGGCAAAAATAGATCAGAATAATGGGTTAATATGAGCTACAAGAGCTAATATGTAGCCTGAGCTAATGGGCCAATCAGTTTTATAACTTATGGAGATCTCTGTGTGATTTTCTTTGGAGCTTGCTGGCTGTGGGGTACCAGGCAGGACAAAAACCCCAAAAAGCCTATCATGTTACATGAGTGCTGGGAAGTGATCTCAGGACCTTTGGATGAAAAGCCAATGCTCTTATACTCTAAGCCATCTCTCCAGCCCTAAACTTTTATAAATTTTTTTTGTGGTTTTTTGAGACAGGGAATCTCTAGCTTTGCAGCCTGTCCTGTTCTCTTATAGACCAGGCTGGCCTCGAACTCACAGAGATCCAACTGCCTCTGGCTCCTGAGTGCTGCGATTAAAGGTATGCACCACCACCACCTGGCTATAATCTTATGCTGTTCTTTGTTTTCTGGCTGCCCAGACCCTAATATAATCCACACTGAAGTTATATTGTTTGGCCTATTAGCTCAGGTTTCTTATTAACTAACTCTTACCTCTTAAATTAACTCATTTCTATTATTTTATATTTTACCATGAGGCTCATGGTTTGTTAATTCTTGCTTCTTGGGCAGCTACATGGCGTCTTTCTAACTCCACGTTCTTTCCTCCTCTATCTCTGCTTGGAATTTCTTGCCTTGCTATATTCTGCCCTGCCATAGGTCAAAGCAGCTTTTGTTATTAACCAATGGTAATTCAATATATTCATAGCATACAGAGGGGAATCCCACATCATTATGCAAATCTTTTGTGATAGAACATGGCACACAGACTCTCAAGAGCATCAGTGCACAATTAGGTGTGAGATTTTAAAAGTAAAGAATTGTATTAGAATTATTTTGAAAATAGGTTTGGTATTATTAATCTCCTGAAAGGGTCGTGGAAATCAAGAAGTTCTTAGAACTCACTCTGAAGCCAGTTGGCACAGAAATTAAAAGCATAGTTTCTAGATTTGGAAAGGCTAGGCTGATTGCCAGACTGTCCTATTAGCTATAATTCAGGGGAAATATTCACCTTATCAGAAATTTAATTTCCTCTTGTTAAAAGAACAATAATTATAGCTGTTCTATGAATTAAGTGAGATAATAGAATCTAAAAGCTTGGCCAGGTATAGAATAAAAAAGCTAAGATGAAGATATGAATTGTTTGAAAAGTGTTATGGACATCTTCCTGCTTCACACCTGGTTTACCAGTTATTATCAATGCACAGCTAATGTCAGCACAGTCTGGACTATGTAAACACAGGGGGTGCTCACACTTTAGTGAATAAGTGAATGGATGAAAGGCTATCCACACGCAATGGTGACTTAAAATACCAAGAGTCATCATTCTTCCATTTCTAAATAGCAGTAGCTTGGGTAAATGACTGTCAAGTATGCTCAAATTTAAGAACTTATTCACTGGTAGTTTTCTACCTAATGAGAAGACATACAATGACATGAAGGGGCTGCTGAAGTGAGGAGTCTATCTGGTAGACACTCCTCTGCAATTTGAAGTTCTGTTGGACTCTTTATGAGAATTATGCTGCACAAATATCACAGGGAAAAGCAAGCAAGAAAGTATTACTACTCAACTTTATATGGAAAAGCAAAAAGCCAAAGATAGTCAAAACAACCCTGTACAATAAAGAAACTCTGGAGGCATCATAATTCCTGACTTCAAACTTTACTACAGAGCTACAGTACTGAAAATAACCTGGTATTGGCATAAAAACAGACAGGAGGACCAATGGAACCGAATAGAAGACCTGGATATTAACCCCCACACCTTCAAACACCTGATTTTTGACAAAGAAACAAAAATATAAGATGGAAAAAAGAAAGCATATTCAACAAATGGTGCTGGCATAACTGATATCAACATGTAGAAGAATGAAAATAGACCCACATCTATCACCATGCACAAAACTCAAGTCCAAATGGATCAAAGACCTCAACATAAAGCCAGCCACACTGAACCTCATAGAAGAGAAAGTGGGAAGTACACTTGAATGCATTGGTATAGGGAACCACTTCCTAAATATAACCCCATTAGCATAGACAGTGAGAAAACAATTAATAAATGGGACCTCCTGAAAAGCTTCTGTAAAGCAAAGGACACGGTCAACAAGACAAAATGGCAGCCTAAAGAATGGAAAAAGATCTTTACCAACCCACATCAGACAGAGGTCTAATCTCCAAAATATATAAAGAACTCAAGAAATTGGTCATCAAAAGAACAAATAATTTAATAAAAAAAATGGGGTAAAAATCTAAACAGAGAACTCTCAACAGAGGAATCTAAAATGGCTGAAAGATACTTAAGGAAATGCTCGACATCCTTAGCCATCAGAGAAATGCAAATCAAAACAACTCTGAGATTCCATCTTACACCTGTTAGAATGGGCAAGATCAAAAATACTGATGACAACTTATGCTGGAGACGATGTGGGGTAAGGGAAAAACTTCTCCATTGCTGGTAGGAGTGCAAGCTTGTACAGCTGCTTTGGAAATCAGTATAGTGATTTCTCAGAAAATTAGGAAACAATCTTCCTCAATTCCCAGCAATACCACTTTTGGGTATATATCCAAAGGATACTCAATCGTGGCACAAGGATATGTGCTCAATTATGTTCATAGCAGCACTGTTTGCCATAACCAGAACCTGGAAACAACCTAAGTGCCCCTTGACTGAAGAATGGATAAAGAAAATGTGGCACATTTACACAATGGAAAAAAATAATGACATCTTGAAATTCGTGGGTAAATGGATGGATCTAGAAAATACCATATTGAGTGAGGTAACCCAGATCCAGAAAGACAATTATTATATGTACTCACTCATAAGTGACTTTTAGACATAAAGCAAAGAAAAACAAGCCTACAATTCACAATCCCAGAGAACCTGGACAACAAAGAGGATCCTAAATGAGACATATATGGATCTAATCTATATGGGAAGTAGAAAAAGACAAGATCTTCTGAGTAAATTGGGAGAGTAGGGATCATGGGAAAGGGCAGAAAGGAAGGGGAAAGGGAGGGGAACAGAGAAAATATATAGCTCAAAAATAAAACAGCAAAAAACAAAAGAAAATGAATCAAAAAGAAAAGTATTTAGTAATACTCTATGACAGGCACGGAAGCAAGGTTTTAAGCCCAAGTTACAAGGGGGAAATTAAGGCTTAGGTAACATATAAGCTTTACTTATGGGCACAGGAGTAACAAAATCAAGAATGACCTAAATTTTTCCTATATTAGTTTTGCTCAATTCCTGCCAATAAATAAATATTTTAATCAGTATTTATAGGATGAAGACAGGAGATACTAATCAATTCAAAGGAAGTGTGTACTTAAAAGAAAAACAAAGTATCATGTAAACAAAAAGTACTGTATTACATGACTTCTTTAGAGAGAGTTACATAGACTCATGAAAAGCAGAGTGGCAGATCTGGAAGAGAAACAGCAGCATACAACAAGAGAAGTGTGAGCATTGCAGACCATTGTCAGCACAGCCTAACTACTAGTATCTTTCTAAGTTTCTCATTTCTTTGTACACGGCAGATCACACTTGTGATCAAAGGGTGAGAAGGACTTTGTCCAAAGATAGAGTAGAACAGACAAACCCATAGCCTGTAAGGGCAAGGACTTCATGTGCTAGAGAAATAAACAATGCAAAGAGAAATTACAGAAAGATTTTATTCCAGAGTAGTAAAGGACCACAGCAGGTCGGGCGAATGACAATTGCTGAAGGAGTCAATCTGAGCGGACGAGCACCTCAGAGCCTGTTACTGGAGGTCAGGATCTCCTAGGAGAGCATGAGGACTCACTCAACAACTGACAGTTTATCAGCTTTTTAGGAAATTGGGGAGTAGTGAGTCAAGATCGAAATTAGGGGTTTCCATTAAGATGAAAAACAAATATGGGGAGTTCATGGGACAGTTCAGTGGTAGAGTGCTTGACTAGAGCACAGGAGGTCCTGGGTTTAATCCCCATCCCTGCGGAGAAACGAAGAAATTACAGCACCTTTCAAAAACAATTTAGGAAGATGGCGGAATAGTCCATGATTTCCATACTTAACAGAGTGACAGGAAGAAGTCTGGGGAACAGCTAAATGGCTGCATCTTAGAAATGCCTGGATTGGAAAAGAGGTGGCAGAATGATATACAAAATAGACACTTTGGCATACAACTGTCTTGAGTTAAAGACACTTTACAAACAGATGCAAGAAGAGTGCTCTTAACTTTCATTTTCTTCCCCAAGTAGGAGAATACCCACTGGAAGGCATTCTCTCTATACCAGTCAAAGCAAAGTATCTCCCTATCACCAAGATAGGGGGAGTATAAGCAAGTAGAAAGATATCAACAAAGAAATCTTGTTCTGTAGGAGGTGCAAACTATTAGGTTGTCACTATTTAGAACACCATGGCCAACTTTGCTTTTTGTTCTGTTTCCTTGGGCCTTAACTTTTCTTATAAAAGCTCTTGTGTATAGATGGAAATTACTGAATAAAGCCTCTATGACTTTCTTCTGTTTTTAGAAGTCTAATTTATGAGTCCAGTACTAAAAGGCACAAGTGGGGGGAAGTAAAATTTCTCCTCCCCTAGTGGCACATGAGACACACAGGTAGAGGTAGTCAGTGGAAGAGAGACGCAAGGGGTCAAGGGCTGGTGAGTACCAAGCAGTAAGTCAAGAGGCTAGTCACTATGCTACATTACCAGAAGAAAGAATGTTAAGACGGCAGCATCCATGACATTATATGCATTGTTCATTTCCACTTTTCATTTCCAGTCTGTTTTCAATAATGTTCCTCTCACCTTTAAGTTGATACTTTTATAGACTTCCTTATATCAGCATTATAAAAATATTTCAGTAAACATTTGAATACAATGTCCTTTCTATTCAGAAGTAATTTAAAGAAAATTCATTGAAGAAAGATTCATTGATGGGGCTGGTGAGATGGCTCTTTCAAAGGTCCTGAATTCCATTCTCAGCAACTACATGGTGACTCACAACCATCTGTAATGAGATCTGGTGCATGCAAGATTCATTGATAATTTCAAATAATATAGTCAGTCATATAGAAGTGAGGATAAGCTAGGTTACATAGCATGATCCTATGTTAACCAAAGCCAAAGCAAAACCCAAAAATTCATAAGTGCAAGTCTTTTCAAGTAATAACTTGCACAAGACATTATTTAATGCCAACAAAATTATTCCTAAAAGTAGTAAGCCTAAAATTAACAAAAAATTTTGGGAATAAGCAGCTGCCTTCAAGACTAATTGCCCATTGCACATACATGCAACAATGCTGCCTTCATTTCAACTGCTAGTACTTTCCATGTTAGCCCATTTTCTATTAAATTTTTCTAAAACAGGAAAATTATATTAGCTATTTTTTCTAATACAACTTGATTTGAATAAAATGTTGGATAAAATGCATTAGAAATACATAAAAATATAACAACCAAGTGGTCTGTCTAAACTTTAATTTTTAAAAATGGACATTTAAAGTAGCCTGATAGGCTATAAGTGTTCTGCTACAAGCTGGACACACTATATAATTTTAAAAGTTTCCTTAGCAGTTGTATGGAGTCCATAAAAATAACATTAAAATTTGAGGCCATAAGAAATTGTTTTAGTTAAATAACAGTTTGGCAAAGTACCAGGCTTAGAAAATGTTCGTTTTCCAGAACAGAAGTTGGAATAGCATGTCATGTCACTGTTACTTTTAAATCACCACAATGGGAAGATGAGTGAATTATAATATCAATCAACAATAAGCCTCTCTGAGTGAGTATCAATTGACTCTGACCATAATTGATAACCTAAGCCAATAGTACATTCTGTTACAATTTCAAGTTCAAAAGGTTAATTATGGCCTGGCCACAGGCTCATCTGGAAACCTGAAACTGATTGCTATCTGCCTTCCTAATGAAGATGTACTGCATGTATTATAGGAGCATACTGACAAGTGATTGGGACCTCCAATATCAATGCAGGAAGCAAGCATTAACCTTCACCACGTCCATTTAACTGTCATTCTCCCCATCTGTATCCCACCAGGTCTTTTTAGTCTATGATAACGAAAGCATCTGAAAACCGTATTTCCCTTGCAAAGCAAGGTTTTAAGGTGTAATGAGTACAGGAATCAATAACAGCAAGTCAATCCAAACTATATTTTGAATTAACAACACCCAGGAAACGAAGGAAAACATCAGCCTGACGACAAGTGTTACATTTGTCACCCAAATCTTTCTTTTGCCTGCAGATTCACTGCTCCAGTGCACAGGGCCCTGGATGAATACCAGCGTCTTTCTCTTCTGCTTGCTCTCTACTTCATAGGCCATGCTGCCGCCGCCATGTGTGAAAACGCTGGAAAGGTGGCTGTGAGGCTGGATCATGGGTGTGCACTGCACTCACAGAACCAATTCTGGGCCTCAGGTGTGCAGCATACATTCCTACTAGAACTAGAACTGCTCTGGAACAGAGCTACACAAGTGGTGATAAATTTAGTAAAGGCGACTCCTGAACAAATCACGTGACAGTAACTAGTACTCAACCATCCCTTCGACGGGGAACAGAGAAGCAGCATGGCATAACCAGGAAACCCGAGTGTACGGCTGGCATGGCTCTGGCTGCGTGCCTTTTAACATTTAACTTCCCGAGTTTGTTCCTGTCCACACAAAATAACAACAACTATCACTTCATTTGCATTTTAAAAAAATACAGCAGAGGCATTTTCAACCATGTCATGCACTAAACTTTAAAAAAAAAATGGGTCCTTTCTGCCTACCCCCCAATTTCATATAGTTAGTGTATGATGGAGCCTATGAATGAGTACATTTTGGTGGTTGTTTCTGCTTTTTAACTTATTACTAATACTCAAAACACATATTAATAAATTACCAAATATCAATGATGACCAGTATTTTACTAGTTATATATTTTACTAGTTATGTATCATCTATTCCCTGACTCCTGAGGGAACTCATGAAAACATACAAGAGCAATTTACACTTAATTTAAATGGTGAGAAGAAACAAAAAAAATTTTGTCTGAAAAATGCTATAATGAAAAATTTGATTTTTTGAAAGTTAATAAAAATATCTGCAAAGATAAAAAATAATATCATGTGATTACGTTGCATCCAGTAATGAAATCAATATAAGGCTTATAAAACACTTTTCCACATTGCCAAGGAGAAACAAAGCTATGTGAAAATGAATCAGTATCAATATCACATACTGAAACGGAATGGTCTAGTTAAACATACCCAGTGTAGTGGGCCTTATCTCCAGCCTCTCCCTACCTGAATTCACTCTTCTTGCCTCACCTCACAAAACAGTTCTTCTAGTTTGTGTTACAAAAGGGTGATGGCCAGAAAAGCCTCTCCCTTACTAACTCTTATCCATAGAGCCACATTCATAGTTCCCCAGAATGCAGAAAATGTGCTCCCAATCCCTGCAGCCTCAGACACCTGCCAACCCTGACTGTCATGAGCGGTCACTGTCATGGAGCCATCTTACTGCTCTCCTGCCATCCTGCCCTCCACAAGCCAACTGAAAGCACACTTTGTAAAGGGGTCCACAGCCCATGTCGGAGTCACTTACAGCATCCACCCTGTACTCTTTCTTATAATCTCGTTATTAACCTTATTGTGCACTCTTAACCACTAAGCCATCTCTCCAGCCCCTCATTATCATTCTTTAAAACAAAACAAAACAAAACACGGGCAGTGGTACACATCCATAACCCCAGCACTCAGAAGGAAAAGCGTGGCTAGGTAAGTCCTGCCAAAATGACAAGCACCAGATCCAGAGACCTGGTCTCCAACATAAAGGCAGAGGAAGAATGATAAACAGATATGGACCTCTGGCTTCTAGATACACACCCATACGCATGTACACATACCAGCTAACACACACACACACACACACATTTAGTTGAAAGCTGTAACATCTACAAAGCAATATTGTTAGTGTATAATATACAACATGTGGCTATCATTTATAAAACCACAAACTCACAACCTGTATATTATTTTCCTATGATGAGTTTTCTTTAATTCAGGAAAATTGGGAAAATTACTATTTTCAAAGATGATCCTGATGTTGCTATAATAGTAACAATGACAATAGTAGTAGTGGAAGCATCAAATTCTTTAAGATTTATTTATTTATTTATTTATTTATTTATTTATTTATTTATTTATTTATTTATTATGTATACAGTGTCCTGCCTGCTGGCCAGAAAGCGGCACTAGATCTCATTACAGATGGTTGTGAGTCATCATGTAATTGCGGGGAATTGAACTCAGGACCTCTGGAAGAGCGGTCAGTGCTCTTACCTTCTGAGCGCCATCTCATCAAATTCTTAACTAATTCTCAAGAAGCACTTTTCTGGTACTAGCCACTGTGTTAAGCCAATTACCTGAAGCCAGTTATAAGGTTGATGTTATTCTTTTCTATATTACGACAAAAAAAAACTAGTTGAGAGAAGTTAAAAAACATGCATAAAGAAAAAAAATCAGATGGGCATCACTAGCAAAACACTGGTAATCCCTTCTTTCAGGTATCAGCTGGAAAGATTGTTCTATATTCCAGATAAGCCTGTTCTCCATAGCAAGTTCCATGCCAGCCAGGGATATGTGGCAAGACTCTTGTTTCAAAACGTAACAAAAACAAATAAGCAAGTAAACAAAAATCCAAATCCAAACCACTAAACAAACAAAACTACCCACAGCTAATAAGAATCAAGATGGGGCTTTGTCCAAGTCTAAGCCCAGGCTCTCAGCTGCTACCTTTCAAGGCAATGATTCTACTCTAACAGCCATCTGGCTATTGATGGGAAAGAAGTCAAGGCATGGTTGTTACTCATCATTGATGCCAGAAAGTAGAAATTAAAAGGCAGTAGAACCTATGTTTCCCTCAACATCAAAACTAATTACATGGACTGGCAAGATGAGTCCACAGGAAAGGAACTTAGCTATTAAGCTTGATGACCTGAGTAATGACTCCCAGGACCCACACGGTGTAAGAGACACGAATCCTAAAAGGTGTTCTCTCATCTACACATGTATATGTGTACAGATCCCCAAAACTACTTATATTCACATTTTGTCTTTCTGAATGATTTCTAAGTGCTATAATTAAGCTCACAGTTTACAGAGGTAATATAACTACAAAGTGCAGAGATTAAAGGTCCTATTAGTAGCTATAACACTACCGATAAGCTATTTCTTTTACTAACTCATCCACTTACGCACTTAACTGTATAGATGTATTGACAGCATAATAATGCTGTGCTCTAAGTAAATGATACCCTTAACACATGAACTTCTTAGACAGTGGGCCCTGGCTCCATACGCCACTGTGGCACTGGATATAGGGGTTGCAAAAACTCTGTCAACAGAAAAAGTAGTTGAATCTAGCATTATCTGAATGAATTAATCCAAAATCAAACATGAATACAAGGCAGCTCTCACCCATACTCATACTGTAAAATTTTACTGTGGCCTCGGTTCTGGACACACACCATGCTCTCAGAGCATACAATGACAATAAATGCTACTTTAAATATCTTGGCTCAGATTCAAGACTACAGTGTGTCTGTTATGAATAGCAGCATTTTTACCACAAGTACAAAGTTTTCTATCGTTAAAGAGACTACCAGTTTAATTATGGAAACTACATACTTAATACTTTCCTATTACCATTCCTCAGTATGCAAGTATTAAATCAGTTCATCTTTGGGTTGTATTGATTTTAAAAATCACTGTATGAATTGCTAACATTGAGATTCACTGTTAAAAAAATTGTCAAATGATTTTTAGGTTGGCTCCATGACAGAATTTCTGAAATGACCCTATACTTTCTTCTGCTATTTTTACTATGTATTTATGTGTGTGGCATCCTTAACCATTTTAAAATCAGAGTATGAATTTATTCTAAAGGATAAAGATGTTCTAAGTCTTGCGGTATCAAATATTTAGTCAAGACTTCATATAAAAATAAACATATTCATTTCATTAAAATGCAAAATTGCTTATTTGTATTAAGTGGTAAAATTACGTCTACAAAATATAATAAAAAAGTTTGATTGTTATGCCTATTTGAGTCTATTTTTTAAAAAAAAAACAATTTATGTACTTTTACTTTGCGTATACAATTGCCTTTTCTCTATGTATGTACAGCATCTGCATGCAGTATCTGTGAAGGACAGGAGGGTGTCAAAATTCCTGAAACTGGAGTTATGGCCAGCTGTGAGCCACCATGTGGAGTTCTCTGCTCTTAACTGCTGAGCCCTCTCTCTAATCTACTATGTCTATTTATATGCCCACATGCCCCAAATTGCATAAACGTCTCTTAGGCAGCAAGCGGTCACAAATGGAAAGTATTTCTGAAGTCCTGGCCTACTAGGTGTTTGGAAGGTTAGGATCTAATATAGAAGAAGCTCACGATGACTGCCATTTCCTTTTTCTCTTACACTGAGTGTAATTACACAGAATGAAATACTACAAGGGCATGCTGAACTCGAATCTAACCAATTTAGAAGAACTGAGAAGCCTAACAAGACAAACATTTTAAAGAAAGGCCAAAGTGACTCAGATTTCTTCTTCTTTTTTCCTCCCTACTTTGAAATTCTTTGTATATCTTATTCATGGCTTGCAACAATCTCAGCACCAAAGTTGATAAATCATAATGGGAAATTTCCTTAGAATGTCTATAGAAATAAAGTACTTTATAAATTCTAAGTATATAAAATACGAATTCAGTAATTACTAAACTTTCAAGTTCTATGAGCAACATTTTATTGTAACATGGAGGGGCTAGGCTTGTTTTGTTTGTTGGGGTTTTTGTCCTCCTACCAGGTACCCCCAGCTGTTTAGCCCCAAAGAAAATCACACATAGGTCTCCATAAATTATAAGCTGATTGGCCCATTAGCTCTAGCCTCTCACTGGCTAACTCTCACATCTAGATTAACCCATTTTTTCTGATCTATTTTAGCCATGTGGCTCAGTACCTTTTTTCAATGAGGCAGATCACATCCTGCTGCTTTGGTGGTCTGAGAAGGAGTGGGAGGAATCAACTTCCTCCTTCCCAGAATTCTCCTGTTCTCATTACATCATTTCTACTTCCTGTCTGGTTTTCCCACCTATATTTCCTGCCTGGCCAACCAACATTTATTTAAAACATGATTGACAGAATACAGACAATTCTCCCGCACCATTTTATGATTTACCAAAACAATTAGAGATCCTATTTGTACTAGTATATTTCCAATATTTCCATTACTTCTTGAAATTCTCCCTAGAATCACAGAAATAGTCAGGCATCACCTCTTCCCCCAACTCTGCCCTAATAACTAGCCTTCAAGGAGGAAGGTCTGCAGAAAGGATAATCAGTGTTTTGTGTCTTCTTTATAAGTGTGAAGTACAGGCTCTTTTTGAGTTACATTATTATTTTCTTAGACGTTTTCTTTTTCATTAAGTTGTAGATACTCTTAAGAACTCAAAGTTAAAATTATTACAAACTAGAAATAATATATAATTTCTTACCTAATCTTTACTTCTTAAAATTGCACTTTATCAAAAATATTTCTTTCTGTATTATCAGAGTATTCTAAAGATCAGTCTTCCAGCTACAACCCTACATGGCACTATGCCACTAGGATTCACAATGTATTTACTGCCTACCAAAGCCACAAATTCCGCATCCTTACAAAACGATTTCCTTTTCAGATTTCCAATGAATAACACCTTCCACTGAATGACTTTACTAATGCCTATGCTTTATCTTTCCTGGATAGAGAGGTAAATTCATTAACATGAAGGAGGGGCAGCACTTTTATAAGTGTTTCACATTGTTTCCTCTGATCTTGGTGAGGGCCGCTCACACGCACATCTTGTTCTGCACCACAGTAAGGACCGAAGCTTAGGGTCCACTAAAGCTCACCAGATCACTCAAAATCTTCCCGAGTTCCACCTGTAGGCTTTAAGTCTATTATGAAATGGCAAGAAACAAGCTTTCTTAAAAAAAAAAAAAAACAAAAGTAGCAGTAAGTCCTCTGAGAGCTAAGACTAAGACCACAGTGCAGGAAAATCATACAACCCTACAGCACGTTTCTGTTCCTGTCTCAACGTTGTGTCTCATGTTCATCAACTGAACTAATGCTAAGTTACCATAAGACTAAAATTAAAAACTTCTACACCATTATGAACTATTCGGTGACAATGAGTTTGCAACTCATAGTTGACCATAATGGGGTAACTGGAAGTGGCAAAAATAAGGGGAAGTAAAATAAAATGAAATTATTATAGAACAAAAATGTGGGAAAGCTGAAAACTTGCCAGTATGAGTAATTTAGAACTGATAACCATGGAAAGAGTACACAAAATGAATGTGCTCCTTTGGGCAAATTAAAGATAACTACTGCATAGCCAGTTCTGCCATAATTATTTTACATGAAGAAAAGTTAGATCTGAAAAGTTAGAAGAATCAATGTTGGACAACAGGTTTAGATGACAACAGCCAGGTCACATGACTATAGAGTTTGATGACACCTTTTTCTCTTTTAGGTACCTGAGACCTTTTATGGACATAAAAGGTTCTGACTGTAAGAAACACAAACACTGGGAAGATCGACAAAGGAGAAACTCAACTTTAAAGGCCGATCAATACACAAAAATGAAGAGAATGACAGAAATGATGCTGATCATAAAAAAGGTTCAATTTTTAGAAACATTTACCAAAATGCTGGACACTGGGCACTTTGCAAATATAATTACCTCTTTACAACAGCTTCACAATTTACATCTCATTTGCCCTATTTTCCTTAGAAAAAAGTAACTTTAACATGTTTCATCTAGTACTCAGAATCTTACACTAAATTTCTTGTCATCGAATACAATTAAAAATCATACACACTGCCAGGCAGTGGTGGCTCATGCCTTTAAACCCAGCTCTTGAGAGGCAAAGGTAGGTGGATTTCTCTGAGAACAAGGCCAGCCTGGGGTACAAAGTGAGTTCCAGGATCATCAAGGTTACACAGAGAAACCTGTCTTGAAAAGTGGCTGGCTCTTTGACACCTGGTTGGTTCAGATTCCTAAGTTTTAAGGCAAAACATTTCTGTAGAGTGCATTCATGTTCATGTACACTGCAGTCAAGCACACTGTAACTTTAAGAAAAAAATTTGTTTATACTGTTTTCTGACCTAATAATTATTTTTAATGGAGTACATTTTAAACTAAAAAACTTTAGCTATCATTTATGGTACAACTTACCATCATGTGTCTTACACGCCTTTGCTCAACTAATAGGGATTTAGGTCTACCTAATTACAAAACCAAGGATCTTTCCAACTTATTATAGTGGCTTAAACCCAGCTTTGACTTTTTCTTCATTGCCCAAATAAATTAGACTGGTGACAGGGTATTAACTGTTACAAATAAAAAGAAAGTGTACAACACAACACACACACATTTAATGTGATTATATTACCAGACTATATAAAATCTAAACAGCAAGTAATTTCTATAGCCATTTAAAAAATACTGTTTAGTATTTTTTATACCTATAACAGTGATTGTGACATTTTATCTTCTGGTCCTGACAATATAATAGTGATAATCAACAAGTATCTTCTGGAGTTCCTTCTTGATATAATTACATCATAAACCTGGGTTCTGGGTGATTATTTTTTCTTGCAGAGAAGAATCATTCACTAAGACAGTATTTCTTTCCATGAACAATTTAGTTTTTATGACATATGTGATATTTTTATATTAGCTTAATTTTATAAATGTAATTGGCTGCCCAATATATGCTAAATAATACTAAGCATGGGAGGGAGATGGTGTTTTGTAAAGTAAAAGTGTCTGACCACAACAGCTTACCACGGACACAACACAAGATCTATAATGTCCCCACAGGCTAACAATGGCAATGCTCGGCTCCAGATGGTGCTGCTATTGGGGGTCAGGGGTCTGGAAACTTAGGAGATGGGTTTAAGTTGGAGGAAGATCACTGGTGAGGGGTACTTCCTGGCCCACCAGGGTGTGAACTGAGCTTCTCTGTCCTGTCTTCCCATCAGAACTTACTAAGCTCCTAGAAATTATGAGCGAATATGCAATGAACATTCCTTCCTCTTAGATGTTTCCAAGAAGTTTGTTAGAGCAACAAGAACAGCAACTAATCTAGTCATCTACAATGAGAAGCCAATACTACTTCCATTCATCATAACATTAGGACGCGAAACACAGCAGCTAGGGGTTAAGGAGGGGCAAATCCGGGGGCAGGAGGCTTTATGCGAACAGACTTTCCAAAGCCACTTAAACACTGGTGGTCAACACAAAAGTTACTGAGCTGAAGAACTAGAGATCAAAACTGAACCACTCTTCTCAGGATGTGGGAAGATCTAGGAGAGGGCAGGACTCGCTCCTTGATGCCTCAGGCAGGCGAATGCCAGGTAGGTTTCCTGTGCTTTGATGAAAGTTAGTAGGGCTTCAGAATGAGCACATCACTATGATATGAGAAAGATCTTTTAGGAAAAATAAATATAGGTGACAGATACTGTTAAACTTGCTTGTTTGAGAATTTTTCCAGCTAGGTAGAACCATAGCAATAATCCAGTGTCAGCTCTCATTTTATAAATAAGATCGGAATGAAATACAGCCACAGAGGTAACTGGAGGCATAGTTTCATACATGGTTTATTCTGAAGGCTGGAGAGAGTCAAGGTAAGTTACCTGTATTTCAGTTTATTATTCTACCACTATTTGAAAAAATAACTATTATAGAAATACATTTGACACAGACATCAGTCCCAAATTATAAATATTTTTTGCTTTAAGAACCATTGCGACATGATTTGTTTATAGAACTACAGATTAATCGGGCAACTATTTTTCGCTATTAAACATAATCTGAAGTATTACTCAAAATGTCATTGGGAAATATCAAATGCCAAAGGCTAAATTGAAGAACCAGGAAGCAAGTAAATAAATAACAGAGCCCAAAAGCTCCTGCTAGTGAATAGGAGAGTTAGGTACACACAGTGTAATTGCCACATCAAAGAAGGGATGATGGCAGATAATGCTGACTGGAACGGGAGGAGGTGGGGGAGGGGGAGATAACTTCTGTCTTGCTAGGGATTTATGACACTTATTATTTAATAAAAATTATCTTAAAATTCAAATGTAGATTTTACAAGAAAGGAGTTTCTTTTGAAGTGACATATTCAGGTGAGAACAATACATAAACCGATAAGTGATAAGTAATTAACATTAAGTACAATATTGCTATAAATATCCCCTTTATTACTTTTTATGGTATAAACTGCCATTTTCCAGCAAGCTTAATTATTGCTAGAACATGTCTTTAGGAAAACTTTCAGCTTCAGGTTTTTTAAACTGATGTAATTAGAAGGAATCATTAAGGCATATTTCATCAACATAAAACATAAGAGTCTATAGTATGTGCCATAGCTATTTTAAACTGCTATAACACAAAGCATAGATTAGGAGGCTTATATGCAACAACATATTTACCTCTTATAGTTATAGAAACTAGACTTTCAAGTGATGTCAGCATCACAAGGCTTAGTGAAGACCCTCCTGGAGGCTGACTGCCAAATTTTCATGGTATCTGTCCATGGTTGAGAAAGCAACCCCTGAACTTTCCTCTCAAGGACACTTAGGTTATTCATGAAGGCTCCTCTCTCCAACTAGCACTGCCTCCTAAAGACCCCCTTCCAAATACTATCACATTGAGGATTATACTTTAACATACATATCTGAGGAAAAGACAAGCTCACAATCCATCAGTAACCAATGTGAAAAACATGCAAAGTAGGGGATTTATTTATCAACAGGGATTAAAAGTCCAAAGACAAATAAGAAATGGACCTGTACTAAGGAAACAGTCTATATTAAAAAGCCCTCTCTTTATTTGCCCATTTTGTAATCTTTATCACGTTGAAGAGAGGATGTGCATGCAGAAGAGAAAGTGTGAGCACTCGAGGAGGCCAGGTGGTGATGCTGCTATCTTCCTTGATTGCTCTCCATGCATCTATTCATGGGTCTCTCATTTCAACCAAGATCTCAGCAACTCAGCTTTAACACAGCTCACAGTGAAGATCCTATCTCTCTTTTCTCAGAGTTTCCTTTCTTTAAAAAAAAAAAAAAGCCTACCTGGTTCTACCTTAAAAGTTACAGTGTAAGAATATGAGATTATGCCAGGTGGTGGTGGCACACACCTTTAATTCCAGCACTTGGGAGGCAGAGGCAGGCGAATCTCGTGAGTTTGAGGCCAGTCTGGTCGCCTGATCTACAGAGTGAATTCCAAGCTAGGGCTACACTGAGAAACCATCTTGAAAAACAAAAAGCAAACATCAAAAAAGAACGAGATCATATATAAAACATAAATTGTTGACTGACAAAGTCAAATAAATGAATTAAAATTCTGGAACAGTGTCCACCCCAGCATCATCTTATATCTTTAAATGAGAACAAACCAATCTGTCCTGTAAAGTGAAAGCAAGCCAGTAGACAACACTGTTTAGCCAAATCAGAGACATTAACAGAAATCAGGCCAGGCAGGCACATCTAGGAATACTATAAGCACAGTCTTCATTTTATCCATTTTTTTGTAGTGTCAAAAACCAAACAAGGGGTTTTGCATACAGCAGGCAATCACTCAGGCACTGAGCTATAGATCAATCCTAGTAATGTTCTCATTTAATACAATAGAAAAGGATAGCCTCTAACCAAATTCCAAATTTAAAAAGCTACAGAACTTCAGAACTAGAAGGACTCTCTGATCATTTACTTTACTTCAGTTTTAAACACAGAAATGGAGGATGACAAAATTTATGTGACACAATTTAGTAAAAGCTCAATTCCTTTACAAGTTTTCCAATGAATTAACTGAAGTATAAAGCACTCTCACACCTAAAACCAAACACATATATTTTATGAGAAGTTCTTTCTCTCCCTGAACATGCTATAGCATTTATTATCACAAGATTGAGTTGATATTTTTTAATGTGAATTATAATGAATATTTCCAAGTAACAAAATAAGACTTATTTTCCATACAAACTTATTTCTATGTATAAGTTAAATAACTAAAAAAAATCAAGTAATAATAAAATTACTATGCTTTAAAGAATTTAGAAGCACTGTTATTTAGAAGTATAGTTTTTTTGGATTTTGTTTTGTTTTAGACAGGGTCTCAAATGAATTCACAGCTTAGCCTTTAATTCACCATGTAGCTAGGGCTAGGCTTGAACTCTTGATTCTTTCACCATTACTTCCCAAGTGTTAAGAATACAGGTATGCACTACCACGTCTCACTACTAGAAATATTTTTTCACAGTGAAGTCTTTAATTTTATACCTTAAAACAAAGGGCAGCGCATGACACACTCAGTTAATATTTGAACACTTGTATCAGATTGCAGCTGATTGTGAATTTACTGCAAAATGCTACATCAACCTAACAGCTCATAAATCATTCATAAAAAACAAATCTGCAGAGTATATGAGAAGCATTTTCAGCCCATACTCTTATTCAATGACTACGGCATAGCTCTCATTCTCATTAAATGAAGTGGAGGTCTGTCACTTCAGTTACTTTTACTGCCTAGAACAGAGTAAAGAAGAACATTAAAAGACACTGTGGTTAAAGAAATACGGTCAACATGAGAATACACGGATACATGGCTTCAGAGATAGAATTTGGATAATAGCAAAGGATTGGCTTCAAAGTCAGCTGGACCTTGTTTCTGTCATTAATTATAAGAATGGAGAAGAGCCTGTGAAACTGCTTCACCATTTAAAATGGAGGTGTAGCATCTAAATTACCACCTGACTGTCAAGGTCAAGCACAGTAGAGGTTTTCAACACAGGAAAACTAGTACTGTTTTGTTGAGGGAAAAGTTTGTTGTATAAATTATACTTAGGACTACAGCAAAACTCTGAGATCTAGCCCTCCTTTTTCTTATAAAAATGCCCCAAAAGGCTCCATATTACCGTGGCCAGTCATATACAATTTCTCCCTTATAATAGTGATAAAGAGTGTTCTATGCAGAATGGTCTATTTGCAGTAGCGATTCATTGCATGCATGGAAAAACTGCTGACACGTAGAGAAGATATTTTCCCGTAAAAGGTTGAAGTCCTTAAGCAGCAAAAAACACCAACGTCCATCATCTTTAAACCCTATTGATTTCTGGTGAAGATTTAAAAGGCTGTTTACTTATTTCCCATCATTCCTGTCAGAGCTATAACAGTTCTCTTCCCACTGAATAAACCTCTCATGATCCTCTTGGTGATTAAGGTCAGACAAAATGTCAAACTCCTAATGCTAAGTGCTTTCACATTAAAATTTCATATCAAATCACTAAGTAAAATCCAAACAAGAAGTCAGACATGTAAACAGTTCACACAAAAAGAAGGGCTACAGCAAACATTACAGAATACAGATACACCAGAAATATGAGGGTAGGGGGCCATGCAGTAACTATTATAGAATACAGGTACACTGGAGATGGGGTGATCACTAAAAAATACAGGTATACTGAAAATGTGGGAAAAAGTTTGGCAACAGGTCAGAATACTCCATCCTTCCTTTTAAAATCTTCACTGTCATTTTCTAGTCAGTATCATGCTAAATTCGAGTCTCTCTCTCTCTCTCTCTCTCTCTCTCTCTCTCTCTCTCTCTCTCTCTCTCTCTCTCTCTCACACACACACACACACACACACACGGGACATTATTAACATCAGTTATGTACAAATCATTAGTAGAGACAGCATAGTCTTATTTTAAAGACTGCATGGGTGGATGGACTGCCATCCATTTAGTATCTAAACTAGACAATGTTAGATCTTGTAGGTGTGAAAAAAATTCATATAGCAAACACATGTTATCAAGACCCAGTGGCCCATCTTTCAGTGTTTCTTTTCATGTCTTTAATTCCCTTTCAATACAGAAGGCGCTAAACTGCTGAAGACTCTGTCATTACACAACCACACATTCAGGAAGAAGACAACCAGATTCAGTATGCTTCAGAAGTGAAGAACCACTAACTTGGACTTTGCTGGTTCATATGCCTGTATTAAAGCAATAATTATGGTTAAAATAGTGATCTGATTGGTTAGGCATATTTTCATTTTCCTCAGGCTAGGAGACGGAGTCTCCTAATATATTCTCACAGGGAATAATATCATTACAGGTGAGTGCCAGATCTACAGAGCTATAGACACCAAGGTAACTCCCTGTACCATTACTTAAAATGTTTATGTTTGTATTTACATGTAACATACAGTTATGCTGTTTCAGGACTATAATGAAGATAAATTTTATTCACATAGTATAATGTTGATGGCATGTTAAATATCCTCTTTTTGCAAAGACAGATCTTTGATGGAAGTGCTCATCTTAGAGGAATTTTCTAAAGACTGTCAAGGTGGCACAACCTGTAATTCTAGCACTTGGGAGGTAGAAGAATAATGGATTTGATGACGAATGTGGACTAAATGAAAAACATGACTAAAAGAAAAACAAACAATCAAACAAAATAACAGAAAGAAACTTCCAGAAAATTTCTCGGTAATTCTAACAAAAAAAAAAAAAAAGCTTTTCCTGCTCAACTTTG
Organism: Alexandromys fortis; assembly: GCF_014885135.2. Taxonomy (NCBI): domain Eukaryota; kingdom Metazoa; phylum Chordata; class Mammalia; order Rodentia; family Cricetidae; genus Alexandromys; species Alexandromys fortis. Next base: position 12,952,899 of record NW_026067912.1, on the reverse strand, counting down.
GGTATCGTAAATTTTACTTAGGCAGTAATTCTCTTGGGTTAAACACGGTACATTTTCTGTATAAAAAAAAGCATACCATAAAAAGTTAGGATGCAAATAATAAATTGGGGAAAGCTGTAATATGACAGAGTTCTTACAGATCAATATGAAAAATGATAAAACCAGATAATGAATGAGCAAAGAATACAACCAGTAAGTATACAGAAAAAGAAAACCAAATGGAAAATAATGACACAGAAAGATGTTCTTTGTATTATAGAAATACACAAGATAATATTTTTAACTTAAGACTCGCAAGGATGACAACAATGTAACATTGGTCAGCTTGTAAGGACATAAAACCTCTCAGACACTATCTCAGACCTTCAGAAATTGCTGAACGAATAAGGTATAAATAGATCAAAGTCTCTGAAACAATATATGTGAAAACAACCTTATGCTAGAATAAGAATTTGACTATTCATATCAAAAATTTAACCATATGTATTCTGTGCCACAGAAATTCTTTACGTATAAGTTACCTTCTAGTACTTAAATAAAGCAAACAGCACAAAGTCATACTACAAAGATGCTTACTGCAGAAATACTTGTGAAACTAAAGGAACAGATTTGAAATAACTTTGTTATCAACTGCATAACTATTTTTGGCTAAAGAATTATATTATATATAACAGGATATACACACAGTATTTGTACATTCATGTGTATAAATATACTATATACATACTACTTGACAATACAAATAGGGTAATTTACATCTACTACTGAAGATTCATGTTTATGACATACAGTGTTAGGACAATTGAGTCTTAGCTACTCTTTATTACTTGCAATCTTTTAAAAATATTTGATAGTTTCTAGTTTTTTTGTATGTGTGTGTGTGTATACGTATGTGTAGATGCTCATGTGTGTGTAATAAGTGTATTTATACACCAGTGGCCAAACATGGGTATCTTGCTTTATTGCTAACTTATTTTTTGAAATTGGGTCTTTCATTATACCTGGAGCACATAGGCTGGATAGGTCAGCTGGCTACCAACCTCTAGGGATCCTTTTGTCTCCTTCCCCACAGCACTAGGGATATAAATATGTACTGCTGTGCCTGGCTTTTACATAGGTGCCAGGGTCTTACTTAGGTCTTCACGCTTGTACAGCAATCACTTCAACTACTGACCCATAAGCCCTGAAGGCTTATGTTTCTAAAGAACCATTTTTCTCAAGGCTCTAATTTTAGCCCAGTGTTCATTTTCCTCAGTAGAAGACTAAAATTAGGGTAGTATTTTCTCCACTTCTGTCTTCTCTCACTTATCTGCCACTCACTACAAATACAAACATCTTCTTGGTTTCCCCTTTCTCTCCTTCCTTAGCCTTCTCTAAAAACATTGAAACACTCAACAGAGGCCTCAATTAGGTCCTGCCAATGGGGACTTATAAGAGACAAAGCCATGCTGGCACTCATTTCAGAAGGATGGTATGAATATGTACACTGTGTATTTTAAAATCTTTTATTTCCTGTTGCCTCAACATCCACTCATCAGGCTATCATAGACACGAGTATAACAGGATGGTACTTCAGTGGGGTTTCTCTTCTACCCACCTTCTGAAAGACACTGAAAGGAACTTAAACCACTAATAAAATTCTCTACTCTCCTTGCATATGTATTCTATATAGATTCTTAAAAAAGGCACTTTAGCAAGGACTCTGACCTTGCCTGCCTGTTCAAAAAGTGATCCCTTTTTGGCACACAATGATGCTGACTCTCTGGGGTCTGTGAGTATAACTCCCCACAATGCCTCCTCTTATGGCTGTACCTATCTGACCGTCTAATGGGAAACCATACAAGAAAGAATGTACTATACCACGTAATGCCCGTAACACCACTTAATTTTAACAATTGCATCAGAGAAAGATTTATCAACCTTATTTTTAGGCTTCACTGTTACTTTCAAAATTTAGGTTACCAGACACTCTCATCCTCATCACAAACAAATCCTCTTCTTTCAGTTTTCTTGATGTCAAGGATGCCAGACTATCCAAGTTAGTTGAAGTTATTACTTAATCAGCTCTTAATAATTAATGCAAGGAATCAGGTACTAAATCCTACAGAAGGCTCCATTTCTATCCACAGAAGATATTTAAGATCAAAAACACCTAAGAGAATTTTGTCCACACCTAAATAGAAAAATACAGCTGTAAAAATAATCTCTGTACCATGTTCACTGAATTTTAAGATATGTTTATGTTAGTTGTTAATAACTTTTTATACTAGAGCTGGGATGGAGGGGCACACACCTTTAATCCCAGCACTTGGGAGGCAGGGGCAGGCGGAGCTCTGTGAGTTCGAGGCCAGCGTGGTCTACAGAGCTAGTTCCAGGACAGGTACCAAAGCTACAGAGAAACACTGTCTCAAAAAAAAAAAAAAAACAAAACAAAACAAAAATATCTTTTTATACTAGATGCGGTTCCCCTTTCATGAAAATCCTATCTCAGAATATGGGTTTTCAGAGGTATATAAAAATCACCTCTTATTACACGGAGATAGAATTAGAGACCATTTGGTTATATCATAACGCACTGAGGCTCAATATCTTTTTTCAGAGAAGTGTACTTGAGGTAGGCTCTCATGTAACCCAAGCTAGCCTCCAATTCATTATATATTTAACGATGACCTTGATCTGATCCTCCTGCCTCAACATCCTCAGTACTGAGATTACAGGCTTATGTCACAATGACCATGTCTGATCATGCTGCTAGTAACTTCTATCCTGCTAGTCTGAGATGAAAGGATTGTTTCTAGGTCGAGATGCGCCTAGACTACTACAATGTGAGTTCCAGGCTAGTCGGAGTAGAAAACACAAAATCAAACAAGAATATAAAAGCACGTTGAGATCCTCGAAATTCAGTTGTAGGTGACTTCGCTACATTGATGTCCAAGGTCAAAAAAGCACAGTTTTCCCAGTCCCTTGACCTCTAGAAACAATTAGTTCAGTGAAATGTGCTTCTTTTACTTACTTAACTAACCCAAAGGAAAACTTTTCTTTTTTTTTTTTTAAATTTTTATTTATTATGTATACAATATTCTGTCTGCATGTATGCCTACAGGCCAGAAGAGGGCACCAGACCTCATTACAGATGGTTGTGAGCCACCATGTGGTTGCTGGGAATTGAACTCAGGACCTTTGGAAGAGCAGGCAGTGCTCTTAACCTCTGAGCCATCTCTCCAGCCCCCAGGAAAACTTTTCTAATCCATGCTTTCTTTAAAACAAAAATGAAAAAAATTAAGTAAGCTTGTTCCTAAGTGGTAAAGAAGATGTAGCTTTTGTTTGTTTGTTCTTTTTTTTTTTTTTTTTTTTTTTTTTTTTGACAGGGTTTCTCTGTAGATCTGGAGCCTGTCTTGGAACTAGCTCTTGTAGACCAGGCTGGCCTCGAACTCACAGATCCGCCTGCCATTTGCCTCTATCTCCCGAGTGCTGCGATTAAAGGCCTGGGCCACCATCACCCAGTTGAGGATGTAGGTTTTAATCCACATGCTTTATGTTAGTACCATCTGATTATAAATAGTCAAAAACAACTTCTCATAGTCTACTGCAATGCAGGAAACCAATTTACCATTCTAGAAATAGGAAAATAAAGTAAAACCCGAGTTTAAAGGTGGGCTGCAGGATTTAATTTCAGCAGAGCAGCTAATTTCTAAGCATCAGTTTTCTGGATCCTCACTGAGGATTCAGTGAGACAGTTTGTAAAAGCTCACAACATTTAAAGTAATGAGAAGAAATCTTTCCTCTTAGCATACCAATGTCTCAAAAATACCACACAAAAAAAAATACAGATAACTCTAATTATAGATGCAACTTCTAAAGACTCCAAAACAAGACAGAGCAGTGGTAAAACACAGGAAGCAGGGACATTTAAAAGTACAGCTACTCAAATAGACATATGGACTTATGAGAGCCAATTTATAAAAGGATGAGGCATAAATAAAAAAAATGCTCACTTGCATATACATATTTTAGTTTGGCATAAATTTAGATATATAAGCGTGTTGCAAAGCTAGAGTTTCTATGTGTTCTCTACCCAGCTTCTTTTCGGTGTATTTTATGCATTTGGGTATTATCATGTAGTTTTCTATGCATGGACCGTGAAAACAAGATGGTACTGGATCCCCTTGAACTGGACTAAGAGATGGTTGTGCATTGCCATGTGGGTGCTGGGAATAAACTCAGTCCTCTTCAAGAACAGACAGTGCTCTTAACCACTAGCCAACTCTCCAATCCCAGTCTCTTTAATGTCAGCAGCTTTTTCAATCAAAGGACGTCAAAATGAAAACATTAGCATTAGTACCTGACACTTTGACTTTCACCTGTGTGTGCACTCATGTCTTTCTCAAATTTTAGGTTTGGCATTCATTTAAATGTTCCGTCTCCTAGGTCTCCAGCGTTTGTTAGCTGTTCAGACTGTTTTTCATATCCTTGAAACTCTGGAGAGCAACAGTCAGGTATCTGTTGAACTGTCTTCAATTTGGGTGTGCTGGAAGTTTGTCCTAACAGCGAGAAAACTATGCATGTACCACCACATGATTAACGAGGTCACTTGAGCAGGGTACCTGCCATTTTTTCCCTGTAAAACTACCCACATCAGCCTTTATATAGTTTACTCTTTGGAAGTGAGTCACCATGTTCAGCTCACACTCAGGGATGAGGTCAAGCTCCATCTACAGTTGACCAAAATGAATAAAACTGTTCAATACCTGAAAATGGAAATAGAAGCAATAAGAAAAAATAAAGTGAGGGAATTCTGGAAATGAGAAATTTAGGAATTTCAAGAGGAACTACAGGGGCAAACTTCAGCAACAGAATACAAGAGCTGGAAGAGCATCTCAAGCACAGAAGAAATGGATATATTTGTCAAAGGAAACATTAAATCTAAACAATTCCTGACATAAAACATCCAGGAAGTCTGGAACACTATGAAAATACCCAAACTAGTAATAATAGGAATAAATCACAGCGAAAGGCCCAGAAAATATTTTTAACAAGATCATTTAACAAAAGTTTCCTGGCTTAAAGAAATATGCCTATAAAGGTACAAAAATAAATGGAAAACCAAATATATAGAGTCAGAAAAGGAAGCTCCCTCATCACCACATAATAATCAAAACACTACATATACGAAAAAGATCATTAAAAGTTACAATGGGAATAGCTAAAGTAACATATAAAAGCAGAAATATCAGAATTATACCTGACTTCTCAGTGGCAACTCTAAAAGCTAGAAGGTTCTAGACAGATGTGCTAAGACACCACATCTAAGATACCACAGATGCCAGCCTAGACTACTATACCCAACAAAACTTTCAGTCACCATATATCAGTGCTTCTCAACCCTCCTAATGCTGAGGCCCTTTAATATAGCTCCTCATGTGGCAATGACCCTGCCCCCCAGCATAAAATTATTTTTGTTGCTACTTTGTAACTGATTTTGCTACAGTTATAAATCATAATGTAAATATCTGATATGCAGAATATTTGATATCCAACTCCCAAAGGGTTCATGACCATTGCCAAAGATGGAGAAAATAAAATATTCCAAAATAAAGTCAAATTTTAAACAATATCTATCTATAAATCCCATCCTACAAAAGGTACCCGAAGGAAAACTCCAACCTAAAGAGGTTAACTATAAGAGGAAATAAATAATCTCACATACACCCACCACCACCATCACCACTACCACCAATAACAACAACAACAACAAAATAACAAGAATCAACAACCATTGACCACTGATATCTCTCAATACCAATGGTCTCAATTCCTCAATAAAAAGACAGAATCTGAAAACAGGATTCATGGTTCTGCTTCATCCAAAAATCCACATCGACATCAAGAATAGACCTCAGCGTAAAAGGATAAAAGATATTCCAAACAAATGAACCTAAGGAGCAAGTTGGTATAGCAATTTTAATATCCAACAAAACAGAGGTAAAAAAAAAAACTAATAAAAAAGAGATGGGGAAATATGTTGCAAAGGATACCATCAATCTGACAAAATGGTAACTTACAGAGTAGGAAAAGATGTTTAGTAATTCTATATCCGATATAGGACTAATATTTAATATCTATAAAAAACTTAAGAAACTAGATATCAAAAAACCAAATAATTCAATTAAAATGGGGTATAGATTCAAACAGAATTCTCAATAGAGGAATCTTACAAGGCTGAGAAAAACTTAAAGAAATGTTTAACAACCTGAGCAATCAGGGAAATGTAAATCAAAACTACTTTGAGATCCTTACACCAGTCAGAATGACTAAGAGCAGTAATAGAAGTGACTCCTTGCTGCTGTTGAGGATGTGGATCTAGCAGAACACTCCTCCACTGCTGCTGGGAAGGCAAACATGTACAGCCACTGTTGGTTCCTCAGAAAATTGGGAATGGATGTACCTCAAGATCCAGCTAAACCTCTCTTGGGCATATACCCAAAGGACACATCATCTTACTATAAGGACACTTGCTCAACTATGTTCATTATTATTATATTATTAGTAATAGCCAGAAACTGGAAGCAACCAAAATATCCCTCAACTAAAAAATGGCTAAATAAAGAAAATGTGGTACATTTATGCAATGGATTATTTATTGAATGGTTAAAAAACATGACATCAAGAACTCTGCAGGCAAATGGATGGAACTAGAAAAAAAATCATCCTGAATGAGGTAACCCAGACCCAGAAAGACAAATATGTTCGGTGCCTTGTCTAGTCATCATCAGAGAGACTTCCTCTGGAGCAGATAGGAGCAGATAGAGATAGCCACAGCCAGACATTATGTGGAGAGTGAGTCTAAACTGGATTGGGTCCCTCTATTGGGTCCCTTTCTTCAGAGCTTGGGGAACCCCACGGAAGAGGGCGATCGGAGTACATGGCTCAGTGAATCAACTAAACAGGCCACGCTTGGGCTCAGGGAATGAAGTAGCAAGTACAGAGCCTGTAGGGGTCTGCATATATTATGGCTGTTAGTCTGGCATTTATGTGGGGCTCCTAACTGTGGTAACCGGTGTGTCTCTGGCTCTTTCGCCTGCTTTTGGGACTCTTTTCCTCCTCTTGGGCTGCCTTGTCTAGCTTCAGTATGAGATATTTTACCTTGTTTTACTGTATTTTGTTTTGTAGTCTTTGGTTGTCTCTTGGAAGTCTGCTGCTTTTTGAAAGGAAGCAGAGGGAGAATGGAACTGGGAAAGAGAGGAGGTGGGTGGTAGCAGAGACATGGGAAATTGTGGTCCAGATATATTGTATGAGAGAAGAGTCTGTTTTCAAGGAAAAAAAAGACTAAAGTCCATTCTGTAATAAATTTTCACAAATGGATATATCTACCCATTCTGCCAGTATTGAGTGCAACAGATTCATCACTCAAAAACCTCTATTTTGTCCTTCTGTAGTCACCCATTCCTCTCTCCCTCATCTTGTGGTATTCAACCACTCTGACTTCTGTCCTCAAGAGCTCTGCCTTTCCTACTATGTCACATAATTGGCACTAGGCAATAAGCTTCCTTTTGGTTAAAGCTTTCCTCAGTAGAAATGCAGGTACTGTTTAACCACATATTTGCATGAAGATGCTGATGTTATTTTAGTTTGACCATGGGGCAATGATGTATTATGGGAATTATGGAAAACGATCTTATTTACTGACTTAAGTGTGTTTATGTCCCTCCCCTCCCCACTGAGTGTGTGTGTGTGTGGGGGGGGGTTTACTATGTAGCCCTGGCTGGCCTGGAAACTGGCTATAGAGATCAAGATGGCCTTGAACTTACAGAGAACTGCCTGTCTCTGCTCTAGAGTACTAGGGTTAAAGGCGTGTGTCACCACACAGAGCTGTGCTCCCAGATTCTGATGACTGTGAATGGAACTGCTATAAATGAGTGTAGGTTTCTGAGGGAACACAGGTTGTTTATTCATTTACCTAAAACCAACATGATATATAATTTTCATACCAACTGTCTTCCAACAGTCACACCATTTTGCATTCCCGCCATAAAGAAGTAAGAGCCTCTATTAATTGAGATCTTGGCATCTGGTGCTGTCAATGCGTTAATTTTGAGTAGATCTAACAGATATGTAGCAACATGGCTTTAGTTTTTATTCTTTCATCATCATCATCATCATCATTCTTTGTGGGGAGCAGCCTGTATGCAGAAGTCAGAGAAAAACTTCAGGGAGTTAGTTAGTCTCTCCTTCCACCTTATTGAGGCAAGTTTTCTCTTGTGGCTTCTGCAACTCTGTGACATCAGGCAAGGTGGCTCATAAGCTTCTGGGTGATTCTCTGCCTCCCATTGCACCATAGGAGTGGTATGATTAAAGATTTGAGACACAACTTCAGCCTTTTTGTGGGTTCCTAGGATTGACTTCAGTCACCAGGCTTGTGTGGCAATCACTTTCATAGGCTGTGCCAGGTCAACAAGCCCTTCGTCCTTCAATTATGCATGATGTCAATCTCTCCATATCTTTGTTATGCATGTATTTTCTTTGTTGAAGTTTCTGTTAAGAAATTTTGATGTTATTGTTTTAATTTGACCATTTTAAATAGTATTTTTACATTTTTAATTAAATTATCACATCACTACCTTCTTCCTCTTTCCTCCCTCTAATCTAGCCTGCCCCCTCCTACTCTCAAATTGAGGTTTTCTTTTTCTTTATTGCTACACACACACACACACACACACGCGCGCGCGCGCACGCATACACATAAAAATATGCACAAATATATAAATACAACTTGCTGAGTCTGTTTTTGTTGCTTGTGAATATGGTTTCAGAGCTGACCATTTATACTGGTTAACCAGTCAGGGGTTTATCCTGGGAGAGGCTAATTCTCCCTCTCTCAGAGTCATTACTTGTCTGTAGTTCTTTGTCTAGGATTGGGATCTTCTGAGACTTTTTCCTTTCCATTTTAACTTTGTATTGCTATTATTGCTATTATCATTATTCATGTCTTGTTATGCAGACATTTCTAAGACAGTCAGTCTCAGAGAAAACTTTCTGATATTCTGGTTCTTAAAATCTTTCCACCCCCGCTGGACAGTGGTGGCGTACACCATTAATTAGTCTTAGCACTTAGAATGCAGAAATGTAGAGACAGGCAGATCTCTGTGAGCTCGAGGCCATCCTAGTGTACAGAGTGAGTTCCAGGACAGCCAGAGCTAGTGAAACCCTGTTGGAAAAAAAGAGAAGAAGAAAAAGAAAAAAAAAGGAATAATCTTTCTACCCCATTTTTCCATGATGTTCCGTGAGCCACAGATGCAGGAGCTATGATGCATATGTATCCATTGGAGCTAGACTACTCACTATCCACTGATCTTTGCATCACATCCAGTTGTGGCTTTCTGTTATGGTCTCCATTTACTATAATGAGAGGCTTTTTTGATGAGGGTTATAGCTACACTCATCTGTGAGTACAAGGGTAACATTTAGAATGTAGTTAAGGAATTGTGCTGGAAAGTGGCAATAGTAGGTTCTCTTCTAAGATCCATGACTTTACTATCCCCACATGGTTGGCTAGCACAAAAATTAGCTCCATGTATAATGCTAAAGCTGCTAGGAAGCACAGGAAGTGCCCTACAAGTTATCAGTGAAGGAAAGGATTTTGTGAACAGGACTCCATTTGTCCAGGAATTAAAACCAATGGCTGGAGTGGTAACTCATGAGCTAAAAAAAAAAAAAAAAAACCCTCTGTCTAGTTAATCAAGCAAATGAAGAAGAAAGCATAGAATGGGAGTTCTAGACTAAGTCTGTTTTCTTGTCTTTTTTTTTTTTTTTTTTTTTTTTGCTTCTAAAAACTATGGTGATCCTTGACTCATATTCCTCTCCACCTGTCTTAAAGCAGCACCCGAGACTGCGTGGTCCCAACGCTGCATCCATCTGCCTTCCTCTTCTACAGCACCAATCCATTTAAAGAACCCAGGTGATTACACTGGGGGCACACAGGGATCCACCCAGTCCATAGCTCAGTTTTCAATCTTAATTCCATCTGAAAAGTAGACGAAGTAACACACTCACAGAGTAAAGGAATAAGGAGGTAGACGTGTTTGGGGACTGGGCATTATTCTGTCCACTATCACATTTACTGTTAATTCCTAGGAGGTCTTTGGATAATCTTGATGCAAGTTCTTTGCTAGATAGCTCTCCCATTCTGCGCTTGTCTTGGCGTTTTTATAACAGTATCTTGTCCATAGCAATGGTTTAAAGTTTTGGTAAGTTCAACTTCGAGCTGTTTTTAGAAGACTATGATGAAGTGTGTATTTTAAACATTCGACACCCAGCTGGAACTTTGTATATATTTCTTCTTCATTCTCTTCTAGCAACATTATAGGTTATGTTGTACACTCCAGACCTAATGATCCACGATGAGTTAACTGTTCCAGATGCTGTCTGGAACACATCAAAGTTCTTTATCATCATCTTTTTATTCAAATGTTTATTGAAAAGATTATTCTTTTCCTATTTTTTTTTTTTTTGAGACAGGAGTTCCCTCTGTAGCCCTAGCTGTCCTGGAACTATCTCTATAGACCAGGCTGGCCTTGAATTCAGAGACACCCCCCCCCCCCCCCCCCCCCCCCCCCGCCTCTGTCGAGTGTTGGGATTAAAGGCGTGTGTCACCAATGCCTGGCTTGAACTTTTTTTTTTAAAAAATAACTGCTAAGTACTATTGCCAAACATGTTTTAAAAATTGTGCTGTGTATGTATGAGTTCAGGTGGCTGAGGAAGCCAGATTCCTCTGAAGCTGAAGTTACAGGACACTATCAGATACCCAAGGAGGGTTCTGGGAACTGTACTCAAGTCCTTTGCATGAGACCAGTGTGTACCATTAGTCACAGGGCCATCTTCCCAACCCCAAAAGTCTCTATGCATGTGTCTGCCTTCTGCCAGTGCTGCTCTGGTCAATTTGTAGTTCTTCGGTGAGACTGGACAATGTGACTTCTCAGCCTGTTCCTTTTTTATAAAGTGAAATATTTTTTTCTAAAGTTTTATGTTTGCTTTTCTATGTTATTTTCAGAATGAAATTGTCAATTACTAAAAAAAACTGTTGAGATTTGAGATTTTTAATATGACTGCACTGAATATACAGGTCAGATGGGGTGAACTAAGAAAAACAAAATTGCCCTCATGTTTAATAGAACACAAAAGTAAGGTTGTCTCAAATACTAGACATATAGAATATAAAGATAATATATATGTCAAAAGTCTGGGAAAACACTAAACGTGTATGGTTTGTTGATAAGGTTCAAACCAGGTCAATCATTTTGCAAGGCAACCAATAATTCATGTGAAAGTTTACCTTTTTTCTTTTACCCAGAGAGTCAATTTCTAGGAATGATTAGAAATGAAATATCTCTGCTCATTTACTGTAAGTACTAAGTATAATTTTTATAAAATTTAAACAATGCAGTCATTAAGAAAGCAAAAACCACAAATGGAAAATTTTAAAATCTGTGTATGTATATGAGTGTTTTCCCTGTATGTATGTTTGTACATAGGTGTCCCTAGTCCTCTCAGGGGTCAGAAGAGGGTGTTGGATCCTAAAACTGGAATGAGCTGCTATTTAGGTGCTTGGAATCAGACATGAGTCCATTGGAAGAGCAGTCAGTGCTCTTAACAGGTCAACCATCTCTCCAGCTCCCAGCATATGTACGTTAAGAGTAAGAATAAGGTCTTGTGGCAGTGATACTCTGAAGGAGAAACTAAGTCATTTAGAAAATATCATGTATACCACATTAAACAGTTCCTGCTGTTTGCTATGTCCCTGTCCAGAGTTGGGAGACACTGGAACAACATCTGTTTTAGAAATATGTCACCTAAGGAACAATATATCAAACCATCCTGATTTCTCCTGCTGTGACTTACATTTGAATATTGAAAAATAACTTTCCCTTAGCAGTGAGTTTCCATTCCTCAGAAATTATTCACCTTGCCAGCGATCCTTAGGGAACACATTTTATCCTATGTGAAATGTGATCTTTGATCTTTCAGACAAGCTGATTCTGACTGCTTCCCTCCCTCGGCAGCAACCTCTGACACTATGAAAGTTAATCCACAGGGAGGAAGGAGGCTTTCACGTCCGATGTAGTTTGAATCTTCAAAGCGTTGTGTCTAAAGTGCATGGTGTCTTCAGAAGTATAGACGTATTCTCATTCTTTGGGAGACAGACAAGGAAAACAACAATAGCCTATATTGTTTGAGGGTCACTTAGACTTTACTGAACAACAACTAGAAAAGAGGTTTCTCATGCTTGGTACTAAGGATTTTGCTGGATAGTCTATGACTCTTGGAGGGAGAATTATCACATACATGTAAAATAATTTGATTCCTTATGGCTTTTTTTCAAAGAACCTTAGTGTTATTTATCCCTTTTCCTTGCCCTTTGTATTGATGTACCTTCCTCCTCCACAATTTAACCCAACCCTCCCTTTATCTTTTCACATCACTATATTCTGCTATTCTCCTGTCTGGCAATCAATAATTCTACCCATATGTAATGCCTATAGACCATAACTAGGACCAGCACGGCAAATTTCCTGAAAGGTGCAGCAATGGCACTTTTATCTTGGGGGTAGTCAACAACGGTCTAATTGGACTTAAGGTCTACTCTTCAGGAAGAAAATCCAGTACTGGAAACCTAGCCAGCTACTCCTCAGGCTAGGAAAGTCATGGGCTTGGAGGAACATCTACTACAGTCCCTATGCTAGACCAGCATCATTTCTAATCACATTCTCACCATTACAGCCCCTCATGTAAGTGCTCACCCCTCATCAAACAAACTTCTCTTTGCAGCAGAAAAAGACCATTACAGAAAAAACTAGTCATACTGCAGAGACTAAGGGACCAGGGAATGCTCAGCCTCAGACACATCTATAACATCATCTCCACTCCTAAGGCTTAAGGAATATTACGGAGGAGACAGAGAGTGTTGGAGTTGAAGGATCAGAAAGTCTGCTGTGAGATTCTGTCTCCTACAAATGACAGGACAGCTTCACCCATGATACCTCAACAATATGGCTACCAAATACGACCAGGACAAAAATAATACAAATAGATACTCTAATGCAGAAGGAAGTAATATCATATCCGTATTCCCCACCCTCACAGACAAAGAACTGCAGGCAACTAAGGAATGCTTAAAAAAGGAGAATTAGTCCTCCCCAGGAGAGGATCCCTGACTGGTTATTTAATACCAAGTGACCATTCCTGAAATCATATACATACAATCAAGACTAAACGGACTCAGCAAGTTTTACCTATATATCTAGGTTTGTGTGCACACACGTTACAGAATATTTAACTATGCAAAAATACGTTGCATTTGTTTATGTTGCAGAATATTTGTTTAACTATGTAAAGATGTGTTGCACTTATTTAACTGTGTAAAGATGTGTTGCACTTGTTTAACTATGTATAGATGTGTTGTGTTTATTTAACTATGTAAAGATGTGTTGCTGTTCTAGCTTGCCTGCATAAGGCACTTGATTGATCTAATAAAAAGTTGAACAGCCAATAGTGATGGAAGCGGTATATATAGGTGGGACTTTCAGACAGGGAGAGTAAAGTAGGAGAAGGAAATTAGGCTCAGAAGAAGAAAGAGAAAGAGACATCAGGGAGACACCAGCGGCCAGACAGACAAGATGAAGCAGGAAAGTATGACATACAGAATAAAAGAAAGGTAAAAAGCCCTGAGGCAAAATATAGAGGACTAGAAACAGGTTAAGTTAAAAGAGCCAGTTGAGTACTCATAATTAATAATAAGTCTTTGTCTTTATTTGGGAGATAATTTGGCAGCCCAAAGAAAATGTCAACTATACATATACACCTACCTGCAACAATAAATAGTTAAAGAAAAAGGAGGACATGAATTTGAGAGGAATTGGGGGCATGTGGGAGAGGATGGCAAAGGGAAATGATATAATTATGTTTTAATTTTGAAAAACAAAACAAAAAAACAACAAGAAAAAACCACAGCTGACTTTAGTCCCAGCATTTGAAAAGCAAAGATAGGAAGATTTCTATGAGTTCAAGGTCAACTTGGTTCATACATTAAGGCCAGGGCTCCAGAGTGGGACTCTGTCTCAAAAACAACACGCCCCCCCCAAACAAAATCAGCTGGTCTTTTTTTTTTTTTTCTTCGAGACAGGGTTTCTCTGTAGCTTTGGAGCCTGTC
>NW_026067912.1:12922307-12935690 GCF_014885135.2 Alexandromys fortis | reverse complement strand
CTCTTTCTCTCTCTCTCTCTCTCTCTCTCTCTCTCTCTCTCTCTCTCTCTCTCTCTCTCTCCTTTTCTTCCTTTCTTCTTGTTCCTAGATGAAGGCACAGTTACAGGAAATGTACGGCAGCATGGAAAAACTAAATGCCATAAATAAATCTGTGCCTTTTTATTCAGAGAATGACAGGAAAGGCCAGAATCACAGAACACGGAGAGATGAAGCTGCAAAGAACTGGAATCTTCCTCCCCCCGGCTTTGCTTTTACTGTTTTAGGAACTGTGCTGTCCACACTGCCAGCCGTGAACACTGCAAGCTACAATAATGACAGGCCTAGCCAGACAAGCCTACTGGGGAAAATACTGGCACCCAGATCATGAAACTTAGCCAAGAAGTAAAAGACCCCTATAAATAATACGTAAGACACTGAAAAAAAGAATTCAAAGACACTAAACACCAGAAAGAATCTCTGTGCTCCTGGACAAGTAGAATCAATACTATGCAAATGACTATATTACCAAAAGCAATCATATACTCAATGACATTCCCATACAAAATTCTAAAGTCATTCTTTACACAGCTAGAAAAAAAAACAATTGTAACATTCATTGGAAACACAAAAACCATATGGCCTAAAGCAAATCTAAGCAGAAAGAACACTGTCAGAAGAACATCATCTGATCTCAAACTACACTTCAGAGCCAACAGTGACAAAGAAAACATGATCCTGGCACAAAAACCAGCACGTAGATCAATGAAACAATTCAAAGGTAAACCCAGACAATAATAGGTATCTATTTTTTTAATAACAGTGTCAAAACCACAATCAAGAAAAAAATAAGCTGATGTGGGATGCCCTCCTGTATATGTGTTGCTTTTATTGGTTGATGAATAAAGCTGTTTCAGCTAGTGGCTTAGCAGAGTAAAGCCAGGCGGGAAATCCAAACAGAGATAGATAAAGAGAGTAGGTGAAGTCAAGGAGAAGCCATTTAGCGGCCGAAGAAAGTCACCAGAATCTTACCAGTACGCCATAGCCTCATGGTGATCCATTGATAAATAACAATATGTTGATTTTTGATATAAGAGCTAGCTAAGAATACACCTGAGCCATTGGCCAAACAGTGTTATAATTACTATAGTTTCTGTGTGATTACTCAGGTCTGGGTGTCCATGAAACAAAAGGTAAGTCTCTGTCTACAACAAACTTTTCAATAAAGGGTGCTGGTAAAACTGGATGTCTGTCTACAGGAAAATGAAATTAAGTCCTTATCTCTCACTCTGTACAAACAACTCAAACTGGATAAAAAACTTTAATGTAAAACCAGAAACACTGAAAACTACTAAGGGTAAAGCCTTCAGCATATAGATATAGATAATAAATTTCTCAACACAACTCCAGTAGCACAGGCATCAGCTCCATCAATTGACAAACACAATTATATGAGATTAAAGAGTTTCTGGACAGCAAATCAAATGATCAACAGAGTGTCAGATAGCCTACAGAGTGCGTGAAAAATCTTTATTAGCTGTATTTCAGTACAATGTGCACGTGTTTGTCTTTCTCTCTCTCTCTCTGAGTATACATGTTTCTTATAAATACAAGTGACCAATAAATATTTTCAAGTTTTTAACATCCCTAGCCATCGAAAAAAATGCAAATTAAACCTACCTTGCAATTCCATCTCCCGTGAGTTTGAGTCAGAACGACTACCAGTAAGTCAGAAGAGTGACAATGAATGCTGTCAGAAATCAGGACAGAAACCTTATTCAACCCTTGTGGTAACACCCACCGGTGTATAGGCGTCTGAGAAAACTAAAACTACAATTACCATATGATTCAGCTACACCAGTTCTGTGCAGATGCCCACGTGACACAGTTACTACATCCATGCTGATTACCAACCTTTTCATGATAAATAGGAAAGGGGACTGACCGATGGCTATAAGAAGATAAAAGAATAATGAAAATGTATACATATACACAATGGGCCACAAAGAAAACTGAAATTACATATTTGCAAGAAATTAGATGGACCTGGAAAACATTACATTAAATGAGGTAACAGGGCTCAAAAAGACAAACACTGAATGTTTTATCTCATACATGATCTTAGGTTCCTACTTGCAAGATGTATGGATCTGTGTGAGTATAAATGTGGATAAAGGCTGCAAAAGGAAACCTAGTTAGACTGTCAAAAGACAGAAAATCTTGAAAGTAGTGAAAGATGAGTGGCCAAAGACATACAAAGACCTTTTCTTATGAGACAAATATCAAACTACTCATCAGAAACCATGCTGGTCAGAGGAAAGCAAGATAATACATTGAAAATGCTGAAAAGAAAAGATGGAAGAAAGAATTTTATATCCAGTAAAACTCTCCTTCAAAACTAAAAAGTGAAAAATCAGACCTCTAACGATTTATTAATGGCAATAACAACTATAAAAATATTAACAATGAAAGCAAGCTCTGGGAGCCAGTCACTAGTGGACATGCCCTACAGGTAGTGCTAATAAAAATCCTTGAAGATGCAAAGAAAGAAACAGCAGTGTATCTGAAACATATAAACATAAAGAACCAGAGCACACTCTGGTACAACAACCCATGCAGAGTGCACTTTGTTTTCTAACACTGAAAACACTGTAAATCGCTGTGGCTGAGAAAATAATGCATACTGATAGAATCAACAGCAACAGAGGGGAGGGGTATTAGGAAAGAGTGAACAGATGCTACAGAACTGAACTTGGTATCAATTCAAATTAGATTGTTATAAATTCTACATGTTAACTGTTAATCTCCATGGCAGCCATTAAGAAACTAGCTTTAAAAATTATAGAAAAGGAATTAAAGAGAGAATAAAAATTGACGCTAGAAAAATCAAACAGAAAGTAGAATGAGAAGCTGAGCAATGAAAGATTTAAGTGCATAAAAAACAACAAAATGGTAGAACTAAGCCTTAATGATTATGAATAACTTGAAATATTATAGTCACTATTAAAAGCAAATCACCAAAATTGATCAATAAACCCGACTAACTTTCTTTGTATGTCTTTGTATGCTTCTTTCCTAAAAACAGCAGGTTTTAGGAAAAGGCTACTACTAATGAACTCCCTTTGTTCTTAACTTTTAAAAATCATGAAATGCCTTTGAAATTTGTATAATGGTTAAAGGAACAGATTATAATATTATAAAAGATTTTAATACACTTAGCAAAATATTTATAAGCAGACTGATAAAATTTCAAAATACACAACAATACCACAAATGAGTAAAATGTGTATATACAACCTTTGCTAGAGTAGTCTTGAAAAGTTAAGTCTAAATAAAATTAAATCTAGATGTATCAAACAGCAAATAAATGAAGGCAGATTAAAATGAAACACCAACAATTAAATGCAATTGTAAAAATACATTAAAAGACAGAGATTGAATAGATCTGTGTGAGTATAAATGTGGATAAAGGCTGCAAAAGGAAACCTAGTGAGATCGTCAAAAGACAGATATTAAAGACCTGATGGCACTGTCTATCAGAAACCTACATTAAATGTCGACATGAGTTTAAAACAAAATAAAGAGAAGTGAATGTTTCAAAAGACACACCGAAATATACCTCCAGGAGAAAACATGACAGAAAAAGTACAACGCATAAAAGAAAGGCTAATAAATAAAACTTCATTCAAATGAACAACCTTTGTTGTTTGATGGCCATTGTCAAATCACAGACGAAAAAAAATATGAAGGGAAAGCTCCTGTAGGCTAAGAAAACATTTGCATCTAAAGTTCCAATAGAAGCAAAAGAAAAAACCTAACTTAGAAACAGGTAAAGGATTTGAACTGATACTTTTCCAGCAAAGACAGGGGAAGAACTATGAGGTTTTTTTTTTCTTTTTTTCTTTTTTTTTTTTTAATGAATGGCAAAATTAAACAAAGAAAAACCCTCACTCTCAAACTAACTTCAACAAACAAGTGTTGTAGAGGTCTGGAGAAATGGCTCAGCAGTTAAGAGCACTGGCTGCTCCTCGAGAGGACTTGGGTTCAATTCTTAGCACCCACAGGGCAGCTCACAACTGTCTATACCTCCAGTTTCAGGGAATCTGGCACTCACACAGATACACATTCAGGCAAAACACCAATGTCTGGGACTGATAAAAATAAAATAAGTGTTGAAATATAGAGCATATTAAGAGAAGTGATATAGCAGTATTAGCTTAGTGTTTAATGTAAAATAAAAGCAAAAAAGGTCAATATCTAGATTTTCCAAGATTACAAAGGATAGTGAAGGCAAAAGAATAAACTGAAGTTCATACTGGTTCAATCTTTTTGCAAAGAGAATTGCCATCCATACACAGTTTTTGTGTGTTATCTTTTGCCTAATAAATTCATTTCTTGGAATCACAGGATACATACTATATACAGAACAGGTATATACAAACGTGTTTACTGCATGTCTGAATGTAGTATTTTCAAAAAGCCTTAACCTTGTTATGTTGCATGCAGGTTAAACAAGGTATAATTAACTATTATTTAGTTACTAGAGGTAGAACTGCCAGAACATTGGCACTTGTCTATAATACCAGCAAGGCAGGAGGATGAAACAGGAGGACCATGAGCTCAATGCTAGACAGGGCAACACAGTGAGACCCCATCTCAAAGAGGAAAAAGTAGAACAATGTGCAGTAAATAATGATAAAAATCAAGTTCTAACACAACATATGTGGCATCTAGTTCAGACACACTAAGGTACATATAGAGTAGAGCATTTATATTAACTAAAAAAACTAATGTTGCTAAATTGAATTTGAAGAGGGAAAGACAGGTCAAATCATTTATAATCACACTTATATTACATTCTAGAAAAAGGCCCAAGGACAGCAGTGATGACTATCAGTGGTTGCTATGGGGAGAAAAGACAAAGGCATGGCATGATCTTGATGGCTAGAGCTAAAAACAGACAAAAAGAAAGAGAAAAAGTTAACTGTTATATGCTAATTTATAGAATAAAAATGTTTTAGGCTACATATTCTTGTCAAGATTATTTGCTTTTCTCCTAGGACTAAATTTGGATGCCATTTATTTATTACTAAAGCCTTTGTTTTCATTGATTTTGGATTCAAATACAATTAGAGTTAGTCTGCTAAGCCAAAGTGATGAAGGAGAACATTGTTACACCCAGAATGTTAAGTTTAAGAATCTTTCTACTTAAGAGTAAGGACAGAGGTCTTCGCATCACAGAAAGGAATGAAGACCACACACCATCCTAGACTTAAGATGCACATGGCCTAGGCAGTACCATATCTTAAGATACATTACAGAGCCATTAGTTTTAGATTCTCTTAAATGGCAGCTGTTTATTCTTCTCATACATATAATTAAAAAAAACATTAAGCAGGATATTGACAGGTGTTTTTTCTTTACAAATATTTTGCCATTCCTTTGGTCTGAAACTGTGTCAAACCTTTATCTTTATGTAGCATAGAAACATTTTCTCTTGCATAGGAGAGGAGAGCACTGTGAGCATTACAAAACTGTTCAAATTGTTATGTTATACATTATAATTAGCTTGGCAGAGCTAATACAAATCACATTTACAGACTAACAATAATAAAATTGAAGTACCAGTTAAATATCCAAAATAATTAAAGAAATCATTTTTAGCTTGGTATAATTAGCTAATCCACTTTACAAGCATTTATTAAAATGAATTCACATGTTATTATTCCATAGGTAGTTACACAATAGTGTTTATACAGGAAAAAATAATGAACCAAACTCTTTGTATCCAGCACTCCACAATTAAAATGAAGACTCCCCAAGTAATATCAATCTAGGATAGACTAATTAAGTTTGGTTTGATAACCATTCATTTCTTCTATTGCCTCTGAGCAAATTGTTTATTAGAGAAAGTTATTTTACACAAATCAAATCAAACTGGGTAAACCATTATATTTGAGGGAAACTTTAGCCATCAGTCAATTAATCCATCATTTTCTCCAGACACTACTGCTTAACGAGTAGATCATATTATCAACAATTTAGATATCATATGATTCAATTAGAACAGTAAATTTATTGACAGTTTCTCTAATACTTTTATTATGAGTAAATCTGAAATTCTTTTTACCTTTGTGAGTAAAACAAAACCAATTCAAGTATTATACTGAGAGATCAAATAAATATAAAATTCTCTAGAATGGTTAGAAAATATAGTATTATCATAAAAGTGAAAATAAGATAATGAATTAAAAAGTTTCTAGTAAAGTAAAACAAAATTTCAATATAAAAACAAATGCTAATACATTTAATATGCTGAAACTATACTTAGGGTACCTTAATTTATCAGAAAACTTAATTCTAAGAATATTTGTAGAAAATTATTTTGCTTATAAATAATTTTTATAATACAATTGTCACTTTAATCTTAATGTTTAAATTACACATCAACTGGAACCATCCTGTTAAAGCCTAAGAATTCACATATCGGGCTCTTTTTCTAAGAATACATATTTTACAAAATACATTAAAATGAAGATGTCTTATAAATCAATACTCACAGACAGCATGAAAAAAAAACCACCTTCCATGTCTGCTCAGAGAGTACACGGAAGGTCAGAACAGTGCAACCCACCTCGATTTCTAGTTCTCAGCTGTGAGCACACACATGTAAAATTTGTTTCCCAAAACCTAAAATTCAAACATAGACTTTGTATTTTTTTAAGTAGATCCTTTCTACATTCAGTTGCCTTTCATACGTTTGGGTCTCAAGAGTAAAAATTATTCATTAATAATTTAATAAAAGACTGTTTCTAACAGCCTCTATCTGCTAGTTTTTCTCATCAATGAAATTAAATCCTTGTGTGGATCAACCTAGCTGAAGACTTCTCTGTCTCAGAAGAATACAAGTTCTCTAATGTTCAATAGTCATCATTCAGAATGACAGAGGCTTATAATTTGGCCCAGCCAAATGTCCTCTTATTACATACAAATAAAGCAGAAGCATCTGAGGACAGTCACATAGCTAGTTGTCAACACTGATTACAGATATGCTGCCTAGACACCCTCCAGTTGAGCAACAGTTTATGTAGGCCGCCGTAGTCAGCTAACAGTGATACTGAAGCAGTGTTGTCTAACAGCCCAGAATGGCATATGGACCATGAATGACAAATTCCTACAGATATCCACAGTTCTCATAGTGGAGTCCCCAGGCCTTAGGATGCTAGAGGGGTATCAGAAAAAGGCTATAGCCTAAGCCGATAGACTAGGTGGCTTGTCACAGGCCCATATCTACAGTCCCACAAGAAGCAGTTGTTTCTGTCAGATCTCATTTAAAGAGTAGTTCTACTGGTTCTGAGTCACTTTAAAACCACAACCATTAACTCAGTGATCCACCTGCCATTGCCTCCTGAGTTCTGGGATTAAGGGAGTGCGCCACCGATGCCTGACTAAACCACAATCTTATATTGTGGATATTCTTGGAGCTTTCACAGTAAAATAGGTGAAAAAATATAGTGATCTTTAGTTTGCAAAGAATATTTCAGTTTACACATTTACTTCAGAAGAATTACTACTGGGGCTGGAGAAATGGTGCCACATACTGCTCTTCCAGAGGACCAAAGTTTGGTTCCCTACACTCATGTCAGACAGCTCAAAACTGCCTGTAACTTGAGCTCCTGGAGACTTCTACGCATACCTACCTACATACAAATAATACAGAATAATAATAAATATTTAAAAATTACTACAGCCAGGTGGTGGTGGTGCATGTCTTTAATCCCAGCACTTGGGAGGCAGAGACAGGTGGATCTCTGAGTTCGAGGACAGGCTCCAAAGCTACAGAGAAACCCTGTCTTGAAAAACTAAAAACCGAGAGAGAGACAGAGACAGACAGACAGACAGAGAGAGAGAGAGAGAGAGAGAGAGAGAGAGAGAGACAGACAGACAGACAGACAGACAGACAGAGACAGAGAGAGACTACTACAAAAAACATCTTCAAGAAAGTACAGTCACATGCTAAAGATCACCTCTGCATAGTAAAAACTGGAGTACAGGAGAAAACTTAACAGCATCTGTACTTTATCTTACATCTTTTTGGACTCACCTACTTTTGTGCCCATTAGAGACATTCTCATTAATTTTGAGACAAATTGTGATATCTTTTAAAGGAATATTACAAAAAATACCTAGTTATTTCTCCTAGTATCTGTAATATATGCCCCTCATTACAAAGCCCAAGTTTTAACAAGAAGCCTTCTGTAATTTGGCTCATCTGACAAAGATGGGATTAGTCTCTTCTTGAATATATAATTACTAAGTGATTTTTTTTTCTTTTTTTGGTTGCTCTTTTGGTTTTTTGAGACAGGGTTTCTCTATGTAGTTCTGGCTACCCTGAAGCTCCTCTGTAGACGGCCTCAAACTCAGAAATCTGCCAACATCTGCCTATTTGAAACTTCAGAACTCTGACCAGCACTTTCACTGCAAGCCTCACAGACACCATACAAGTTCACACAAGGCAATGCTACCTTTTCTTACCTAGAGATCTAGTTATAAAGTCCTGTAAGGTAGTTTAGACGACATGCAAATGACAGACTCTTACTTTTTAGACCTAAAAGCTCCTTCCAAACAGTTTTTAAGTTTCACCTTTGAAATTCTATTACTTACTAGCCATATGTATGATTCGGGGACATGAGCATTTAGGAGAAAAATCTATGCCCTAGGATTGGGGAAATAGTGAACTAAGAAGAGTCAAGGAAGAATCAGCTTTCCTTTGGGTTCTAGAACACTTGTACAAAGCACTGGCTACACAGCCACACTGGTCCTCTCTGCTGATCTCACTGTGTGAAATACAAATGGTCTTAAAGAGTTCAGAGAGTCTTGATAATCACCTTACCTGAGAGGTAGAACTAGATTCTAATCTTCTGAGAATGGGCTAGACTTACTGACTGACATCTAACAGACAGAACATGGTGAGAATGAACATGCTTAGCTTAAGAATAACCACATTGGCCTGGCAGTAAGCACATGTCTTTAATTTCAGCAACCTGGAGGCAGAGGCAGGCAGATATTTGTGAGTTAGAGGCCAGACTTCCAGGACAACTAAGGATACACAGAGAAACACTGTCTCAAAAAAAAAATAAAAATAAAAACTGGAAAAATAATATCTATAGTGGTTTTCTTCCTGTGTTCTCGGGAAGAAAGCTGACATGTTAAGAGGAAAAAATCCATTTATTCAATGTTGTCCTTAATGACTGTGCTGCTGGGGTTATATGCAGGAAGTGGTCTCCTGTGCCCATATGTTGTAGGGTACTTCCTACTTTCTCTTCTATCAGGTTCAGTGTGTTCAGACTGATATTGAGGTCTTTAATCCATTTGGACTGGAGTTTTGTGCATGGTGATAGATATGGATCTATTTTCATTCTTCTACAGGTTGACAACCAGTTTTGCCAGCACCATTTGTTGAAGATGCTCTCTTTCTTCCATTGTATACTTTTAGCTCCTTTATCAAAAATCAGGTGTTCATAGGTTTGTGGGTTAAAATCCGGGTCTTCCATTCATTTCCATTGGTCGACTTCTCTGTTTTTATGCCAATACCAAGCTGTTTTCAATTCTGTAGCTCTGTAATAGAGTTTGAAGTCAGGGATGGTAATGCCTCCAGACGTTCCTTTTTGTATAAGATTGTTTTGGCTATCCTGGGTTTTTTTGTTTTTCCATATAAAGTTGATTATTGTCCTCTCAAGGTCTATGAAGAATTTTGATGGATTTTGATGGGGATTGCATTGAATCTATAGATTGCTTTTGGGAGAATTGCCATTTTTACTATGTTGGTCCTCCCAATCCAAGAGCAAGGGAGATCCTTCCATTTTCTGGTATCCTCTTCAATTTCTTTCTTCAAAGACTTAAAGTTCTTGTCAAATAGATCTTTCACTTCCTTGGTCAGAGTTACCCCAAATGGATGGAAATAGAAAACACTATCCTGAGTGAGGTAACCCAGACCCAAAAAGATGAACATGGGATGTACTGACTCATAATTGGTTTTTAGCCATAAATAAAAGACATTGAGCCTATAATTCACGATCCTAGAGAAGCTAAATAAGAAGGTGAACCCAAAGAAAAACATATAGTTATCCTCCTGGATATTGGAAGTAGACAAGATTTCAGGGCAAAAATTGGGAACTGGGGGGTGGGGTGGGATGGGGGAAAGGGGAGATGGGGAGAGAATAGTGAGAAGGGGAGGATGGGGAGAGCTTGGGGGAATGGGATGGTTGGGATAGGAAGGGTGGATATGGGAGCAGGGAAGTATATATCTTAATTAAGGGAGCCATTTTAGGGTTGGCAAGAATCTTGACTCTAGAGGGGTTCCCAGGGGTCCAGAGAGATGTCCCCAGCTAAGTCCTTGGGCAGCTGAGGAGAGAGAGCCTGAAATGGCCCAATCCTATAGCCATACTGATGAGTATCTTGCATATCACCATAGAACCTTCATCTGGCGATGGATGGAGATAGAGACAGAGACCCACATTAGAGCACCGGACTGAGCTCCCAAGGTCCAAATGAGGAGCAGAAGGAGGGAGAACATGAGCAAGGAAGTCAGGACCGTGAGGGGTGCACCCACTCACTGAGACAGTAGGGCTGATCTATTGTGAGCTCACCAAGGCCAGCTGGACTGGGACTGAAAAAGCATGGGATAAAACCGGACTCTGAACGTGGCGGACAATGAGGGCTGATGAGAAGCGAAGGACAATGGCATTGGGTTTTGATCCTACTGCCTGTACTGACTTTGTGGGAGCCTAGCCTGTTTGGATGCTCACCTTCCTAGACCTGGATGGAGGGGGAAGGACCTTGGACTTTCCACAGGGCAGGGAACCCTGACTGCTCTTAGGACTGGAGAGGGAGGGGGAGGAGAGTAGGGGGTGGGAAGTGGTTGGAGGGGGAGGGAAAAGGAAGGCAGAGAGGAGGCAGAAATTTTTAATTAAAAAAAGAAGAATTTCACACAAAAAAAAATTTAAAAAAAAGAGGAAAAAAATCCAGAAGCCCAGAAAAAGAAGAACCCTGGTTAACAACCAGCAAAGACCTGAGAACACCTCTTGCTCACTATTCTGCAGGGTGACTTTTCATCCCACTGAAGTTTTCTTTTGAGTTTTGAGTCTGGCTGAGCATATGTGCTGAAACTTGATAAGATGAATGTAAGCTAGACTCACTCAGCTAGGCTGAGCCCAAAAATTTGCTGGAACTTGTCCAGATACATTCCTAAAGCTTGTTAGTTTGGGGATAATTTGGTAAACAGTAATGGATAACTAAAAAAGGATTCTCTGTTTCATTTTTATAGATTTTTAACTTCTCTCTTTTTGAGCCTGACTTCTCCAGGTCTTCTTTCTGTCCCACTCATACATGGATTCTCAGCTCATTATCTGCCTTAAAACACACACACACACACACACACACACACACACACACACACACACACACACACACACACCTAGTTCTCCTAAAGCGCTTGCTGTATAAAGTTCAAGAAAGACCCAGCATTCATGTACAACTGGGGTCTAACGATGCCTATTTGTAATCCCAGAGCCAAGGGTGGCTAGCCAATCTAGCAAAACAAGTTCCATAGCAAGAGACTACGAATTAAGGAAAAAGATGGAAGCCGGACATAGTGGTGCATGCCTTTAGTCCCAGCAGAGGCAGAGGCAGGTGGATTTCTGTAATGTGGAGGCTGCCAACCTGGTCTACAAAGCGAGTTCAGAGCCACAGAGAGAAACCCTGTCTCAAACACCCCTCCACAACAACAACAACAACAACAACAACAAAAAAAAGCAGAGAAAGAGAAAGACACCAGACATTGACCGCTGGACCTCAATGCACTGGTAAGTGAACTTGTACATCAATGCATATAATACACACACACAAACACCAAATTCACAAAACATTTTACAACTGAAGGGCACATCTGATATGCCACTTATTTCTATTTTTCAGCACCCAAAATAAATAAAACCAGACATTATAAGCTTTAACAGAGCTATTAAGGACTCTGTAAGGATAACTAAATGGAAGGACACTTACTTTCATTTAGTGATAGAAATAAGTTGAAAACCTAGTTATGCCAGCAGCAGAGACAAAAATATTTGACAACTATGTTCTGGTTGATTTCCTTGATTAATGATTGATAGGGGAGGGCCAAGCTCATCATGGGCAGTGTTAACTCTGGGCAGCTGATCCTGAGTGGTATCAGAAAGCAGGCTGGGCTAGACAATGGGCAGCTCTCATCTATGGCTCCTGCTCTGCCTTCTCTCAGGGACGCAGTGTGACCTAAAAGTTACAAGATGGAAGGAAATCCTTTCCTCCCAAGTTGTGTTTTGTCATGGTGTTTATGACAGATAGAAATCTTGTTTAAGTTATAAATAATAACCATTAAAAGTTTACAGTAAAGTCCATGGTTCATATTTAGAGACAGTGTGCCACAACTTATTAAAACAAATCTCCACAAACGATATAAAACATTGGGTTAATATATTTAAAATAGATTTCAATATAAAAACAACAACATGCAATTACAAGTTTAATAAGAGGTCTGCTAGAGTCCAACAAAATGGCTCAGTGGGTAAAAGTAATTGCCACCAAGCCTGATGAAGCCTGAAGCGTTCAATCTGTGGAACCACATGGATGAAAGAACCAACTCCTACAAGTCATCCTCAGCTCTTGACAGGAGTGCCATGTCTTTCCATGAAAAGATGCCCCCATACCACACCCACACACCATAAAGAGAACTACTGGAATCATTATTTATTTGACTTTGAATTAATCATATGGCAGCAAAACTATCAAACCAACCAAAAAATACCCCATCCTATTGGATTATCAATTACAGTATTACTAATATCCTTTAAGTTTATTATGCACCCCTCATACACTTTGCCAATCCAGTAACCTTTCTATTTTATAAACACCCTTTTATGTCACAACCTCTGTTGAAATAGGAGCGGCGGGGCTGTTCCGCAACACCCCGGCCGCTTGGCTAGCTTATGCCTGAAATAACAACACACAATCTGTATTCATTTAAACACCGCTTGGCCCATTTCTATCTAGCCTCTTCTCGGCTAACTCTAGCACCTGGACTAGCCCATTTCTAGTAATGTGTGTAAGCACCCCAAGGTGCGTTTACCGGAAAGATTCTAGCCTCTGTCCATCCTGGGTTGGAGCTGCCTGGGAGAGCGGAGCCTGGTGTCTCTGCTCCAGAGAGCTGTCCTGTTGAGTCTCCCCGGGAGCAGAGCAGAGTCTGACCTCACTTCCTCTTCCTCCCAGCATCCTATTCTGTTTACTCCTCCCACCTATGTTTTAACATATCAGGGCCAAGGAGTTTCTTTATTGCTTAACCAATGAAATCAACAGATTGATATATGACACTCC
>NW_026067912.1:12910317-12920786 GCF_014885135.2 Alexandromys fortis | reverse complement strand
TTTGCAGCTGAAGTTGAGTCAGGAAGCCTCTCTTAGATGAGAGCGCTTGCTTGCTTCTAGCAAGCAGAGCAGACCCAAGAAATTTCTGCTACCAAGAAAACATGCTTCACTCCATTCTTTCCCAAGCTTTCTCAGGCTTTTTGTGGATTCAGTTGTCCACATGTCTGGGCTCCATCTGTTGAAATTAGGAGTGGCGGGGCTGCGTCCCCAACAAACCTCCGCATCCACTCTTTCTGGTTCATGTCTGCCACAGATAACCATTATGATCTCCCTTATTCTTTACTTAGATTTTGCTTCAATGCTATTCATAGAAAGGCTTCCTATAAATAATCTAAAATAACACACCACATAGCAGTCACTCTACTCCTTATTCCATTTTATTTTTCCTGTTAGTACTTACTTTCAATTTCTTACTGTACTTTCTAAATTATTGATTTACTATCTGTCCAACGAATCTATTTTTAAAGTTATTTATTCAAATTTTCCCCCTGCCATAAACAGTCTTGAGGAAACTAAAGGACACAGATGATTTTAATGGTGAAGCACTTGCACGGGGTGCAGAGCCCAGAGCAACTTAGCGGCTTTAGGGTCCTCTGGTAGGCTGTCTCAGGATGGCTCTCCAGCATGCCTGCACTCTGCCTTTGCAGTGCTCAGTGTGTTTTTAACATGGAAGTGATGAAATGATCCAAGAGAAAGTCAAAAATGAATTCAAGTCATTCAGAATACATACTTGGAATACATACATGCAATAGCATGAAATGCTATTGGTTGTAAAGGCCCTTGTAGAGTTGAGCACACCCAGGAATGGACTAGATGGGGCTAGGCCTAGTCCTCTTGGCAAGGACAGTTCTGAGCTTTACCATCATGTAGCACCCTCCTTACAATAAAGACATAGTCTTACAAGCATTCAGGTTTTCTATCCACAACTCCTATGTTGCAAACTAAAACAATATGCTTTACACACAGTGTGGTAATTATACTATGACAATCCCAAGAGTAGTGTGTAAATGGCTTCTAAGGACATTACGATTTGAGAATAAAGTTCCTTTTTGGACTGCTGTCTTTTTAAAATTTTCCAGGTAGTTATGGTTTCTCTGGCTAAAAATATATTGGTAAAATGTTTTGTCATCATGAGTAAATTTTATGCTAATCCTATTGTCTAATTTGTATATTGTCTGATGTTTATGTTGTTAGGTTCTATACTGTAGGAACATATAGATCAGGATGCAACTCCGCAGAAGGCAGTTCTAAGTCCACCAAAGAGGTGAGCCATCTCTGAAGTGCACTCTAGTGGCTCCAAGCAATGCTGTCAGTGTCACACAATAGACTCCAGAGGACAAACAAATTCAAGTGGATAAAACACTTCATTGAAATACTAGAAGTCCCTTACACTTGGGCCCAGGCGGTTCCATCCACCCTTCACTGTTTAGGACAGCTCTGCATTTATTCCTTTTATCAACTAGGAACCAAGAGAATACTCCCCCGTTACCCTTAACACCATGCCAGGCTGATGGTAAAATGTCTAACCTCACAAATGGCAAAAGGTAGATTCCAACACCAGTCTAGAACATTCAAAGTACTTAAAACCTGTCTTTGAAAGGATACAATAAGAGGGAAAAGATCTTAAGAAATCATTAAAATATGATTCATGCAATATAAAAAAATAACCTGAAACATAATTTGACCTTTACAGTAATAAAGTCTGAGTTTCTATTGCTGGCAGCAGTGTTTTCCACATAAGTTTACACCCATTACTATAGCACAATAATGTGCTGTCTATATCCCACCTATAGTTGCCTTGTGTCTGTTTAGTTTTATAGCAAGCAAGCAATTTGAGAATATGGTAATAAAGCCTCAATCACAGTAATGATGTATGATGGGTTGTAATTTCTCTGTGCTAATGGGTTACAAACAGTATTACGGTGATGACGGGAATCTCATTGATTCATTATATGACTGCAATAATATCAAAATGACTTAATATAGATCACTATTAAGTCATGCACATGCTCCTAACAAGCTCTATATTTCACTATATAGATATATAGGGAAATAAAATTAATATGAGTCTTTCTATATAAAAGTTCACACAGCACAAAACATTTTGTGTTGAGTACCCTAAATCAATGTTTAAAGTTGGAATTACTGCATTGAACTGGTTCTTTGAAAAGAAAACCATTGATTTTAATCTGCTTGAAGCAATCAATTACTCCCTGTCCTCTTTATTCCAAACTGTAATGAAAACTAAACTGCGTTGTCTTGAAAACTAAATGTGAAGATGATCATAAACAGAATTTAAACTCCATGGATTATTCATATCTACCCATTTAGATTTGCCATTTCCATTATGAGTACATTTGCCACGAGCATTTAATGGACATCTAAAAGGGAATTCATTAAAGCAGGAGCTGTTGGCAGCACTTATGGGCTTCAGACTGCTTTATGCTTGCCTTTAATAGCTCACTATTATAAAAGTGATATATTGTGTTCATCCCATTAGTAGTTTGCAGAAAGGTCTGCAAGAGATAACAAATCCTTCTGAATATTTCCAGAACAGAAAGTAAATCAGTTTGTTTGTTTTAAGCAGCATTTTCTAACAATATATAATTTTACAGCCAACTATATTTGGATGTTCTAAGCAAAAAAATATTTTAGCAACCACAGATACATTTTATGAAGTACACAGCACATTTTTGAAGTATTCTGTGGTTATTAACTTGAGACATTAGTGGCCATCAAGCAGACCAACCAAGGGGAGGAAATTATGTTAGAAATAATAGCAGCATAGACATCGCTTTGAGTTAATAGAAGACACAGTTCAAACAAAAGCAAGAGCGGAGAACCCCAACTCAAAACTACTCACTTACAGAGCTTCATTGAAGAAATAGCACTCATTGCTCTCTCTCCCTTTTCTCTTCTAGCTTTTCAGATGAAGAAAATAGACTCATCAAAATGTAAAAGACAATCTTAATGTTAATGCTTTATACAGTAATACAATTAAATCCTGAGTGGGCAGAAAACAAGGAGAAGGAACCCATCAAGAAATCACCTTTGTAATGTCAGGGCCCAGCTTCTGCCTTATGTGACAAACACGCTGATGTAAAAAACATACAGCTCTTATCTCAAAGGGAAGAGAAGGGAATTTATTCATAAGCTAAATATGAGTGACATTGGTGCAGAAACATGAATTCAAATTTCCCCGAAAGTCAAGCTATTGTCTGGAAGCAGCTTTGAGACTGTATTAGTTTCAGAACAAAGACATTCAGAAATGAAGCATTTGCTAGGTAGACTGGGGCAAACCATGGGTCGGAGGGTTATGGTAAAGTAAGGAAATGCTATTACAGATTTCAGGGGTGTCTGATGACATTCCTAGGTTTTGAATGGTAGAAGCTAATGGTCTTCTACAAATACAGCGAAAGGGTTCCACAGTTATAAGGATGTTAGGTTAAACACAGCATAGACAATGAATGCTTCTCATAAGGTCTAAAAACAGCCCAAGATGCTTTGGCTCTGGCTTGCAAAAGTTTAATTCTCAATAATTAAAAGTTTGGGGCTTATAGATTCTTTAGGATAGATGACTTTTCTTTTTTCTGGTAACTTCAATTTATATACAATTTATCACATTTAAAGGCCACCAGGCTGGTGGTGTTTCAATAAAACAGTCTTAGGAAGAACAATGAATACTGGGAATGTGTATCAAAGACTTCCACGGTCAACTACTGTATTTGTAATTAATCAATTATTTATTTTTTTCTTGGCAAACTCATACTTCTTGTTGTGTTTTGTCTGTGCTCCTCACATGCACAGCAGCTGCCTCTCTAACACATGCGCCCCGTGACAGCACGGAAAGGGGATGGTAAACACCATCTGGTTCTGCTATTTTAAAGACTTAAAGCTGATTTTTTAAATTTTACTTTGTTGAAGCAAGGTTTTTAAATGTGTGCTCACAGTCAGCTCTACATAAAAGTAAAGGCTGCAGGCATTATCACCACACGTGGATAAAACAATCTTTGAAATCTCTAAATTCTAGTTCATTCTTAATTAAATGGATATTTTGGGGGCTTCATAAAAGAAATATGAAAATGTCCAAAGTTTACATATGCCCACAACTCAAAACAGCACTGGTTGTAAAAGTGAGATTATATGAAAGGTAAAAGTCAGAGACAAAATGGGCAAGGTCACTATCAACTTCACACTCCGGGCGCAAACACTCCCAAGCCAGTCTAACATAATCCACGTTTCATTAACAGCTTTCAAGTTTCTTCAAAATTACAATTTTTCAACAATGTATTCAATTTACCTAGCTTAGGAGCACAAGGGACATCTGTGTTGTTGCTCTGCAGCCTCTAAAACATGCCCGGTGCGTTTGTCATAACACAGTTGTAATATTCAATAAAATATGCACAACACTCTAGCTTAGTAATAAGACTCAAATTTCTAAGCACTTCAATTACTTTATATATTTACATGATTGGGTTAGGCTATGTTTACATACTCAACACGATGTATGTATAGGAATCTAATCATCTTAAAGGAGTCATCTAGTGGGAAATAACTTTCATTAGATTCTGAAGCTCAGAACCTTTCTGTTCAAAAGAGACACTGTCCAAAGACCTTAAATATCCAATAAATGTCTACTAACCATCTGTACACACTACACTAAGCCAAGTAGACAGAAACGGGGTTAATATCAGCTAGTGCTGTGTGTGGGTGGGGAAACCTGTGATTTATATTTTTAAAAAAAGATCTGTCTGTTCACACTAACCTGCTGGGATTGACACAAAACCAAGTTCTACCAGCCTAGAAAAGCAAACACTCTTGCTAAAATTTAGAGTTTTCTAAATAATAAAAACTCAGTTCTGAAGTCAGCAATACAGGGAGACACAAGAACACTTAGAACAAGACAACCCTTTCTCACCAGAGGCTGCGGTACTTAGGAAGCATCTGGAGAATTAGCCAATACAAGAAAAGGAATCTACATTTATATGTCATCAAGTTGCAAAACCACAGAACATTTCAGAGATGCTCCCACCACCCCACAATTTATCCACACGTCATCAGGATGAAACAAACCGAAAACTTGCTACCATATGCAATTCAGCATTTATAAAAAACTGAACCTTCTGAAGAACTCTGAGACCAAAAGTAGATTTCCCCCTTTAATTAAAAAAAAAAAATCAAAAATCAAAAAAAATCCAAAACAACCTTTAAGAAATAAACCACAATTCACCTCCAAAGTTATAAGACAACATCAAGCTGCAAACCCAGACTTCAACTAGCTGAGAGCACTTGTAGAGAGCAATCCTGGTTTCTTTCTCATCTCCATGCCACAGAGAAATCCTGCCTCCTAACCGTTCTGATTAAATAAGAGAATCGCCAACAAAGATGATCCTGATGATGATGGTACAGCCATATTATTCTGGACTTCCTTCTGATTTCAATCCATTTGCAAGGGAAAAGTAAAAGAAATTAAAGCCATAAAGGCACAAGGTCATGGCCGTTCGACTGATTCTAACTTGCAAACTCTTCAAGCTCATTACCACTGAGGACAAGGATGAGTACTAACTCCTACATCTACGTATTTGTGTGCATGCCTGTCTTCAAGCATCACTCTGTTAATGTCTAGAATCAACACTGAAAATGATCACACTCTGCAGCAAAAATTTTTAAATGACAACAACTCCTGAGGAGTTGAGGTAGATTTCTGAACGACTGGGTGACTGGTGGGGGTGTGTGTGAATTGTGTTTCTCTTCCTGGAAGTCACTAAGAAGCTAAGGCTGACTGAAGCGAGAGACAATGCCTGAGTGTGACTTACCTGACCAGAAAAGAAACTGGCTTAACACATTGACTGCCTTGCCCTCACCTGGACCCTTAGACTGTGATCCCTGGTTCAGGTGATGATGGATCAGACCGTTCTCAAGGAGGAAGAACCCCGAGTTGGATAGGTTTGCCACAAGCCCTTCACAGGAAGATGCCAGTCTTCTGTGCAAGACAAAAAGAACAGAAAAAGGTACAGTGGCAGTGGATGGAGTGTCTTCTTTGAGGAGAGGAAAAAGCCAGATATCATATCCCCCATTAGCTAGTAGCTCTCTTGTGTACACAGGCTAAGAAAAGTTGTTGGAAATGTTGGGAGTCATAAAGGTATCAAAGTCCCAAATCACTTTTTGAGTAAGAGTACAGCCATCAAGATGCTAATTATAACCACCACTGTCAAAACTCCTTAAAAGTCAATTTGGGTAAGATCAGTATCAAGATATTAATTTCATGGGCAACAGTTTGTCCTAAAGTATTTTTTAAATGTTTAAGTCTGGATTTAGCTAGTCACAATCTAGCATCAGCCCAAATGATTAAATTGTCTTCGCATGTTATGGCTACTGTAGTGGTAATTTTGAAGAATATATTCTTCTAGCTGATCTCTGTGGAAAAAGAATACCATCTAAGATTTCTAAAAATACGCTGTCTCCAAAACTGATGACAGTCCTCTTTAACATTAGAATATAACTTTATATTCCTAAATATTAATTTATAGAATATGTTAAGCTCCAAGGTTTCAATAATGTCTCCTTTTGTCCCTTCCTTAATACATGCATTTTAGCATTTTTAATAAAAAATTATTAAGCTTTTTATTCTTTGCACACTGATCTATAAATATGGCATTATAAATCCTTACTAATTTATATTCCTCATATGAAAGTCTGGGCATGTCAATGCTCTGAGTTTATGGGTATTACATAATTTGGGAGTATCAGTTTTCATTTAGAAATCAAGAAGCAAAATATTTCATATCACGTGAGCGAGATCACATGATAAGAGGACATGGCAAGCTTACAAGCAGTACTTAAGTAAGTACTGGCTGCAAAAGCACAAGAGCTACTATATAAATTTCACAGGTGACTAATTAACCAGCTCACATGACACTCCCACAATTTAGCTCTCACTTCCCGTTCTACATAACAACTACGAACTACTAGGTCTGCCTGACTACTTTTTCAACTCAGTTCAAGAGGCAAATATAGAAGGTGATTTCTGTAATGAAAACAGCTGCACACGAGCCACCAAAGTGTACAGTGTCGTTTATTGTGAAGGGAACCCTGATGACAGTAGGATCATTATCATTAACAACAGCATGATGCCACTGGGATTAGCTCAAAGGTCTCACAGACCCCTGCAAGCACACACAAAGCAAGTTATGAGACACAGAATTAAAAACTGAGATGAAACACCCCAGCGTTCACATGGGGATGCCATGTTGTTCCTACAAAAGGTGAGCAGTAATTCTATTTGTGTTTCAGGAACATTAGAAAGGTATAAGAGGGCCTGTAACAAAAGTAAACCTATCGATACAGGAAGAAAAGACAAAGGATAATTCTTTATAGCACTAATTTAAAGGAGCTGACTCCTTAAGAGTGTAGTACTCACAGAATTAATATAAAACATCTATTTTCAAAGCAGTGTTTCACTTTATTTCATGTGGTAAACTTATTTCAAAAATGAACTCTTAAAATTCCATTCCAGTTTTATTATGTTCTAAAGGTAAAAAAAAATGAAACATTTGTTCATTTGAATTTGTGAATTTCTCATGGGGGGATCAAAACTTACTACTAAAAATTAAAGACTGAATATCAAATGAGTTCATTTGAAAGCCAGGTATGATTTTTTTCACAAAGCTATGTACATACTAAAGCACATCTGCAGATCAAGCCAAATCCCTAAATCTCAGCCAATCATCACTATTCTGTGGGTGTCTGGTACCTAAAGCACATGGGTTGCCAGAGCGGCTGTGGAAGTAGTTAACCAACACATGAGTTCTACACACAGGGATCAACCTTAACTCAGCTAAATGGAGTCAACGGGGGAAATGTAGTTGCTAAGCAGTAGATAAAGTAAGAAATCATAGGACTTTCCATGGAATCTTATAGGAGGCTGTGACACCAGTGCTACGACTGCAGCGTCTCAACACAAGGACCAGCCCATGTCTAGATCATGTCTCTGCCTCTTACTTGGCAAGTGAC
The DNA here is from genome assembly GCF_014885135.2 of Alexandromys fortis. NCBI lineage: Eukaryota > Metazoa > Chordata > Mammalia > Rodentia > Cricetidae > Alexandromys > Alexandromys fortis. The sequence goes on along the minus strand of NW_026067912.1, from coordinate 12,912,773 downwards.
ACAACCTCTCTGTGCCTCTTTTCTCGAATATTTATCAACTGCTTGATGATCATGGGGAACAGGACAGACACAATTTCACCCCTTATGAAGTCTATAATTTTGTTAAAGACCCTACGTCACTTATAGTTGTGACTAATCACAAATGTGGAAAGTAAGTGGCATGACATCATATAGATGGAGCCCGTAAACTAGGGAAGACAGAGTATGGGCAGGCTGCCTGGAGAACACAGTGTAGGAATTGGGGAGAAGAAAGAGCAGAGTCAACCAAGTAAAAGAACACCACATGCAAAGGCGCTGACCAAACATTTGGAGAATTTAAGACCTGAAGACATGCTGGAAGACAGGAAATAAAGAGAACTGGCATGGGTTAAGTGTGCAGGGAGACTGAGCAGTCTTCAGTAGACTCTGAAAACCACAGAAAAGATTTCACTCTAACAGGAAAAGCAATGGCAAGTTACTGATTTTTATCTTACAATAATCATGGCTTTTGAAAAATCATGAACATCTGTGGGGTGCAATAATGGGTGCACATGATCAATAGAAAGCGATCTAAGAGGTCATGGAAAGGAGAATGGACTGTGAACACAGTTCAAAGAACTATGAACAATGAAATACTGGACAGCGGATGAAAGATATTTTTAACTGAATTATTATTATTATTATCATTGTTGTTGTTGTTATTATTATTATTATTTTCAAGACAGGGTTTCTCTGCAGCTTTAGAGCCTGTCCTGGAACTAGTTCTTGTAGACCAGGCTGGCCTTAAACTCACAGAGATCCGCCTGCCTCTGCTTCCCGAGTGCTGGGATTAAAGGTGCGAGCCACCATCGCCCGGCCTGAATTATTATTTTTAACTAAATAATTAAGATATTATTAACTGAATGGGTTATTACCATGAGCAACAGGTGCCATTGATATTGAAGGAGCTTTTGCAAGACATATCAACGAGTTCTTTTCAAAAAGCCTAGTGAATGCCAAGTAAATTTCAAGTTCAGAAGACATGCCCAAGTTAACAAATGCTTGGAAATCATGAGCAAACAGATGGTGATCAAAGACACCATGAGGCTATTTAAGGAAAAGACTTACACCTAAGACCAGACTGGGAAAATTAGCACAGAAGAGGAATTAACAAAGGAGATTGGAAAAACAAAACAAACAAACAAACAAAAACACAGTTTCGGGAAGGCAAGAACAAAAGGAAATTTCAAACATAGGTCAACTGAGCTACTAAGGCCAAACAGCAAGCACCAGCTTTATAGGTATTGCCATCAGTGGTGACTTCAGCACACACAGTAAGCAAAATGAGCTTCTTTTATGCAGGACACCGGCAAAAGTTTCTTTAAAAAGACCAAATGACAATTCTATTATACTTGTAAGTCAAAGACTCAATTCTGTGAAAAACAACTACAGATAATATGTCAAAGAATGAGGGAAGTTGCATTAGATAGAGACTGGTGATTTCTGTTTCCTCTAATCAAGTCTCAGGCCAACTGTTATCACCGCAGTGAGGCCTGAGTGCTCCTTTAAAATGTGTTTACCTTATTGCTCCATCATTTCCATCCCATGGTACTATCTTCACATTTCATCTCTTAAATTATCTTTTTGATTTGTTTAATTATTAAATTTCTTCTTCCTTCGGAATGTAAAGTTTACAAAAATAGAGATGCAGGCCGAACAAATGCTCATTTTTAACCACTAGCCTCAAAGGTAGGGCTAGAGATCTGAGTATGTACAAAGAACCTTCATTTCTGAAAGAATGCATTGCTCTTTTAATCATGAGCAATAAACCCAGTTTTGTCCTGTTACACGAGAACATCAATTAAATATATGAATTACAGTTTTGAGACAATGGAAAATAGGTCACGGTATAGCAATGGAATCCTGTGGGAAAAGGAAACTTGCATTTGAAATTGCAGAGGGGAAACAATGTGAATATGGCCCAGCTCAACAGCTAAGAGCACAGCACTCCCACCTATTTGGGAACACTCACAACTCTTTTAGGAGACTTGAACTTCCCGAACACATTCCAGAACTGTCACTGGTTTGAAAGTTAGTGAAAGAACTATGACAACCCAAAGACAACAGAATACCTTTCAGATAGCTGAAAGGAAGGAAATACAAAGCTAGACTTTTATACCCACTATACAAATATTGAAAAGCTAAGAACAAAATAACTTTTTAACTTAAAAAAAAAAAAGCCTACTCTAAGGCTACCCACCCAGAGCAGTGAGCCTCAAGGTCCCCAGTAAGAGAGCCCGGCACCCTCAGCCTGGGCTCCAGGGGCTCCTGTGCTCTCCTGGATCCTGCACTGCCTGCCCTGTCCTTCCTTCTGTCCCTGGATCACTGGGCTACCAGGCGGCCCTGTTTAGGTGCTGAAGAGTTCCATCTGGACGGGTGAGTGTGTGCTATCCAGGGACGATAGTCCCGGAAGAGAGCACAAACCCCCCTCCCCCAGC
>NW_026067912.1:12895555-12904145 GCF_014885135.2 Alexandromys fortis | reverse complement strand
GGGGAGGGAAATGGGAGGCGGGGAGGAGGCGGAAATTTTTTTTTCAATAAAAAATTATATTAAAAAAAAAGCTGGTAGAATCCATTTCCTAAGATCTGTAATACAAAGTAAGTTAAAGAAAGTTTTCAAATGACAATAAAAATACTAAGAACCTGTGAGGTAGAAGAAAGAGTTGAGATAAAGTACTAAAGGCATAGAAAATCCAGTCAGTAGAATGACTGTAGAAAACTCCCTCACATCTACAGAAAGAAATGGACATCTGAACACAGCGATATCTGGAATATAACATTGGCACAACTAAGAAAGAACTTACAATCACACCTAACTGATCTAATAACAAAACAAACAATTATTGTGACAAAAATATTAGCTCCATACAAAAAGAAACACATCGGCATAATATTAAACCTCTAAACAGAAAATCTAAAAGACAGGAAAGCATGATATATTTCAAGCCCTGAAAGTAAATGACTGTCAAACTCTGCTATACCTGAAGGAACACTAGCCTACTGGAGCATGAGGCTCTGGCAGGCATTGTCCTTCTCCCCCATTCCCTCTGCCTTGCTAAAAACCATTAGATTACATTCCTAAAGTTAGCCTTTAAGGTCTATTCCCTTATTTGGCCACTCCCTCCTCCTGAGGATGGCTACCAAGGTCCAGGAATCAGGAGCTCCCTTTGGCTCACCCCAATTAACATGCCCAATTAAAATTTAACACCGAGCTTCCCTTGTACCTTCATAAACAGCCACTTGCCTATGGGCCATGTCTGTCTCCTCCCTATCCAGAGGCAGTCCTTTGTCCTTCTGCGACAAATACCCCATCCCCTTTTCCCTTGTCCTCTTCCTCTTCTCCCTAATTCTCTACCTCCTTTACCACAGCATCCCAGTCCATTCTAACACAGACCTTCCCTTCTTCTCTTAAAAATTACACCTGTGAGGTCATTTGCTGTTGTTTTTCTGCCCAAGTCAGAAAGCAACCACTTTTTTTTATTGAGAAGAAAAAAAAAAGTTTTCCGCCTCCTCCCAGCCTCCCATTTCCCTCCCCCTCCCCCCACCCTTCTCCCCGTCCCCCCTCTCTTCTCCCCCTCCCCCCACTCCTCTCCCCCTCCCTCTCCTATCCAAAGAGCAGTCATGGTTCCCTGCCCTGTGGAAAGTCCAAGGTCCTCCCCCCTCCGTCCATGTCTAGGAAGGTGAACATCCAAACTGGCTAGGCTCCCACCAAGCCAGAACATGAAGTAGGATCAAAACCCCTTGCCATTGACCTTGGCTTCTCATCAGTCCTCATTGTTCGCCATGATCAGAGAGTCCGGTTTTATCCCATGCTGTTTCAGTCACAGTCCAGCTGGCTTTGGTGAGCTCCCAATAGATCAGCCCCACTGTCTCAGTGGGTGGGTGCACCCCCCGTGGTCCTGACATCCTTGCTCGTGTTCTCCCTCCATCTGCTTCTCATTGGGACCTTGGGAGCTCAGTCCAGTGCTCCAGTGTGGGTCTCTGTCTCTATCTCCATCCATCACCAGATGAAGGTTCTATGGTGATATGAAAGATATTCGTCAGTAATGCTATAGGATAGGGTCAGTTCAGGTTCCCTATCCTCAGCTTCCCAAGGGACTAACTGGGGACATCGCCTTGGGCTCCTGGGAGCCACTCTAGGTTCAAGTCTCTTGCCAACACTAAGGTGGCTCTTTTAACTAAGATATGTGCTTCCCTGCTCCCCTATCCAACCTTCCTTTATCCCAATCTTCCTGTTTCCCCAAGTTCCCCCAATCCTCCCCTTCTTACTTTTCTCTCCCTGTCCCCCCTTATCCCCAACCCACCCCACCCCCAAGATCCCAATTTTGTCCCCGGTAATTTTATCTACTTCCCTTAGCCAAGAGGATAACTATATGTTTTTTCTTGGGTTCACCTTCTTCTTTAGCTTCGTTAGGTTCACCAGGTATACACTCCGTGACCTTTATTTATGGCTAGAAACCAATTATGAGTGAATACATCCCATGTTCATCTTTTTGGGTCTGGGTTACCTCGCTCAGGATAGTGTTTTCTATTTCCATCCATTTGCATGCAAAATTCGAGAAGTCATTGTTTTTTACCGCAGCATAATACTCTAATGTGTATATATTCCACACTTTCTTCATCCATTCTTCCATTGAAGGGCATCTAGGTTGTTTCCAGGTTCTGGCTATTACAAATAATACTGCTATGAACATAGTTGAACAAATGCTTTTGTCATATGATAGGGCATCTCTCTACCCAAGAAAGCAACCACTTTAACTTTTCTTCACTGCTTAATAAAGATCTCTCTATGAAAGACAGGTGTTTGGGTGTGGTTTGTGCCTAAATGGGGTCCAGGAGAGAGTCTCTGAGGCTTTGCAGGGAGTGTGTGTGTGTGTGTGTGTGTCGGGGGGTGCCCTTCAATACCTTTACCTACCAACTTTATTCTTTAAAATTGACAGAGAAATTTCAAGATAAACATAAATGAGTAACTCATTTCACAAAGCTATTGGTGTAGAAGACAAAGGAATTCTAAAAACAGACGAGGGATAAAGGAATCTCAAAAAGAGGCCACATACATTTCAACAGACTGACACAAGCTATTTTGCTAATGTCTTTAAAGACATCATTTTTCCCCCAGCAAAATGGTCATTTGATGCTGATTACAAACTATCCCATCACTGCCATTAGCCAAAAAACTATGATTACCTTTGTGACTAGTAAGCATTTATATTGAAAATCTTTTTTTTTTCATAAAGAATTTTCCTAACTCTGGCTACACCGAGACGCAGTATAATAATTATGGCCTTTTAGCATTAGCAAAGAACTTGGATACAACCATCCTTAGAATATCCTTACTGGAGACAAGTAAGTCATTTTTCAGATCTGTTACATGCAACAGATTTTCTCCAAAATGTGCAAAAAATAAAAATATCTGCATATTATTTCAAGTATCCAAAGACTTATTTCTCTTATTCCAGTTGAGTTCTTTCATTATACATGAGTTAAATCAAAACTTACCCAAGGTTGTGTAACTAATGCAATCGAATAGCTAAGATTTAGAGAATGCTAATCCTACATCAAGCTCTTTAGTCTTACTACTTCTAGCTCTTCAATTAATTGGTGAAGTGGTTTTACTTGGAAAAACAGAGAAAAATAAATTGCCTAAGGTACTAGTCTTACTTACTGATGTCATGCCCACTTGACTCTAAATTTAAAATGTTTTCCCTAACAAAATTCAGTATGCTTCTAAGGATCAGAGAGGCAGCAAGTCTATGGGTATCTTCATCATTGCAGCTATGAACATGCCTGCCAGGCCACACACAAAACATGCTGTAGCAATGCCACAGAACTGAACTAATGACAACCCATTGTGCACCATATGTTACATAGGTTAGGAAGGAACACTAGAGGAACTTCAAGTCATCTCCATGCAGTAGCTATAGAAATGCAATGTGGCTACTATGGAGACAAGCAATACAACTGTACATATACCCATCGGGACTGTGATAGTCCATATATTCAGATTCTGTACTGAAAAGCCCAAAGGCCTTCTAAGTCAAAAAGACAAACATTCTAATGCACCATGAATGTGACATATGTTTTCATGCATAAAGGACTTCAATAAAAGAAAACCAAATTTTTGTTGAGGTTCTATAAACATAGTATTTCCTCAAATATTAAATACAGAATAGCAGGACTTACAAGAGCCAAGATAGAAAGTAAGCTTAGGTAAGCATTAACAAATGAACAAATATAGAAAATGTGATATATATGTACCATAAAATGTCATTTACCCATAAAATATATGAATTCATGTCATTTGCCTAAAGATGCATAAGTCATTATACTAAGTAAAATAAAATCAGCCACAGAGAGACAAATGGGAAAGCAGAAGCCCTGATCTTGTGGAAGCTGAGTAGACTGCAGACAGCTGAGAATGGGAGATGGCGAGAGCATCCTAACAGCACAGGAGGAATAAATCCTGTTCTATAGCACAGGAGGTTACCTAATTTTGACAACAATTAATTGTGTATTTCAAAACTGCCAGTAGGGAGGATTTTAAATACTCCCAGCATGAAGAAATAACAAATGTTTGAAGTGATGGATATGCCTAATAGCCTGATTTGATCATTAAACACTACATATACATACTGAAATGTCACACTGTAACTCATAAATGAGCAAACTGTGTCCAAAACCTTGAGCTTACAGTCCTGGTGGTGGTGGCACAGGTCTTTAATGCCAGCACTCGGGAGGCAGAGGCAGACGAATCTCTGTAAGTTCAAGGCCAGCCTGGTCTACAGACTTGAGTTTCAGGACAGCCAGGACTATACAGAGAAACCCTGTCTTGAAAAACAAACAACAAAAAAACCTTGAATATAGAATCCCTACATGATGCAGCAATGTAAATAAAAGCAGGATCTCAAAGAGATATTTGTACATCTATGTCCATGTCAGTATTATCAAAAATACCCAAACCATGGAAACAATCCAACTATAGTTAATGAATACAATCTGCCTTAAAAGGGAATTTTGGCATATGCTATGAGATGGGGAAAAAAAACCCCACCAAATATTATATGACTATACTTATGTGAAGATCCTAAAGCAATAAAAACCATGTGGACAAAGTAGCAAAGCAGCTACCAGGGGTTTCAAAGATAGAGGAAGAATTGAAGTTAGTGTTCACTGGTTACACAGATTTAGCTTTACAGAAAGGAAGGTGCCTAGTGCCGCGCACCGCCGCCCCGGGTCTGCGATGAGCTTCTGGCAAGGGGCTGGAGGTTGAGAACACAGATGCAGAGACAGACAGACACGCAGACCTTTAAACACTGATACCAAAGCCCCTCTTTATTAGCACCATGTAGGCTTAAATACACTGCAGTCAAAGGCCAACAGGTGAAAATCCCATCCTCTGATCCTCTAAGCTAGGCACAGCTTCTAGTAACTTTAATTAGAAGGTTCTAGAGGGAAGAGCAGCTGAAGGCCAGGACTCATTAGTCCCAACACCTAGAAATAAAATGATGGTGACAGCCGCACAGTGATGCGAGTTTATCTCAGACTCCCACACTTAAAGTTGACAGGCAGCCAGGCATAGTGGTGTGTACATCTTTAATCCTAGTACTTGGGAGGCAGAGGCCGGTGGATCTCTGTGAGTTCAAGTCCAGCCTGATCTACTTAGTGAGGTCCAGGACAGCCATAGCGATACAGCTAAACCCTGTCTCAAAAACAAAACAAAAACAAAAAATGATTTACATTTTACCACAGTAAAATGCTCTGGTAAAAATGGTTTCATAAAGATTAATAAATATTAGATTATAGCAACTACATTCTAGTTTCTGTATCTCCAGGTACATTTTTCAATCATACTAAAAACTTCTGCATTTTTCTAAGCACATAAAAACGAACCAAATCGATGTATATACTATTCTTTCTTATTGTTAAAAAAGATAGTATAAACTCTGAATCATTTAAATATTCAATTAATAGTCACAATATCGCTTATATTTAATAGCATTGTATATACAGTTTCAGAGACACTGGCTCTAGACAGTAATTACACTCAGCCTAACGTTTTAGTTAATGGATGTGCACTTCAGTACTAATTGCAATGTCTGAACACAATGTGACTTTATTAGCAGCATGAAATCAAACCAGACCACAGTCACAACAACTGAAAACCTTTTATTTATTATTACAAATGCTTAATTTTCATCGCAAAAATAATAAAGTGGCCAAAAAAATTCCCTGGTAGCTTGCGCCAGATTTCTAGTTACAAATACAGAATTTTCTTAGAAAGCTAATTATGTTCTATCTATGAAAAATGGATTAATGCAATGGTTTAATAAATAGTAACTAGGTAAAATCACTGTACTAGGAAAGCAGAGGTGGGCGCTCTGCTTTTCTCTTTAAAAGTTAAGAGCTATGAGGCTCTGTGCAGATCTCTGTTGCTTGTGTTGTTACTGTTATAAGTAATACTTGCAGAGCTGGGAATGAAACCTGAGCCTTTCATATTCTAGATACGCACTCTGCTAAGTGAACTACATCCCTATCTTTTAAAATGTTTTTAAACTGCCTTTTTGTAGTTGATGATTTATTTTATTTTCATTTTGGAATTAACACAAGAAAAGTCCTTAAGATATGCAGCTGACACACAGGTTAATGTCATCTGGATCGCAGGGTGCAGAATGAGTCACTAGCAAAGAACCTGTCCTACCATGGAGATGGCTACAAGCACCTGCTGTACTTCCTACAACAGAACTTCTCTGACCAGCTTCTGTAGGAACATATTCTAATGATCTAGCACAAATGTCCTTTAAATCCCTTTACTCACACCTTAAAAATCTCTAATATGCTGATAAAAATTTTGGGAGGCTAACTTCAGTGCCATCAATTACTACAAGGCTGATTCATGGGGTGGTAATTACATGTGGTCCCCATTTCTTCCTCTGTAAAATGGGAAATCAGCACCTATCTCAGCAACAAAGTGGTTAACACTGAATCTGACACACCACCCTGCTGCTCTAATCCTAAACCAAGACACACAGCAACCTGGTAATTACATGTGAGACTACTTCACCTTGAAGGCATTTCACTACTTGGAACCAAAATTCAAGGCATTCAGTTCACTAGTTTCTTTCTTTTTTCTTTTTGGTTTTTTGAGACAGGGTTTCTCTGTAGCTTTGGCGCCTGTCCTGGAACTGGCCTCCCAAATACTGGGTTAAAGGTGTGCACCACCTTCACCCCACTCAGTTCACTAGTTTCTTATTTGAAGGTTTCACCCTGATCATGATGTAGGTCCTGGGTACTGGGAACTGGCTCCAGTGGGTCAGCTACCAAGCCTGGGACAGAAAGCCTGATGACTTTTTGATATGCTTTCTAAGCTACACAATGCCATTATAGCCATAAAATTAATAAAAGGCTGAAAGCAATTACCTGAATGCCAATTTATCTAGATTTATGCATGTTAGCTTTCTGTCTAGAAAAGACATAAATGATTTTAAAAATCTAAGACTTAGCTTAGAAACTATTTTACAGAAATTTAAAATTAAAGACCTGAACCTGCAACCCTCTAACTCGGTTTTTGTTTGTTTGTTTGTTTGTTGTTGTTGTTGTTTTGGGATTCCAATACTGATTTCATTTTCTCAACAGTGAGTTTCCAGAAAGACACCCAAGACTGAAGTGAAGCAAAACAGGTTCATCACTAGGACTGGATTTAATCAGTAGTGGTTAAAATATCCTAGAAACCTCACACAGCAAGATGGATAGGCCATCAGGTGAAAGAGATCTATGCTATCAAAACCCTCTCATTTTAGTTTATCTTTTTTTATTATTTTGTTTTGGCAGTACTGGGAGTTAAAACTAGGCCTTTGCGCAAGCTAAGGATGTGCTCTACCACTAAGCTCTACCTCTAGGCCCCTTTTTAGTTTCGGATCTTGAGACAGGGTATCACTTTGTTGTCCATTCTGGCCTTGAACTCACTCTGCAGCCCAGGTAGGCCCTGAACTTGGGACTTTCCTGCCTCAGCCTCTCAAGTACTGGTAATTTTACTATACTACTTTTATATGATTATATAGCTTTAATAATGTGTACATTTAAATAATGTGAGCTATTAAGGCAATATATATTTATATAGTACATATGCTTAAGAATAAAAAATTTTAAAAACCAAGATTACATAAATGAGCTTCTATGAGTTTTCACAAAAATCTAAACTCCAAAAACAGTCTGACTGTTCCTAATTATTTGAAGTGGCAATTTCCCCAACATAACTATTATAAACCCAACATAATAACTATCATAACCCAAAATGCCATAACTGAAAAGGTATGTACATAAAGATAAAATTCACCAAATCGGTGAGAAATGCACACACGACAGATGTCACCACAAGTATGATTTTAAAAGTTAACATTAAATGTTCAGTTTCATCTATATAATCAAACTGTGAACATAAAAAGGCATATTTTTTTAAATTAATGCTCTTTATATGAGAAATAATACTAAAGAATACATGGGGAAAACTCTATCTTGAGGGATAAAGAAAATGAAGATTTGGGCTCATTTCCTTAGATTCCTTTGTTCTTTTTCTCATATAATTGAGAGCTTACTACATATTTAATATTGTATACTACTTTCTATTTACATCATATCAAAATGTTTCTTGCAAGTAATTTCCTGAATTCCCATAATGATAGCTGTGAGTCTGTTTATACTAGATTTACTACTATTAAATATAATGCAGGAAGGAGTGCCAATTTCCTAGTAGGAGATTCTTTGGTGTGTTACTACCGGATCAAAGGATATAAACATTCTTTTAAAGACAAGGTAGTGTTGGCAAGAGACTTGAACCTAGAGTGGCTCCCAGGAGCCCAAGGCGATGTCCCCAGTTAGTCCCTTGGGAAGCTGAGGATAGGGAACCTGAAATGACCCTATCCTATAGCAATACTGACGAATATCTTTCATATCACCATAGAACCTTCATCTGGTGATGGATGGAGATAGAGACAGAGACCCACACTGGAGCACTGGACTGAGCTCCCAAGGTCCCAATGAGGAGCAGATGGAGGGAGAACACGAGCAAGGATGTCAGGACCACG
>NW_026067912.1:12863087-12895235 GCF_014885135.2 Alexandromys fortis | reverse complement strand
AAAAAAAAAAAAAGACAAAGTCCCATGCAGGCTAGGCTGGCTTTGAATGTGCTATGTAGCAGAGGCTGGCCTTGAACTCCTGGTCATCCTATTTCCACATCCACACCGCTACAAGTAACACATCATGCTTGGATGTACACGTTATTGTGGCTAATGTTTGCTGCACATCTTATTCTGTTGTTTGCTTGGAATAAAAGGTACAATGACATGGATGCCAAATAACCATTTAACCAAGTGATGTTCGGCTAACAAAAGAATGGGTACATAGCTAAATAAGCAAACAGCCACCTAAATCAATTAAGCTAGAAATACATTTATAAAACATAGAGCTGTCCTTGATAGATGCTCACTAAGTGAACTGGAAGACAGAGGTCGTGATTCAAGTATATTTCAACAGTCACTTAGAGAAAAAAAATTGCTTTTTTGATATAGACTTTCATGTCATCTCCCTATATCTCTAAGAATTTCTGAGTTATAGAAACCAACATTCAACAATCTCTCCCTCACCTTGGTATTCATTTTCCTGTTTTATTTTTGGTTAGTGATCTACTTCACTATTTATATGATAAAACTCTTACTCCCTTTGTAAAATTAGAAAATTGTCCTTTGTTAAAAAGAAGTCATGAGCTGGGTGGGTGGTGGTGCACACCTTTAATCCCAGCACTTGGAATAAAGAGGCAGGAGAATCTCTGTGAGTTCGAACTAGCCTGGTCTACAGGAACTAGTTCCAAGACAGGCACCAAAGGTACACAGAGAAACCCTGTCTCAAAATACAAAAAGCAAACCAAAACAAACCAGAAAGTCATGATTGACAATTTAGCTTTAGATACATTTTCAATCTTCATAATCAAAAAATAGATTTTAGGCAAAGACTAGAAACCTAAATATGCTGCACATCCAGACCAAGTGTTGTACACATAACTAACCCTTTGAAATTCTGCCTGCACTGTTTTTATGTCTGAAAACTTCCTGCACATTCAGACCAAGTGTTGTACACATAACTAACCCTTTGAAATTCTGCCTGCACTGTTTTTATGTCTGAAAACTTCCTGCACATCCTGACCAAGTGTTGTACACATAACTAACCCTTTGAAATTCTGCCTGCACTGTTGTTTGTGTCTGAAAACTTCCTGGCACTTGTGAGGATGAAATAATTATCTAGAAAGCGTGTTTCACAGCCACCTAGTCTAATGGACGTAAAGATGCTAACCGGAGTTTGAAAGAACCAAATTCCCAACTTCAAATGACTAAATTAACCAAGCTTCTGAAGAAAGACCACTTCTGACACCTCCAGTACATCCCCAGTATTACTGCAATCCCTCCCTCCATTCCAGATTTCCGGAAACAATTCTACATTCCTTTGACCATTTATTTCATTAATATTGCTATCAACTGATGCCCTTACTATCTCATTCATTGTCTTATTTTTTCTTTAAGAAAAACATTATTTCACCATGATTAAGATTTAGTAACAACCAAGTGACGCAGAGTCTTGGTCCAAACAGTCTTCCAGACCTTTAGGTTGCTAGAGGTCACACTTACTAAACAAGCTACTCTCAAAACAAAACTACTCAGCCACAGAAACTCAACCATTCACAATCTCATTCAGATGGGCAATCTTACTTAGAAAGTTATCTCACAGAAGCTGACACTAGACATGGGTCACAACAGGCTGGGAGTATAGACAAGGGAGGAAGGGTGGGGTAACAGTGGCTAACAAGCTAACAACACTGTGGTATAGTTAAGACAGGTGATAAGTTCTGAGGCTATACCGCATAGTAGGGTGACTACAGATAATCTTGTATATTTCAATAAAACTAGTAAGAAAGGATTATTAATGTTATTACCACAAAGAACAATAAATGCTTGAGGAGAGATCATTTAACCCTGACTCAATTTGATATCTATGCAGTTAAGACATACAGAAAAGGAGGATTGGAAAAAAAAAGTTGGAGAACAAAAATGTAGTACTTTGAAAATTAAAACTATGTCAACATCCCTTCAGGCTGATTCTTACAGAATGCATTCTATTGGACAACATGGAACAACATGTGTATCAATCATGAAAGTGACCAACATTAAAATGGACTCCTCTTTGTAAACCTCTAATTTAAAAAGGCAGGAGGCCATGAAATGATGGTCTCTAGGCACAGTTTACCTGATAATGGAAACAATGGCAGGACAGCCCACAGTCTGGAACACCATAGCTGATACTGGAGAACACCCACTGACAATGCCAGCTTCTCTGATGAACTGATATCAGCTCTTTCATTAGTCAGTGGAAATAAGTTTCTTGTTATCTCAGAATAATTTACATAATTCTCATTTTTATCCCCAAATCCCATTTTTCCTCACTTCCCAACGTATGCCTATGGCCCTCAATCTTGATTCTCCACGATAATCTTCTATCACTCCCCAATAAACTTCTGTAGAGACTGAGCTGCTTTTTAGGCTAATGGTAGCTTAGCCATAAATTCCAGGGACTTAAAGTTACACATAAAGTAAATTTTGGAAATGTTTAAATTATAAAGATGACAGATTAAAAAAAAAATCTTCACGACAGTAGACATTTGAATGTATTTCTTCTCCCAAATGGTGATTTGTAATTAAATGCACTGATTAACAATATTTATTTTAAAGTAGACATCATCACATATACAAGATGCAACTGTTATTTCATTTAAAAATTTTCCCACCTTGTCATTTTTGTCTATGATGGGGACAGAACCCATGGCCTCGTTTGAGCTAGGTAAGTGCTCTACCATGAGCACACCTCCAACACCTTACTGCTATGACTTAAACATACCAGGGACAAAGGTGTGTGATTCTTAACAAATACTATCAAATGTTTCCAGCTATAAATTCTTCTTAATTTTTTTGATGTGGTTTTATTTTGGGTGGGAGGACGACAAAATACCAGTTATAAATTCTTCAATGCTTTCTGACATAAAATACCTAGATTTAAGTTTAAATTATTGGCATCTTATCTTAAAATGACATAGAATATTTCAAGAAGGATTTCCTCAAAACCCATTATAAATTTCCAAAAGAGAAACATGCTAAATATTGGTGCTAGTTTTTCAATTTCACTTCATGGAGAGAAATAAACTCATAGACAGGGATTGGAGAGATGGATGGCTCAGCAGTCAAGAGCACGGCTGCTCATGTAGGAGACTTGGGATTGAGTCCCAGCTGCCACACAATGGCCACAACCATCTGTAACTCCAGTTCCAGGGGATCCAACAGGCAGACATGTGGTGCACATATATACATGTGGGCAAAACATCTACATAAAGTAAAATCAGTAAATCTAAATAAAACAACATTTAAAAAGTACTATAAATTTATTAAATTCTACTCACAGACACCTTGTCTATAGTAAATAGTTTGAAAATGCTTACTTACATTCTAGCCACAGTCTCTTCTGGGCTAACATTTTTGAGGGTTTGTGTATGTGCTTATTATTTTTTTCATTATTTAAAACAATTTTCAAATTCAAATTATTTTATCACATTCTTCTCCTCCCCCAAACCCCTCCAGATCCTCTTCCCCTCCCTGCCCACTCAACTTATAAATTTCTTTTTCAAAAATGAAACAAAAGTCCAATATAACTTCTACCTCAAAAAAACAAGAAAACAAAATAAAATCACATCCAAAAAGTAAAAACAAAAACAAAAGACACCAAACTGTAACCACGTAAAAACGCACACATAAAAACTGTGCAATGTAATTATATGTTGATCAACTATTTCTGAACACGAGGCCTATCCTGGAGTTGGTTGATATGCCCAGTGTCACTCTATTGAAAAAAAAATGATTTTCCCTCTCCCAACAGGTAAAAGTGACAGTTCAGTTGTTAACCTTTACCCTAGCTTTCATTCATTTATTCATTTAAAACAAAACAAAATAAAAAAAAAACAGGCTAGACAGTGGTGCTGCACACCTTTCTTATTCCTAGCACTCGGGAGGCAGAGGCAGGCAGATCTCTGTGAGTTTGGGGTCAGCCTTGTCTACAGAGTGAGTTCCAGGACAGCCAGGGCTACACAGAGAGATTCTATCTCAGAAAATAAACAAACAAAAATAAATAAAATATAATAAAGCAAAACCTGTCATGTTTAAGCTGTGCAAGACAAACCAACAAGAGGAAAGGAGTCTAAGAGAAGTCACAAGAATCAGAGACCAAATCATTTGCACACTCAGGAATCCCACAAAAGCACTAAAAGAGAAGCCTTAAGATAAGTGCAGAGAACCGGGTGCATATTTATGCACGCGCTGTGCATGCTGCCTCTGTGAGTTCATGTGAGCACAGCCCATGTTGATTTAGAGCTAGTCTAACATTTTGTAACCCTAAAACCAGTGCTGACCCTGGTTAAACTGAAGTACAAAAGCAAAAGCCATGGCATCAGCACCAGAAGAGGTATGTCCTCAACACTGGCATGTCAGGCAGTGCACCAATTATCTGATATACAGGTCCATTGACTCTGGAACCTTCCTAACACTACCACTTCTATTTGCTACCTTTAAAAACAAAAAGAATGATTGGAGGAATTTACACACTAGCCTGGGACTACCTGGCTAATGAGATGGCTGACAATACCCATATAATCGGATTCTTGCTACAGAATCTGAAATACAGTGAGGTACACATAAAATGTCGAGAACAGAAGACAATATTTGAGAATTCAAGTATTGGTTCAGATTGTAATTTCTGTTGATTTACACATTGTATAATCATAGACATTTTAGTTTCTTGGCCAACAAAACACAAATCCTATTGACCTAAACATTCCTTTAGGGTATCTATGTGTACTAGGCAAGTTGCCTTTTTCTCCACTTTCTTTCTCTAAAGTTTAGGTTAGAAGATTACAACATTCTAACTAAAAAGGGTTAGAGGCAGTTACTCTGTATCCAGCCCTAACTTCCAAGTGATGGTCAAGAGGAAAAAGCAGAACCTGTCACCAGTCTTCAAGGACGGGAGTCAAAGGTTTTCAAACTTTAGTGGAGACCAGAAGTTCCAGAGTGGCTTGCATGATCAACACACACGCTCAGACCCTCTGAGCCACGATCTCTCTGCAGCAGGACATGAGAATATGTGTCACCTATTCCAGGGACCTGGCTCATCTCTAACTTAGTGATGAGGTGAAAGGCAGGACGGAGATGTACACAACACTAAACTTCTTCCACCACGTAGTTATTTATTGAAAACGGCGGGAAGGGATTATTTTGAAGACAGTAATGTTTTCAATGATTATAAATACTTTCCTACTCTCTTCTTTGGGTGACTCATTTCTTTTTTTGTCCTTCCAAACTGTTAGTTTGTTTTGTTGTAAAAACTGATGAAAGAAGCCGGGCGATGGTGGCGCACGCCTTTAATCCCAGCACTCGGGAGGCAGAGGCAGGCGGATCTCTGTGAGTTCGAGACCAGCCTGGTCTACAAGAGCTAGTTCCAGGACAGGCTCCAAAGCCACAGAGAAACCCTGTCTCAAAAAACAAAAAAAAAAAAAAAAAAAAAAACCTGATGAAAGAGGCATAACTCAATGCAATCACCAGAAAGAGCTACACATAGTAGTGTTATTTTACTGATGAGGAAAACAAAGTTAGAGTTAGCTTGACAGATACTGCTGATGAAAACTTTATTTCATGATTACTGCCCATCAAAAGACAATCAGAAAAGCAAAAAGGATGAACAGGATAAACACAAATTAAATCTAAGCATCAAAAATGAGAAGATGGACTGGGTGTGGTGGCACAAGTCTTTGGTCCCAGCACTTGGGAGGCAACAGAAGGTGGATCCCTGTAAGTTTAAGGCCAGCTTGATCTACAACACAAGTTCTAGGACAGCCAGGGCTGTTACACAAAGAAGCCCTATCTCAAAAAGCCAAAAAAGAAGAGAAGATATAGCGATCTAAAAAAAAAAAAAAAACCTGTAAATTTAATGAGGTCAGAAGTCACATTTCTATCTTTTTCTAGAGTCTTGGCTTTAGAATATGATTATCTGGCTTTAATTCACAATTCTATGTGACAGTGGGAGACAACAAGAGCCTCACTACCACCCCATACCCAAAGACATACGATTCCCAATTCTTTGCCAAACGGGGGAAAAACTTTATAAGTTAAATAATATTCAGCAAAATTTGATAATTATATTAAATGTCCTGAAGATGAGATTACATGCAATCCCTTGAAAGACAATTACATAATAATTTAAATTTTCAGAGACAGAATTTCTTTAAGACCTTTCTTATTACCAATGCCAACAAATCTTAATTTTTGAGCTTCTGCACTGCACTAAATGTTATGCGAGGGACCTGCCCTATTTTACTTAATCATCACAACATCGAGCATCACTGCAACTTATGGGCAAGGCAGTGAATATGCAGGCAAAGCAATAAATCCCCCCAGAGTAGCAAAAGCTACTGCGGGCTTAGAGCTACCCTGAGGTCTATCACACTAAAATCCAAGCTGATTTCCCCACTGTAATACTGAATCTTTATTTTAAGTAGGCAAATCCTTTCTGAACTAGACCATTGAAAACCACCTTATTTGGGGTAAGAGAAAGGCTCCTAAGTGAAGTGTCTAGAATACATTGCCTTTATTACTCCACACTGACTAGCACTAGATAAGGTGACTGACTACATTTTACAAATGCAACCTTGAGTTCTTTCTACACCCAAGCAAAACAAATAATCGTCCTTATTTATTACAATATATGACAGGGGTTATCTGCAGCTCTCATTATGCTGCTTTCCTAAACTCTAACCGCTAAACTTAAATGAAAGGCATTTGGTGCAATCTGAAAAATATTCAGTTCAATTAAAAGTAATTGATGCATGGTGAAATAATTCTTCCCAAAGCTGCTGTAAAATCTTCAAAAAAATAAAGCTACTTAATAATTTTCATCTCCTACAGGCTAGAGAGAAGCATTATTGCATATTAAAAATTGGAGTGTAGTTTTCCCAGAGGTAAAAGAAAGTTATTAAAACAACCTATTTATTGTTGATATAACTATCCATTTGTGCCACACAAAAAGTAACAAATTTCAGTACATTAAAAGAAAAGCTAATTAAGGTATAATTAGTATTTTCTGTATTTTGATAATTAGGGGTTAGTTGGCTATTCCTTTTCAAATTTCTATTTGATGCACCCCGACAACGGCTTTAATGAGGAACTAACGCTATTGAATCCCTCATGGCAGAGGGGTTTAGTGACCACTACTACATTACTTTCATTTATCACTGCCTCTTTACCTATAAATTAATCTAGCCCTGTAGCTATGTTGATCTACTTTATATCAATTTCTTCATCCATATCAGCTGAATATGTATGGCATTAACCTCATTTGCTAGTTGAGAAAAGCAGAATTAAAATGAGATCTAATTTCTCGTGCACAGCACAATTTCAAAACTGCCTGCTAATTTCCACCACCTGTCAGTGTGAAAAGCCTTTACTTTCTTATAATCAAATAAAACAGTATATTTTTTAGCAGCTTTGAAAAATGCTAATCTTTCAAAAGTGTTCGGTGATCATTAATCATTAGGACAGTAAAAACAATTTCTAGAATGCTCATCTATCTTTTGTTTAAGCAAAACAAAAATTTAGTCTAGTCACAGGAAAAAAGAAAATTAAATGTAACAGACTTTAAAAATTAAGTATTCTATTTCACTCTACTGAAGTTTGCATTTATCTGGTTTGCTACCGCAGTAGTAAGAAGTATTTCATAACCTAGAGATAGCTCATATGATGAAATAAAAAAGCATATTTTTCTGAAATCAGCAGGAATTAATAACTGTACATTGTAGTCATTTATGTGATGTAAAAGCTACATTTATAAGACTCTGAATATAGAATATGTGGGGAATAAATACTGACAATATTTTTAAAATTCATTTAATAAGCTGACCACCATATTGCAAATTAAATAGTATCAGCCGAACAAAGTCAGAATTCTTCAGATTTAGACAATTATTTTCAGCAGTTCAGTTGAACTTTACTGAATTTTCTAGAAATATGTAAGTCGAAGGTAAAATTTTTTAAAAAGAACATAACAGAAAGGTGATGTGAGAAGAACAAACTGTTCTAATACTGGACCAGCAAATCAGCACTATCACCTTGACTGTCTTTTTGCTAACACTTTAGCTTTTATTATTTGTAGCATTGTAACACTACCAAATACATGTACGTTAATCGCCTGCAACTGAGCTCAATCTTCCCACGTAGCTCCCAAGAAGCTGGATTTGCTAGCTTTTATTTTTTGTATGCTAGATAAAAGTATGAATTAGAAATAAACATCACATGTAGTTGAGGAAGAAATAAACACAATCCCAAATATGTCATTAAAATGTTTACTTAATATCAAACTGTTGTACTAAGCATGTTCATCATTCAAAGAATAATGAATCAGACTTAGTATACCACACAAACACCTGCTCTAACTACCCTGTCCAAAAATATCAGGCATTAGTACAGAAACGTTGAGTAGCTATTATCGGAGCTTCTAACTATTAAAAAATGTATCTAAAGTGAAATGATGCATAACATTTCTCACTAAAGTATGAGGGAACATTTGACACTATATGATCGCTGTCTTCAAGTGTAGATTGCTTTTGGAAAATATTATTTGCAAATTAATAATCTGCCTTTCTTTATCTTGTCAATTAAATAAGAATAAATTCATCATAATTTTTATCAGGAGCTCAAGATTCAAAGAATAAACAAAGTGTGACACGAGTCTTACAGATGGCAGCTTCAGGGTTTCTGTACCACACAGGACTCATTCTTACCTGGATTCCCTTCAGCAGCCTACTTGAAAGGATTACAAGCAAAAAAAAAAAAAAAAACCCAAATACATCCAGAGATGCAGCACTCCCAGTCAGATACATTTCTAGTAGGTATTCAGATCTGCCTATGGCTCTATCATGGAGAAAACAAAGCTAGAGATAAATTCCCATTTGAGTTTGCATTAAACAACTAGAATATTTTAAAGAGCAAACTCTAACCCAAAACTGCAAAACTGAAAGTTTCCTATTGCCATCTTACAACTGGTCCACAATGTATTTAGCAGTCTCTGAATTTTAAACAGTACCTATTATTGTCCCATAAAAGGACTATGAAACAAATGGAAAGATCATGAACTGTGGACGTGATTTCAATGATGGATTTTTCTTAGGGACAGACTACCCTGCATCTCATCTTCTGACTGAGGAAAGGAAAGGTCCTCCTCTGCATAATTTCTCTAGGATCAAACAAGATTTAAAATAACTACAACCAATGTTGGGGAATAATTAAGGAATATAAAATTTGTTAACTATCTCTTTTATATATATGGTTTTCAGTGCTGAAAATGACTTAAAGATACGTCTCAGTTAATACAGTATCTGGTACTTCATTTATTATTTTTACTACTTCAATTTCTGAGAACCATTGAAAAAATTGTAACATCCGAAGTTATGATAAAAAGAAAACAGGACACTTAGGGGTCCACTGCAGAAGAAATTGTCATTTCTACCTTACTTTGAAAAATTAACCATCAGCAAAGTTTAAGTACCTGAAAGAATACAAAAAGATGATGGAGGAAGGTCATTGGTTAATTAAATAAAGAAACTGCTTGCCCTGATAGGTTAAAACATAGGTGGGAGGAGTAAACAGAACATGATGCTGGGAGGAAGAGGAAGTGAGCTCAGACTCTCTGGAGCAGAGACGCCAGGCTCTGCTCTCCCAGGCAGCTCTGACCCAGGATGGACGTAGGCTAGAATCTTCCCGGTAAGCGCACCTTGGGGTGCTACAAACAATTATTAGAAATGGGCTAGTTCAGGCGCGAGAGTTAGCCGAGAAGAGGCTAGATAGAAATGGGCCAATAAGTGTTTAAAAGAATACAGTTTGTGTGTTGTTATTTCAGGGCATAAGCTATCAGGCGGCCGGGGTGCTGGGGACACAGCCCCGCCGCTCCTATTACAACAAAAAGACATTTGTAATATAAGATTTTATATATATAAAACACATACATATATATACTATACAGTTTACTTTATAATTTATCAATTATTCTCAAAAAATACAAATATTTTACACTTTAATCACTAAAAATAAATTTTAAATGAGAACAAAGCATGTATTTAAAATATTATGAATAGCCAAATTGTATCAGAATCTGTTGGGGTGGAAGTGTTTCCACGGGATAAGACTGTATGATTCACAGAGCACTGGGTATCAGATGATGGCACAGTTAATGGCATTACAAACAGTAAAAGCCAACTTATAAAAAAGAATCTGTTTTTTCAATTTGCATCTTATAATCTCAGTCACTCATGGCTTCTAAAACTTCAGCTGTGGGCTTTTCCCCAACACTTTCTTGTCTAATGCTTAATGTTCTTCCTTCAATCAACATTTATATGTACTTACGGAGTTGATCAATGTTTAACTTAGTTTTTCCATTTATAACTGAAGATATTTTAAAACAATGTAGGCCGTTAGCTTGCCTTCCTAAATATTTTGATGGTTCTGGAATGAATATATGACTACTGAAAGACAAGTCCCTGAGGAATAAAGCAATTCAGTAAACCAAGGTATTACAAGTACTAATACCTACCAAGAAGCAAAGACTAAAAGATAAGATAATCTACAAAAAATAATATACATTTAAAGAATTTGAGCAATCTGATAACATACAAGAAATCAACTTTGAAAAGTTTTAAAACACTTAAAAGTTCCCCAGAGCCATTCAGCACTATTCACTAATAACAAGCTTCAAACTGTAATTTTAATTGTCACAGGCACTTTGCCTCTATAATCTGCACAGTATGCTTGCTACACTAGAATGTTTAAAATACTTTTTGTTTAAAATGTTGTAAAATTGCTACTTATTTTTTAACCAAAATGAAAATTCTATTTTTCCTAAAAATTATGTGACAAACAGAAAAATAAATTTTATTAACAATCAAATTTTATGAAAGTACCTAGAAACAGTAGTGAATTTACTATTTCCACACTGGTTTGCACGTATGTGTAATAGTCTCAGTGTTACTACTGTGCTTTTTTACTTCATTAGTCAAGTATTTTCCTACTCAATTTAACAGCAACTGCTGGCAGTAGAGGGCGGGAGGCCGGACAACTACAGGGGGAGAATGCCATCTGCTGCTCTGCACGTGTACTCAACAGGAGGAAAGCAGCGACGCTCCGAACCCTTCAGAGAACCATACCCAGAAAAACATGATTTCCGTTCTCATTTCAGCCAATGTGAAACGATATCAATGAGCACTATTTTGTTAATGCAAATTCTAAGTTATTCTACAGATTTATAAGGATATTCTTACTGATAAATCACTAATTTATGTTTACAAAAATAGCTTTTACTCAAATACTGAAAAACAAAAGTCCAAACGAGCAGAATGCTTGTCTTGTCTTCAAGAGTTATTTTAAGATTTAATAACCTGTCTGTGAATGCGATCTAAACACAAAATGATCATATAATTTATCTTCCTAACAGGGGTGACATATGAGAACAGAAAATGAAGCTATTAACAATGTTAGCAAGTTCAACATGTAAATCTCTGATGGGTTTTGAGTTATGGTACCACCCGATTTATAAACCAGTAACTTGTCTTTTCTCCCTCTGGAACCAGACCTTCCCTTGACAACCTTCTAAAAAAGTCAAGAGAAATTCTTCTGTCCTGCCCTATTCACTGACTACCTATCTCTTTCCATTAATTGTCTTTGGCATTCTTGTCAAAAATCGGGAGCCATACATGAATACCCACTTTACGTATATGCCTATTCCTGTGTATGAGCCACACTGTCTTCAGTGTTGCTTTGTACAAAGTTTCAAATTAAAGTAAGGCCCTTTCTAGGTAATTCTTCTCCAAGAGTGTTGTGGTTATTCTGGACACTTTTAATCTCATGAATACTAGAATATGCATGTCGATTTCTGCAAACAAGGGAACTGTGATTTTGGTATACAATATCCGCAATGCACGGCTCAGCTTGTAGATGTGCCTTCTTACCAATATTAAGTTTTCTAATTCAAGATCAATGGATCTTCTATAATTATTGTACTTTCCTATACCCTCTTTCAATTAAAAGCTTACTGAAGGACTGGGGAGACAGTTTACTCAATTTCCCTCAGAGGCACAAGAACCTGACTTTGATCCCCAGAAACCACATAAAAAGGTGTGCATTTATATGTAATCCCAGCACTGGAGAGGTGGTGCTAGGACGAGACCTGGGCCTCGTCAGCTAGCCCATCTCACCGAATAAGTGAGTTCCAGGCTAAGTGACAGACTTTGTATCCAAACGCAAGGTGGTAGCAAATGAGGAATGATATCTGGCTTCCACAAGATTGCATGTACACATGGATGTACACCTGTACACACACACACACACCACCACCACCACCACCTGCAGCAGCAGCAACAACAACAACAAAAACAACAAAGTTTACTAACGAAACAGACCATTCTAATGTCCTTCATATACTTGGCCTTAATACACAGTGGGTATGTATTTCTAGCTACTTCATATTGATTATAAATAGGCAAGGAAAAAGAACAGCAACATTACCAGCAGAAACCATGTCACAGAGTGGAATAAAATGTCCAAAGAGGTTGTGAAGTGGACAATGTTCGACCCCTGGAGAAACTCATCCTTGTAAACAGTGAGAAGTACTAAAGAAATTTAAGCAAAGGGGAAAATGCATTTCTCAAAGACTGGCAAACTGCAAAGCCTGCAAGAGGAATGATAAAATATACCTAACTTATTGCAAGAGGAAAATAAATTGTCATAACACTTATGAAGACAACTGTACAACCTACTAAAGCTAGAGACATATGCATTCTACAATCTACTATTACTTCTATTGTCTTTTAAACTCGTATACATGCAAGAGGAGAGAAGAACAAGGATAGTTACTAGAGAATGTTTACAGAATTGAAAAGCTGGAAACAGTGCGCATTATCAACAGGAATAAATGATTATATAATGTCGCAGCAGTGCACTGTATTTCCATTCAAGTGCAATAAATAAATCTGTATGCTTGTGGATAAAGCTCAAAGAGAGACTTATCAAAGCAGGCAAGTTACTGAGGATCCCAATGGCAGACTACTTTCATATAAAGTTAATCACATTGTATTTTTTGACTCGTGGATGATAATAAAACAAAATTGATGACAGCTGTTACTTTTGAGCAAAATATAATTAAAAAATAACAATGAAAATAGCAACAGGGTCATCAATGTTTATTTTAAAATCTAGAAGTACGAATCCAAGGAAACAAAGCATTGAGACTTGACCAGCATGGGTAACGGGCATGGAGAAATTCACCACATTCCCCCTCATTTTCCATGAAGGTTGTAAAGTAGCAGTGTGGATAATGGAACATAGTGGGGTGGGGGTGGGACAGAAACAAGGAGTGTAATTAAAAAAAATCCTTTAAAATCAGTAAGAAGCAATGGCAATGCAGACGGAAGGAAAGCGGCAGGAGAAAAGCCGAAAATAAACCAGCAAAACCAGGAGGCAGAGCAAATACGAGAAGAACAATGGGAACATCCGGGGCTCAGTCTAATTCTTCCTAAATATTAGAAAGCAAAAGGGGTTTTTACAAGAGTTCCTGTATGAGAGAGCCTGTTCAGTGTCCCAATGGAGAGGCACAGCACAGACTAGACAAGGTCGATGGCAGCACAGGCTTTGGATAAGGCATCCCATCAAATATGGATCCCAAACACAAAAACACAATTATTCAACATTCAAATTCTTAGTTTCCATATTTATATAAAAAATGGTTAATAAAAAAACTCTTTCCATAGTGGTTTATGAGAATCAATTAGATAATCCTTGTCAGGTTCTGAGCAAAAAACCTAAGAGGGACTAACTGTTCAATAAATGACCAGCTTGATTTACAGCTTACTTTTCACTCCTAAGACACTGTTACTTTAGTTGATATCCAAACTGTAACCTGAACGTACTAGACTTGAGTTATAGGCTCACTTTCTGTATAATTCTACAAAAGGCACATATTTTAGTAGAAAGTATGTAAGTTATATGACAAGTCCATAGGGGTTCTGGTAATAATTAAGGCAAAAATAGAACTAATCCAAATTATAGTTTATATTTTGCTAGCAAGTATATAATACTAAATACATAACATAATAACATAATGCTAAAATAGGAGACATATATAAACAAAATTGCAATTAGGGCACTAAGAAGGTGATATAAGCCGAAGATATCTGCTGTGACAGATAGGGACTTCTTAAAGACAAGGCACTATCTATCTACTTACTTTTCTGAGACAGGGTCTCAGGGAACCTGGAGCTGCTTGCCCATTTTGGTTTGAATGGCTGGCCAGCAAGCCCCCAAGAACTACCTGTCTCTGCTTAGAAGCTTCCTACATTTTTAGGGTAACAGACATATGCTGTGATCATACTCAGTTTTTACAGAGGTGCTGAGGATCAAAAATCGGGTCGTTATGCTTGCTCATCAAGAAATTTTACCTTTGAGCTATTTCCCCAGCTCTGTTCTAGAAGTTTCTGATCTATGATCGGTTGAATTCAGCTACAAAAGTCAGGAAAATCAAGGGCTGGTCACACACAGCACTTATTAAATGTCACAAGCTCTAATGCATTAGCAGCACCAGCCTTCCTGGTCTGTTAGCATGATAGTGCAAACAACTCTGAAAAGAAGCATAAGCCATAAACTGAGAACTTCACCAAGACTCATCAGCGGCAAGTCAGGCACATTGAAACATGGAAGCTCAGCCTCACTTTGGTATTAGTCAAGAGGAATTTACTGGTTTGGGTCTAAAACTGTCTCTCTAAGGCTTCCACATGGGGGTTTGATTGACAGCTTTGATGGGGAAGCTCAGCCAATCACATCTGGCTTGGATGTGGCCACCTGGTGCCAGGTAGATAGGTGCGCGGGCTCTCTATGCAGGTGCTCGCCTGACCCGTTTGGACTTTGGACCTTTTACTCGGGTCGCGAGTTTCCCCGTTTTTCAAATATTAAATTATATCTGTTGTTTTGAGCTGGTCTGGTTATTTTAGCGTATCGATCGAATACGCATTCACTTACACAGCTTATAGTCTTTTGAGAGGTGATAGGCTCGTAAAGGCTTCTAACTTTACAATGGATACAATTATTAATTCATAGCTGAATACACTATTAGAGGTTAAGGCCTGGTTGGAAGAAGTTGGTTTGAGAAAGTGGGGATTCTCTGAAAGGAACAGCTTACACTGGGCTTTTCCTAAAATGAGTCTACTAGGCTCCCTTGTTGCCACAATGCTCCTGACAACAGATCCAAAGAAGGGGCTCAGTGCACAAAATCTGAAACCTCTGCAACTAAGAGCCCAAATATTCTTGAAGCTGTTTTTATTGGAAAGTGCCTTACACAAATACCTTGAATTAAAATCATCGTAGGATTAAATGCTTCTGATAAAGAGATTAAAATGCAGCCACCAAAAATACTAAATTAAATGAAAAGAAGCAGCGCTTCCTTTTATCAGTCAGATGACATGTGAACAAAGTTAATCTATCACTCACGTTTTTATCAGTCAGATGATATGTGAACAAAGCTAATCTATCACTCACGTTTTTATCAGTCAGATGACTTGTGAACAAAGTTAATCTATCACTCACGTTTTTATCATTCAGATGACTTGTGAACAAAGTTAATCTATCACTCACGTTTTTCATGAGGATATTACATTACAAGCTTACGCATATGTGTATGTGCGTATAAGTTTTATATCTCAAGCAAACACTTTGAAGAAAACTCAAATCTCACCTATCTAAAAACAATTAGTCTCTTTTACAATTTCCCCCAAGCATTTAAAAGAGAATCATTGGAAAGCTTGTCCTCTCCACATTATGATTCCAAATGAACACGACCCTGGTCATATTTTATTACTATCTACTGTTCCAAAACCAAACTAAAAATTCTTTGGGGACAGTATATGAGACAATTACCAAAATTTGCTTTATATTTGATCTTAAAGCAATACACCTAAGCTTAAGATACATTTTGTCTTAGTGACTACCTTAGTTACTCTTTTGTTCTTCCTATGTCATTTGATAATAGCTGAATTCCAAGAAAATTTCTAAATATAAATAAAATGCCATATATATTCAAGCAAAAAAACAAATTGTATCGCTCCCTTAAAAGGCAAAGAAAATTTTACCTGAAATGTTAACATAAAGAATCATCAGCCAGTCTTTCTTTCTTTCCTGCCCTCTCTCTCCTCCCTCCCTTTCTCCTACCCCCATTAAGTAACATGGATTGAAGCCAGAGCCCTATGAAAAGCCAAGTGCTTTACCCCCATACTCTGTTCCTGACCCCATAAAACAGTCTTAGAGGAAAACAATGTTTTCAGCTAACAAATATTTTGTAGTATTTGCATATAATCAGATCTTCCCTGATATTTTAAATCTTCTTTAGATTATGTATAATGTGTACAACAAATGTTGTAACAATTTCAACATGTTTTTAGGAAAGATTGACAAGGAAAAAAGTCAAAACATGTTTAATACAAATGTAATGTTGCTTTCAATGCACAGTTGGTTGAACCCATGGATGCAGAATCCATAAATACAGGACATGTATACTCCTAAGTATTCCCTTAGGACTCACATAAATACCCTCAATAATCTTTTATTATGTTTCTAAATCAATTTATTTAAAACTTTCTGATGCTAACCTTTCAATTATCATATTAGAAGTCTCCCAACATTATGGTGATTTAACTGCTGTCTGTTTAGTATACATATAAATTCTCCTAGTCCACAGGATTTAACATATAAAAATGCCAAGGAATGACTGGAATATATAGGAAATCACTTAAATGTCAGACCCCTCCCAAACCTCAGAACTATTAAAACAACAAATCTTGTTTCTAATCTTTAAATATAAAAGACATTATCTATTAAGGTGATTTTTAATCCAAAGTATTTCATGACTATCCACATAAAAATATATATTATTCCTTTAGAGAAAATGATAAATGTATAAAAAATTAATTTTTCGGCCGGGCGGTGGTGGCGCACGCCTTTAATCCCAGCACTTGGGAGGCGGAGGCAGAGGCAGGCGGATTTCTNAAAAAAAAAAAAAAAAATTAATTTTTCATTGTGTTTCAATACCAGTTCCACAGATGGATTTAACTATCAATTACATGTCTGTGGCTGAGAGTCACAGGATGTATCTGTCACTCAACTCCCACCTGTTGGGTGTATCCACCCACGTTCATCCCCAATAACATGCTAAATCTTTCTGATAGTAAAAACTTACCTTTGAGGTTCTTTGAAGCTGATCACCAACATATGTTTTACGAAACTGATCCAAAAACCAGAGAATTGCAAGCTCAATTTTTTCATTGGCGCGGCGAGGCAATCTGGTATCCATTAAAGATATAAGCTGAAAAACGCTTTCCATGAAGAAAAAAAGAAGCTTTAATACAAATTCTCAAAGAAACAATACTGAGATATTTATTACAAACATATAATCACTCTAAAAAGCGAAAAAATATAAAAGCATGTCCAGAAAACATTACTTAAACCATCAGAAATCCTGCCTCTATAACACACAACTGGTCTAGATCCTTCAAGTCTTTATATATGAATATGAAACTCCCATAGGCAAGCATATATCCTACTAAAGGTTACATGTAGATGTATGACACACACACATATATACACACAGACATAAAAGTAAACATTCTTGTGTTTTTAGTAAAAGGATATTAAATGTATTCTTATATTCATTTTTCATTTCTAAACATGTCAAAATAATGACTTAATTCTTTAAAATTAAGAATCGTATCTATGAAGTGACATTCAGTACTCTACTAATGAACCATTAAAATTTTACCTAAAACACGATAACACTAATAAAAAATTTTTAAGAAAATCAAGCTGTGTGTGCAAAAGATACAGTGATAGAGTTTGAACCTAAGTCTTTGTACATACTAGACAAACATTCCACAATTTACAGTCCCCCTTTTTGCTTTGCATTTTGAAGCAGTCTTACTAAGTTGCCCAAGTTGGTTTGAATTCACTCTGTTGCCTAATCAGGCCTCGAACTTGTGACCTTCCTGAGTAGTTAGGATTATAGAATTGTATTACCAGGCTCACTTCGACCATTTTCAACATCAAATTATTAATAACTATTACTAATTATTACAAAAATGATAATTTTCATTATTATTTTAAATATTATTATCAGCTAATTATAAGTGAAAGGAAGATTAGGGCAAATTTTTTAACTCTTACTTCTATATAATATAATATATAATCCTCAGAATTGCATTTTCAATGAAAACATCCTTGGACACTACATATATTTTATGAAAATTTCCTGGTGGGAGATTGTTAAGTACCTTGCATTAACAACAATACATTATATCAGTGGGGGGGGAGGGGTAGTACTTGGTTTGGCGTGGTTGTGGCAGGTTCCACTGTAGAGCCTAAACTGGCTTTATACTCACAGCAATCCTACCTCAGCCTCCTAAGTGCAAGGACTATAGATGTTCATTACCAAGTCCAGCCTAGTAAAGTATATGAATATTTATTTTTAGAAGATGAAATGATTGAGGCCTTGCCTAGCCCTGATCCATGTTGTTCATTCTATGTAGGCAATGCACTCGACTACATAAAAATTCATTTTATACATATACACCTACACAAAGATACATGTAATATTCATCCCCAGACTCAACTTACTGTCCTACATCTATATTACATTTTACAAAAATTTTAGCAAAAAGTATGGAAGGACTTAAGTAAGTTCAAATAACTTCATTAAGAAAGTCACCTCTCTAAATAATTTTTGGTTGTTTGTTTTATTGAGATATGGTCTCACTCTGTAGCCCTGGCTGGCCTGGAACTCACTATACAGAATCGTCTGGAACTTACAGAGATCCATTTGTCTCTGCCTCTTGAATGCAGATTAAAGGTATATGCTATCAGACCAGGCATTCATTAAAAAACTTAAATCCAAGTTTTTCCAAGAAATAGATTCTAGAAAATTGTTCTGGATTAAATTGGGAACCCAATTTAATAAGTATGCATTAAACCAATAAGAATTATGTTAAATACAAAAATTAGAAAGGTACAGATATAGCCACATCCTACAGAAATTCACAAATAATAATAATGAATGCCAAGTTGTATAGTATAAGAAATGCTATAAAAAAAATGAACAAGAATTCCTTTTATCCTGGAATATAACAGAGTAAGGAAAAAATATAAAAAGAGGACGTAGACATTCAGAAAGAGAACAAAAAATTGCTCATTTAAGTATTTTTAAGCTGAGGCTGAAAAGATGGCTCAGTAGTTAAAAACACTAACTTCTCTTCCAGAGGAGCTAGGTTCTATTTCTAGCACCCACGTGGCAGCAACTGTCTATAAGTTCAGTTCTAGGAAAGTCAGTCACCTGCTGGTCCCCAAAGGCACCAGAGATGTATGAAGACAAAACACCCATAAGCAAAATAAAAGTTTTAGAATTTTTAAAAAGTGTTCTATATAGGTATGTAACAATCAGAGGCAAGAGACAAAAGTAATAAGAAAGGCAGGAAGTTGGGCATGGTGGTTCAACCCTTTAGGCCCAGCCCTTGGAAGGCTGAGGCAGGCAAATCTTTGTGAGTTCAAGGCTAGCCTAGTCTAGAGTTACTTAGAGAAATCCTGTCTCCAAAAACAAAAAAGAAAGAAGGAGAAAGAGAAAGAGGGAAAGAGGCAGGCAAGCAAGCACATATGTTCCAGATCAGGTCAGGTAGGGCCAAAGAAATCATGCTGATAACAACAGCAACAACAATCCATGAAAAGAATCCAAAGCATGAAATGCAACAGAGGTTACCTTTATTCTGAGGGGAGAACTGTCAGCAGGAAGGTGTAAAAGGGCAGAGCAATAAAGCCTTTGGCATGGAGAACTACAGTCCAAGGAAGCATTATCAGCAGCAACACCCTGCCAATAATTGCAAATGGGCAAATGGACAGCCACCAGTGATGGCCAGCTATTAATATAAAACTTTTCAGAAAACAGGAGAGAAGGCCTTCACTCTACCCAGTCACCTCTGTGAACAATCTCCTGACACCAGGCGGGGAGAAAAGGACAAAGCTAAGAGAGATACAGAAAAGCCAGAAATGTTTTCACTAATAGATGCCAAACCGAGAGCAGACAGACTGCCAAAGAGGAACTGGACAACGTGTCACTGTGGGGAACACACCTGCCCTTGTGCTCCGAATGCTAGCACACTCCTTATCCTTGTGCCCCAAACTACCTCAATCTGGGGAAGCCGCTTTTGTGCAAGAAGACCCTCAGGAAGACACTGTTGAGTTCTCAGGGAAGCCAGATGCTCCAAAAGCTCTGGACAGACATGGAGGCCTACTCCTGCTAACCACTGAATGAGTGGTCACTCTGACGTCTACCATCTGGCTCTTCTGAACTTGAGTGTTCTGTGTTCTGGAAGATACTCTGAACAGAGAAGCAGCAGGAAGACCAGATGGACCCCAACATCACAGGCCCATAAAAGGGAAAAGTGGTTATGGAGACCGCTCATCGGGAGCACCAGATCATGCCAATGACACAGAGGCTGCTGTGGCTCCAAGAACAGCACAGAACAGATGAACAACAAAGAGGTACAAAACCTCAAACAACTGGAGTTTAGGTCAAATGGAGAGCTCGGAAGAAATGTGACATGAACAAGAAGAAGTTTTGTAGTGGACAGCAGTACGGATTTTAGCAAACCTCTGCTGTGGGATAATGGTCTGTACCCTGTCACTTGTATTTTAGTAAAACGCTGATTGGCCAGTAGCGAGGCAGGAAGTACAGGTGGGGCGGACAGACGGACCAACGCAATGAGGGCGTCTCAGCTGGCGGCAGGCGACTCTGGCCTGACAGGCACACACACTCACTCACACACACACACTCACTCACACACACACACACACACACACCTGCCCATTGTGGTGGCTTGAAAGAAAATGGCCCCCAGAGGGAATGGCAATATTAAGAGCTGTGGCCTTGTAGTTGGAGTAGGTGTGACCTTGTTGGAGAAGTGGGTCACTATAGAGGTGGGGCTTTGAGGTCTTATATATGCTCAAGATACTGGCTAGTATTTCAGAACAACTGCAAGATGTAGGACACTTAGCTCCTTCTCCAGCACCATGTCTGCCTGCACACTGCCATGTTCCACCATGATGGTATTAACTAACCTGTGAAACTGTAAGTGAGCCACCCCAATTAAATGTTTTCCTTTATAAAAGTTGCTGTGGTCATGGTGTCTCTTCACAGCCACAAAAATCCTAACCAAGACACCCACACATTACTCCCATCCCACCCCCCCACAGAGAGATAGACAGAGAGAGAGAGAGAGAATCTATTTAAGAATAATGTAACAACTAAATATTATTTTTAAAGATTTTACTGGAATAATAAATAGTATTGTAACAACAGACTACTTCTGGGTCAATGGAAACATGAAAGACCTAAGAAAAGATATAAGAATTCTGTATGAGTGGCATTCTAAGCCATTAAAATATAGAGTTGGCCTTGGTTAATAGTTTGAATAGTAAAATTTTGAGAACTTTAATATAAACTGATTTATTATAAGTAAGTTTAAAAAGATAATCACAAAAAAGTAAGGTGGGGACCAAGGAGACAGTTTAGCGGCAAAGGGCTTATTGTGCAAGTGAGAAGACTAGAATTGGAATCCCCAGAACCCATAAAAACATGTGAGCAGGTATAGTGGCCAGCTGTAACCCTCACACCCAGGAGGTAGGAAAAGGTGATCCCTGTGGAAAACTGGCTGGCCAGACAAACTAAAATTAATGACAGATCTTACTGCAGTAAGTAATCGGAGAGTGACAGAAGACAGCCCCTAATGCCTTTTGGGCCTCCACATGTACACATCTGTACCATAGCCACTCACAGGAATGAGCATACACACATACATATACTACATATGCAAAAAAGAAGGGTATATGATACATATAAATACCAATAATAAAAAAATAAAATCATAAAAATTAGAATTAAAAAAATGCTAAATGCCATACAGAATCAAATAAATACAAGTTAACCTAAGATATTTGTTATACTAACCTATAAACTATAATAATCTTAGAGAAATGGTGACATCGACAGGCTTTGGGTTTGGAAGATAAATTGGTATATTTGAGTATCTAAGTATTTCAGATTTCAGGGCTTTTAGATTTTAGAGTATTTTCTAGTTAGGTTGGACTTTAGTTCCAGATTTTAAAGCACTGTGGATTTTAGGCATTCAGATTAAGGATGCTGAATCTTACCAGAGGCCAACTGGTAATACTTACTATGAGTCCTTAAACTGCTATAGACACTTTGATGATCTAGTCAGCTTTAAGAAATTAAGTCTAATGAAATTCTTTCAATCTATAAAAACCAATTTTTGCTTGGAGGCAATTTATAATAAAGAAAAATTGAAAATCAACATAAAATTGGAAAATCAACTTTAAATCCATAGTATAGTTCAGGTTACTTAACTTTTAAATTAAATGTCCACAAATTGTGCTTTATTTAACAGGTATGTGTTTGTAATCCATCAATATTTACCAGACATTGTTCTAAGCATTAGAAAGTTAACTCATCTGAATGCCTTTAGTAGCCCTAGATTAGATATTGTTTCCATTTTTCTTGTTACAAAACTACGCCGTAGTATTTTCTGCTTTTAAAACAGTTGCAAACACACATGCACGGTATGCACACCCCACACATCCACACTACCCAAAGGCTCTTTACAATAGCACTCTAAACATCTGCATGGTCTTTATTTTCATTGGAATTTTAAGTTTTCACCAAAACAAGACCAAACAAAAATTAAGTGACTGTGCAGGAAATATGATATTTGATCAAGATCTGTGAAGCAAGCTGCTAACATTATTCACAAGAATGTCCCTCAATTTAGAAGTGTTGAGAGTCATCCAATAACTTATTAAGGCTCTGATCACTAGCACTAGGGGGTAAAAATCAAGTAAATTTGAACCTATTTGTTGAAGAATCAATCTCTGTGTGCTGTTTTTTGTTGTTGTTTTTTTTTAATGAGTAAAAAGGGAACTAACACCCAAAGACCAAGGGTATCTCTTTATACTAGGCCATATAAAGGTAATTCAAAGTCTAAATTTCTTAACTCTAGTAAATAGCTGTTACTCACCGGCAGGATAATTCTCCATCCATGGCATCGTGCTCATCTGTACTGGTATACGTTAATCTTCCCCCTACAACTGTGCCAACTAAGTATATCAGCCATGCAAGACGTCCTTACAAGAAAGAAAAAAGATGACAAGTATCAATATAAAGAAGTTTATTTTTCAGAAAACCCAAAGTGAGCAAAATCATGTCTTCTAAACAAATAATTAACTATTACAAAGTTGGTTTTCAACAGACAGTAGAACACTGGGATTCATGTTTATCAAAGCACTGATATTAGCAGGTCTTCCAGCAAGGAAAAAAAATGTATGTATGAATCCCAGTTCTGCCAATCTGTTTCAATTTATGAGTTACCTCTTTAAGTCTTAAGGTTTTCATTTGCAAATGGGGAAAAGTAAGATGTGATTAAAGTTAAATTTAACATATCTGGTCATGGTGATACACACCTTTAATCCCAGCATGAGGGAGGCAAAGGCAGGTAGATCTCTGAGTTGAGGCCAGCCTGGTCTACTTAGTGAGTTCCAACAGAGTTACAGAATAGAGAAACTCAGTCTCAAAAAGCAAATAACAAAAATAAATAATAAATAAATAAATAAATAAATGTGTTGTGCATGGCCAGTCCTGTTATCCTGTCAAAAAGCACAATTATGTGGTACAGTGGAGGTAATCCAGCACTGAGGAAAAGTGGGGTGCTAGAGCAGGACAGCAGGATCTCCATGAATTCCAGGCTAGCTTGGGCTCAACAATGACATTCTGTCCCCTTCTCGGCCCCCAAAAGAGTATTCTTGTGGGCTGGGTATGATAGTGTACATACTAATGACAAAACTTAGAAGTGTCCGCTATAAGGATGGCAAGTTTAAGGTTAGGTTGCACTCCACAGGGACTTCTTGGCCACTCAGGTACATATCAAGTCTACACACAACAAATTCTCTTATCACCAATAGCCATCTCTGTTCTGATGCTCAATTTTATGATGGTGTCTGTTTACTCATTTTCATTTTGAAACTACTTTGCTTATAACATGCATATAATAATGAACTTTCTCTCTTAAGATTTTTTTTTCATATTTTAAAATCCAGATTTTTTTCTATGCATTTCACTGATTACTGAGTTACCTTAATGTCTAAAAAATATCAAAGACTATGATGCTTTACATAATGGAACAAAGAGCTAGGGAATTAACTCAGTAAAGTATCTGTTTCATAAGTACCTGAACCCACATTAAATAAGCCGGGTGTGGTGGCACCCACATATAAGCCCAGCATCAGGAACCAGAGATAAGCAGACTACTGGGGCTCCCTGGCCAGCCAGCAGTCTAGCCTGCATAGTAAAGTTGGTGGCTGGTTGTGAGATCCTGACTCAAAACAGCAAATAGCACAGAAGGAACAACATCTGATGTTGGATTATGGTTTCCACATAAATATACACATGTGCATGTACATAAGTGAACACACACACACACACACACCAAAGTGGAAATATCTATAGTTTTCACAAGTTTAATTTAAAGAAGCCAAAGTTAGTAACTTTAGGAATGGAATTACTGGCTAGATGAACTTTAAGGAGTATTATGTTAGGCCCATGGATTTATCAATACAAGTACTAGGTTCTCTAAAAACTTTTGAGATCTGTAGGAATATTTAACAACATAAAAAATGTCATTTCACAAAGAAATTGTGTGTCATTTTTGAAAACTGGTTTTTCAAAGATAAGCAAACTATTTCACCCCAAAGTAATTACATTTCTTTTATTAAATGTTAGTGGCTAGGGTGATAGCTCAGTGGTTAAGGCACCCACACAGCGGCTTACAACTGCCTGTAACTCTAGTTCCAGAGGATGCAATGCTCACTTCTGATTTCTGTAGGCACCAGGCATGCATTTGGTGCAAATACATACATGCAGGCAAAATACTCATACACACACAGAAAGCAAATCTTTAAAAATAATAGTCATGTGGCCTTTGTATTTGTTTAAATATGATGAATAGTTAAGAAAATGTTTGCTCTTGTTAAAGGACTTGGGAAGAACAAATACATTTTCAACAGTGCTTTTCCTGCAGATATTAGCATTCATGATTATATTGCAGCAATCAACAAACCATTCCCTTTGGAGAGCAGGGAATACTCAACCTGCTTCAATAACAAACATCCTAAAAATAAGAAATACATTTTGGCAAATACACACTCTTTTGTCTATCACAAAAACTTGAACAAATCAGAAACTGTCAATGTTGTGGCATATCCATCAACAACATGAAACAGTTAAAGCTGAATAACTAATGTGATCAAGAAACACATCACAAAACAGACAAGTACCACAGCACGTAAAGAAAGATACCAGCACAAAGCCCATGTAAGATGCCAAATTCATGTTTCTGCTTCAAAAGAATTTCCAGCTCAACAGCAAAGTCTAGACAACATATAATTACCCTGGTAAGCATGCTAACAGTTATTGTGGCTTTTTCTATCAAGTCTCCTGAATCTTGCAACTTGAGTATGGAGTAAATATTCATAATCCTCATTTTTTACTTCTAGAATATTCTCTTAATCATAAAAGTACTCATCCTTACCCCTTACATCATTTTTTTGTTTGTTTTTTTAAGACAGGGTGACGTACTTATATACTTTCCTATAGGTTATTTCTCCTTGTTCTAAAAACTAGACCCTGGCTCACTGACAGTTTTTCCAACAATATTTTTATCACAGTAGTTGCCAATTTCAATATTGATAAAGACAAATCTTTTTTTTAAAGATTTATTTATTAATTATGTATACAGTTTTCCCTGCATGTATGCTGCAGGCCAGAAGAGAGCACCAGATCTCATTACAGATGGTTGTGAGCCACCATATGGTTGCTGGGAATTGAACTCAGGACCTCTGGAAGAACAGTCAGTGCTCTTAACCTCTGAGCCATCTCTCCAGCCCCCAATCTATATCGATAAAGACAAATCTTATAACCATGACAATACTGTGTTCTCCTGGGGACCACCTAATCCATGGATTTATTATACTTTAACAGGTCTGCTGAAATAAAAACTCATATACCATACAACTCAGGCTTATAAGCAAACTCACAGGGTTGTGTAACCAACACTACAAAATTTAAGTGTTTTCCTACTTCCAAAATTAAATCTCACAATGATTAAGTGTGCTAAAATTAAACTGGATAAAGATAGGTGTGGTGGTGGCGTTTCCTCTGTGAAGGAACAACAAGCATGCCATTGTTTGGAGAAGTCACATTTTATGCACATACTCCCTCAGTTGCGGGGCGTTGGGATATTTTCATCTCATGGTTATTATAGAATACTGTGATGGACACTGTATACACACCTAGGAGGAACTACTGTGTCATTTGGAGCCTCTCCAGTACTAAGAAACCCTCACACTGTTTTCATCAAGCTCCACTATTTGGCAAACCTAGTAATGAAGTATGAAGTCCTATGCTATACAAATGTCATTACTGACACCTGTAATTGTCTTTTTTCTTTACATTTACTCTAGTAGGTGTGAGGTGGTATCTTAATGTCACCATGAAAAGCTTTCCCTAATGACTAATGGTTTTTAGCATATTTTCATGTGTTTACTGGCTACTTTATGCCTTCTATAGAGAAAAGTCTATTTAAATCCTTTAGCTATTTTCAAGACTTGTCACTATTGAGTTGTAAAAGTTCTTCATTGCATTGTCTTTAGGTTTTATTTTCACCTTCTTGATGATGATCTTCAGTGAATAAAATTTTTATTTCTGATATATTCCAACTACCTACTGTTGTTATTGTTTGTTTGGGGATGTTAGCTAAGAAAGATATGCCCAACCCAAAGTCATAACCATTTATACCTACATATCCTCCGGAGACTTTCCTGACCTCTTATGTTTAGGTCCAAGAATTATAGCATAGACCCAAGACTGATGAGAAAGATGAACATAGGCAACTTGAACCCTGGCTATCAGCTAACTACAATGCCTCAAAGAACCCATTATCTCAGAAAATTGAGATCATAAAGCAATTGTTAATTGATAAATCAAGAAGCTTTGGTAACAAATAAGTAGAACACAGTCCCCCTCTGCTTCACTGCTTTCTATCTTAGCACATAAGGACTTCTAACATATTCCATCTCTTATAAAGCTGTTCTTAATTATGGCCTGCCAACTCTAGCAGACTGTAAACCGCACGAAAACAGGTACTTTTGTCTGTTCAGTTTTCTAATCAACTGCAGTCTAAATCATAGCCTGGCATGTTTTATTGGTTTAACATTGCAATTTATTGAACACTGAAACACATACTCACCAAAAATAAATATAAATTGTACTTTTACTTCTTATTTAAGTTGCACATTCTATACAAGATGTACTACAACTAATTCTTATTTATAGATTCCCTGACTCTTCCCCTTCCCCTACCCCCAGGCAGGATGTCTTTGTGTATCCCTGACTGTCCTGAAACTGGCTCTGTAGACCAGGCTGGCCTGGAGCTCAGAGATCCTGTCTGTGCCCAGTGAATTCCCTGATTTTTTAAATTTACCTTTTTTAAAACTTCTTTGTAACCCTAAATTGGTACTCACATAATTCACATAGATTGCAGAACATTAAAGGTTGTCTGGTGTACACGATTTCAGCCCTAACCAGCATTCTGTTAGTCTCTTTAGTTTCTTTATTTCTATTGCCCCGCCCCCCGTTTTTACACCATTAGTGATTTAAGTCCTTGAGATAGCCCAGGTGTTATACTGAAGTGCTATGTAGTGCTCCTGAATGGGGTGAGGTGGGGTATTATGGCCTGTAGTGGTTTGAAATACCCTGTAAGGCATTTGGTAGCCATTTGGGAAGGATAAGGAAGAATGTCACTTGGGGGAAAGTACTTAAGATTTCAAAAGCCTCCAGACATTCCCAATACTTTCTTTTCTGTTTGTGAATGGGACTATGAGCTCTCAGCTACCACTCCATGGCCTTGCTGTCATGCTACGGCCACAATGGTGAGGAACTGTAAGATCCAGTTAAATAAATGCTTCCTTCTATAAGTTGCCTTGGTCATGGATTTTTTTTTTCATGACAACAGAAAAGTAACTAAGACATGTACTAAGACATGTAACATGTTATGTGCTAGATAAGTTGTGTACAGGTATGAGTCAATAGTGATGTTGGGTCTGAGTTCAATGTTAATGAACCAAAAAACATTTTTTTTTTAAAAAAAGAGTCCTTATTAAGACTTATACATGAAAAATGGTTATATGTTTGATGTAAATGCTACAGCCCAATAGGGACAAATAGAAACAATGATTTGATATTTGTGAATATGGTGTTCTGATTATATAGACCATTATCACCAAATAACAAGAATCAGCTGTGTCTCTTAGAATCCCAGCAATCATGAGGCTCTTAACAGTGACTCCAACCAGTAAACAAACTAACGGTTGCACTGTGTGTGAATTATTACTCACTTCTAAAATAAAAGTAATTCTGAAATACTGCAGGTATAATTTTTATTGAATGTAACATTTTACCTGCCCTAAGGGAGTTACTATTTTAAAACACTCTGCTATAACTCAGTCTACAGTCCTATGACCTGAGAAGACTGAGACAGAAAGACTGCCTTGAGTTTAGGAGCCAGATTAGGCTATTCAGCAAGACCCTGTGTGCCCCACTCCCACTCCGAATAACACTATTTCTCAAAGCAAAGCATAAATTTAAAAGTAAATAATGACCAATTACCTCCCTTACACTTTGTCACGTTAGATATTTAGATATTATTTAGATAATAATTACTGCTGTTGTTCTTTTTTAAAATATGCTATGCATACGCTGTGCTACTGAACTATGTCCCTATTCCTTGGGGGCTTAATGCTGTGTGAGATATGGTTTTACTACATAATGTAGTCAGTCTTTGAACACATTATGAATGTAGGCCAGGCTGGCCTCAGATTCACAATCTACCGCCTTGACCTCTTTAGTGCTGAGAATGCAGAACTAAATACCCCACCATATACTAGTACTGCTTAAAAACTGAACTTGGAGGCTTTCCACTAATGTGAATTGAACCATATGCCACTTAGTTCTTATTTAAGAAGCCTAATTGAAACAGACAAAACTTTCTGTGTATGTAATTTTCATATTTCTCCATTGAATGATAAGTATTTATTTTTAAAAGCAGAAGTCTGCCAGAAGGTGGTAACAGGCAGATCTCTGAGTTCAAGGCCAGCCTGGTCGACAGAGCTAATTCCAGGACAGCTAGAGCTACAAAAGAATCCCTGTTTCGAAAACAAAAACAAAACCAACAACAAAAAAGTAGAGGTTGCTAGGAACGATGATGCAGGTCTATTAACTACATAGGGAGACTGTCTCAAGAGAGGCAGGGACGGGAAAAGCAGCACACTAAGCAATACCATCAGCCGCCTAGAGCAAAGACTAGCTTCAAGTCTGCTGTTTATTACACTAGTGATTTAACTGCTTCCATAATGCACACAAGGCAGCGCTGGAAGTTCTCGCTCTGCCTGTTTTGGCTATTATTACTATTACTGTTGAATACCCCTTTAACGGTGGTTCTGTATCAGTCTCAAACAAAACCATAAAAATATACTAACATTTACATTTTTATTCTGTCTTCCTTTAGAAGCCATACCATGTAATGTGTAATGAAATCACATATTACTTAAGAATTTTTCCACTTTGCCAAAGAGTTTTGCTACCATAAAAGTTAGATATAACTCATCACATCTTCTTCCTCAATGTTGATTATATGATAAACAAAATGAAACATTTCAGACTGAAAAAAATTCTTAGTCATCAAACAAATGCAAATCAAAACAACTCTGAGATTCCATCTTACACCCGTAAGAATGGCCAAGATCAAAAACACTGATGACAACTTATGCTGGAGAGGTTGTGGGAAAAAGGGAACACTCCTGCATTGCTGGTGGGAGTGCAAGCTGGTATAGCCCCTTTGGATGTCAGTGTGGCCATTTCTCAGAAAATTAGGAAACAACCTTCCTCAAGACCCAGTAATACCACTTATGGGTATATACCCAAAGGATGCTCAATCATGCCACAAGGACATATGCTCAACTATGTTCATAGCAGCTTTGTTTGTCATAGCCAGAACCTGGAAACAACCTAAATGCCCCTCGACCGAAGAATGGATAAGGAAAATGTGCTACATTTACACAATGGAGTACTACACAGCAGAAAAAAATAACGACAGCTTGAATTTTGCAGGAAAATGGACAGAACTAGAAAACATTATTTTGAGTGAGGTAACCCAGACCCAGAAAGACAATTATCACATGTACTCACTCATAGGTAGTTTTTAAACATAAAGCAAAGAAAGCCAGCCTACAAACCACAATCCTAGAGAACTTAGACAACAATGAGGACTTACAAGATCTAATCTACATGGGACGTAGAAAATGACAAGATCTCCTGAGTAAATTTGGAGCATGGGGACCTTGGGAGAGAGTTGAAGGGCGAAGGGGAGAGGCAGGGAGGGCAGCAGAGAAAAATATAGATCTAAATAAAAATCAATTTAAAAAATTCTTCAAGAAGAGACATTCAGAAAACACTGACAAGTTCCTGCTAAGCTTTCGGAAGGTCTAATTCAGTACATAAAGGTCTGAGGGAGCACTGAAGGACTCTATGTTTGAGAGGTGAACCAACAGGCTCAGCTTCCTAAACCAGGGTGATTTCTGTCTAAGAGTAAACTAATGAAGCCATACATGAGACATCTCAACATTCAAAAAATTTACTTTAGTTCATTATGACCTCAAAATGACACCTTGGATAACAAATAATAACATATATGTATATATATATATCATGTGACAAATTATAAGCATTTTTCTAAAACATTAAATGCAAGTTCACTGATTTATTTGAGAAATAGGGTGTTCATGTGCCCTGTCCTGGATTGAAGAGTCACAGTCTCTAGGGACTTTGGCTGATAGAGGAGGAGGCAATGTCAGCAAGAAACGATGAGGTGCTATCAGAAAGCCATCAGACACGTTCAGCTAAAGGCGAGGTTACAGTTCTCATTTAAATATCAAACCATTCTCCCAAACTTCTATTTAAAACTCAGTCTTCAACAAAAAAGACACTGAAAAGTCACATTGAGAAGTCAACCAGACATAGAAGGGAAAATAATGCATGTTCTCACTTATCAGCAGAATCTAAACAAGAGTTTGCTCTACACAGTGAATAGTGGATACCCATCAATGGCCAGAAAGGGGAAGAAGTAGGCCAAAGGGTACAAACGTGTAGTCACAGGCCAATGACACATAAGATTGAAGACACATGGGAACTACAGTGAAGAGCAATCACACACACCATAACAGCACGTGCTTCACATAGTATCAGGTGTCCTCAGCTCTTGCTCACAAGCACACTACACGCAAGAAGGAGGTGGGAGACAGGGTAACATTCCTGACTACAGCATGCACTCCATTACATAATGTCCATTGGAACGTCATGCCGGACACCTCAAGGACAATACCAAAACATTATTTTCACCACAAAACTACATCCAGGAAGTTCAAAATACCATGTCAACACACACATCTAAACTGAATTTAGAAGTAAAGGTCTGGTACACAAGTTTCATATCTATAAATCTCTTAGAATCTCATTTTATAAGACTAAATTTTC
The DNA here is from genome assembly GCF_014885135.2 of Alexandromys fortis. Taxonomy (NCBI): domain Eukaryota; kingdom Metazoa; phylum Chordata; class Mammalia; order Rodentia; family Cricetidae; genus Alexandromys; species Alexandromys fortis. Next base: position 12,863,455 of record NW_026067912.1, on the reverse strand, counting down.
ATTTTAATTTCCCATTTTTCTCTTTATTCTGAAATATTCAAGGCACTTGTTTAAGCAGCTGTTCAAGCATAGAACATTTTTCCTTAACAAAATAATTATTGCTGTAATAATCTGTAATTATGGTTTATAACTGCAATAATCCCAAAGAAATCAGTCATTACCACAGATCACAAGCAATCGCTAAGTACTGTTAATGACCTATTTCTTAGGGATTATTGTTTCTGTAAACCATGACCACATCACCAGATATGAGAGAGCAAGACAATATAATACAAATGAGACCATAATATAATAATAAACTTATTTTGTAACATTAAAAGCCATTAAGCATCTAAATTAAAGCACACATAACTAAAGCATATAATTTT
>NW_026067912.1:12830548-12862901 GCF_014885135.2 Alexandromys fortis | reverse complement strand
ATTAAAATTTTTCTATGTACCAGACATATCTTCAAATATTATTATATAATAATAATAATCCAACTATAAAAAGTTCTAGTTGTGTATATCACGAATTGGGTGTGAATAAAATATCCACCAATTATTCATTTTAAGTTAATCCTATCCATGTCTTTGAATAGCTATAGTTTCATTAAATTTTCTTCTGAAGAAAAATATTTGATTTTTACAAGTGTGTGTGTATGTAAACACATGCATGCAAGCACATACCACGGAACATGTGTAGAGGAAAACTTGCAGGAGTAAGTTCTCTCCTTTCCCCATGTGAGTTTAAAGGATCAAACTCAGGTCATTAGGCTTGGTGCAAGCACCTTTATCTACTGAGCCACCTTGCTACTCTTGACTTGCTACATTTTAATGTAATATTTGATATTCATGCAAATAATATATGTAATATACATTAACTAAGTAAAAGGCATATATCAATTTTAGGAGGCCTCAGACACTGTCATGTCTACTTCCAAACCCTTCCTATGCTTGTCAGCTATGCTCACCCTGGAGATGACCTTGCTCCTCTACCTGGTGTTTACTATTCTTATGGCATTTCAGTTTTCCCACTTTTGCATATATTCTTAGATAATGAATGTCTCACCTGTCACTTATTTAAAAGTTTTATTAAGATTTCATGCTATACGCAGCTTCCCGAGTCACTTCTCTACCAAACCTCTGGCACCCATCATTAAGCATGCCTGTCGTTATTCTCATCACTCTAAGGAACTTCACGATGACTTATATTACTTAACTATATTATCCATCTCAAGATAATGAGAATGGATGCTGTATCCAACTTACAGAACTGGACTGCTCTGCAATGATGCTTTTAAACACACACTGCTGACTATCCACAGTTCATATGGAGTAAAATTTCCATACTTTACAACCTACTAACAGTTACAAAGAAAACAACTTTTAAAGGGGCACAGCCCAAATCTTCTCATATCTGACAAACTCCACCTAAGTTCAGGTGCATAGAAGGCTGTTGATAAAAACCACAGTAATGTGAATGCATGTTACTTGACCAATTTTCCTAAAATAAATTTTAAATACAGTATAAAAAGACTAGGGAAGAAAATATAGAAGGCTAAACTTCTATTAACTCTGCAGGCTCATTTTCGGACAGTATGGAACCTTTTACAGATGACAAAGAAAGGACAAGATCATACAAGAAGTCAAACCATTCCCTCTCTCCCCTTGCTGTCATCACTTGTACAGCTTGTCAACGCTCCTGGCCGCTGGACCCAGCGAGCATTTCATCACCTCTTCACCTGCTCACTTCGCTCCAGTCGCCGTCACAGGTCAAATGTCAGCTGCACGAGCACAACAACTGCCATCCTTCCCTGGGTACCTGAAATTCTTCTCTAGTTCCTTCTTTAGCTCTGTTTTCTTAGCTTTTTGGCCATTTGTCATCAGACTCAGAAAAGTCAATTGTTGCTACTCCCACCACCAAGTTCATCAATCACGTCACGTGACTATGGCTTCAGGTCTCTTCCCAAAGGCTCCATACTGATCTGCTGTGGTTTCACCACTGCTCTCATATAGTGATAAGGGTATCCTGAGTTCCTCAACCTGTGCTTCAATCATCCAAGGCTGCAGTGCTGAACTTCCTGAGCTATGGCTACAGTCACTCAGCATATCATTCTACTTACTCCACTATTCAGCGACTTTTAAACTTCTCTCCTGTCTTGTCTAAATTACTTACAAGTTTTTAACATCACTGCTAGGAACACAAGGCAGAACACTCTGCTTGCATCTGTCTGAAAAAATGCTCTTGGTTTATCTGGGTCTTTAAAGAAACATTTGCTAGCCAGACATGGTGGATCATTCCTATACTCTTAGGACACTGAGGCAGGGAGATTCTCAAGAGTTCTAGGCCAGCCTGGGTTACACAGCAGTTACCAGACACAGCACAAAACACACAGCAGCTGGAAAGGGAAGGACACATCCGCTGAGACACAGTGAGAAGATAGAAGCTGTGGTGCCCAAAGTATCATCAGCTGAGGAAACTTGTTCTCTCTCTCAAGGCTTTCTGTTTAGAGGTTAGACAGTATGAGAGAAGCTGGGCTGTTCTTGTTTATGACAGGTAGATGACAGGCTTGCTCTAATATCAATCCAAGTGAGGAATTAATAATTCTCAGCATTTATTAACTTACTACCTCCATTCTAGTTGTTCTTTGTCTAAGAGTCAATTTGAGATATTACATCCACATATGATCTTTTAATTTCCCTTGTAATATTTTCATTTCCTTTATTCTACAGCATTCTTGACTATTTCTTCAGAACTGGCAGTTTAAAGATTTCTTGAGTAGAAGGAGTGAGAATATGAACAAAGAGGTCAAGACCATGATGGAGACATTGACTGAAACAGTTTACCTGAGCTAATGAGAGCTCACCAACTCCAGCCGGACAAGGAATGAACAAGCATAGGTCCAAACTAGACCCTCTGAGTGTGGGTGAGAGTTGCATGGCTGGGGCAGACTGAGGGGCCACTGACAGTGGCACCAGGACTTATCCCTGTTTGTACTAGCTTTTTGGGAACCCATTCTCTTTGGATACTCAGCCTAGATATAGTAGGGAGGGCCTTGGACCGTCCCCAAAGCAATGTGCTTTACCCTCTCTGAGGAGTGGATGGGGTGGGGTAGAGGTGAATGTGGAGAGACTGGGAGGAGAGGAGGGAGTGAGCACTGGGATTAGTATGTAAAATGAAAAAAAGATAGCTTGTTTTCTTTTTTAAAAAAATAAAGATTCCTTCTTCAATTTACTATTGAACAGTTCAAAACTTTAGATCAGTAACTGTTTAATAAGATAGCAAAAATGAGTATAAGACCACATCAATGCACTGTGTTCAGCACCTGCTGGCCATACAAAAGTAACTCTTTACTAATGCAAACACCACAAGATTCAAAAACGGGGAAAGGGATTTTTACAGGTAGCTGGCTAAACATGATCCAAAAATAACACACTCCAAACCAATATGGACACAGAATGTACACCTAGAAAAAATAACACAATCCAAACCAATATGTACACAGAATGTACACCTAGAAAAAAATACTATCATGCCATCTGTATGTCAGCAGACAAAAATGCTACATCACATTAAGTACAGGGTTATCATATATCTACAAAGGAAGAACCTTCAGTTACGAAGGAACTAAAATCCACTGTGTACTCAGCACAGGTACACCTAACCTGGCACTGGGGCATGCGGAAGAGGGGCCTTTCCTGTCATTTACAAAACACCCAACCTCCTACTGAGTGCAAGAAGATAAAGCAGATCCTCATTGGTCAGAAATAACTTGTGGGCCAGACATTACAACACGGGTTCAGAGACAGCAGGCACCTAACCATTTCTAAAGGCCAGAGGAGAGGTACAGCAAGAATCCCATGCAAAAGGCAGAGTGAGATCGTCAGTGAAAATGTAAAGTAAGGGGGAAATCTGGTCCAGACAGAGAAAGCAGTACAGAAAGCTGCAAGGAACTTCAGTGCTAGGTGGAGATGGAAACAATGCAACAACCCCAAGTCTGGCCTACGCCACATATCCCTAGAGACAGGAGAAACCTCATTCCAACCCTGAGGACATGCTTCAGTGGTATAGTGCTACTCACCTAGCACACGAAGAAGCCTTGCTCTAAGGAAACTGTTCTGACAACATTAAACTGATAATCCCCTCACCCACCATTTAAAATGGGAAACACTCCAGACAAAAAGAGAGAACTATATGCTATTTACAAGAGATGCTTTTTCTGTTTTTGTTTTTTCATTTTGTTTTTAAGACAGGGTTTCTCTGTGTAGCCCTTGCTGCCCTGGAACTTACTTCACAGACCAGGCTGGCCTGAAACTCATAGAGCTCCCCCTGCCTCTGCCTCGCAAGTGCTGGGATTACAGGCGTGCGCCACCACCACCCAGTTTACAAGAAATGCTTTAAAAATAAAAACATTAACAAGGCAGGATATGAGGCACATGTCTTTAATCTCAGCACTAGGGAAGCAGAGGCAGGAGAATCTCTGAGTTTGAGGTCAGCACGATCTACAGAGTGAGTTTCAGGACAGCCAGGGCTACACAGAAAAACCCTGTCTTCAAAAACTGTTAGAAAAAACACCACCAACCCAAAGCCATAAGCAGATTGGAGGTGGGTGGAAATGTGAGGAGTCGGGAGAGAGCTGTCACACTGACACGACAACAGGAAAATGCCAGCCAACAAGACATATCACTACCAATGTCTACATGAAACAAAAATTTAAACATATAAAGTAGTATAGACGACATGCGGAGTCAGATAACAAGTCCCAGTAATTCAGAAGGGTGAGAGCAGACAATGTGGCACTTGACCAGGGGAGGAATCAGAAAGCAGTAAGCTGAGCCAGGAAAAGCTTAAATACCTGTAAATGAAAAGCATCAGTCTATCAAAGACAGTTAACAAAGACATTCCTTGATTAGAAAATGTTTTTGACCTAAAAGGAAACTAAAACATCAAGATTTATATGCTAAAAGCAATGCTTAAGAGAAAAAAATAGATATGAAAGATCTAGAGTCTGCAACAAAATTTAAAAAGTATCAAAAAATCTGTGGGTGTGAATATGTTATGAAACTAGACACAGGAGGAGAGGGGAATGGAGGTCACAGAATGTATGAGACATAGAAACAGGAGTGACTCTCTTTAGGAAGAGACAGCCAGAGAGGAGCAAAGGGTGCGTGGAGGAAGAGGGGAAAGAGAATGAGTAAAAACATGGTATAATAACACAAATATTTGGCTATGCCAGTGAAATCCATTATTTTGTATACTAACCTGACAAATAGCAAAAACTATAAATTCTTTTATCTTCCTATTGCATTTTAAAAATTTGAAGAAAAGTAGTCCCTGCTATCTACCTGAAAGTATTTAATGGTATATAAAGAAATACGTAGGGGGCTGGAGAGATGTCTCAGTGGTTAAGAGCATTGCCTGCTCTTCCAAAGGTCCTGAGTTCAATTCCCAGCAACCACATGGTGGCTCACAACCATCTGTAATGAGATCTCTTGCCCTCTTCTGGCCTGCAGGCATACACACAGACAGAATATTGTATACATAATAAATAAATAAGTAAATAAATAAATGAAATAAGTATACCCTCCTTCAGTCAGGTTAAAGACAAAATAATAAGGAAAGTGAGACATAAAAATAAAAAACACAGGGAAGACGGATACCCAAATAATAGTAAAATCTGATTTTACTATTTGACTATTTTACTCTTTTACTAGCTGACTTTGGCAGAGTTTGCAATCTACTATAGGAAAGATGGGAACAGACTAGCAAAGACAATGATATCACACTGTTTCCTTGAGGATCATTAACAGCTGTTCTACAGAGTCCATGTTGAGTTGTCTCCTCTGTCTCAGAAAAATATTAACAATCAACAGTCAAGTCACCAAAATACCCAATAGCTTTAATAAAAATCAATGGTTTACTCAGAGACATTGGGAAAAACAGAACTGTTTATAGCAGGACAGACTGGTCTGCCTCTGCCTCTCTAACCTAGTGTGGGTATTAAAGAGGTGTGCCACCCAGCTCACAGCAGGCTCTGACAGTGACTGATGGCTCTCCTCACTACAGAACACTGCTGCTCACAACTGTGACACAGACTGACCTTCTTGAATTGCCATATCAACAGCTAGCCCAGAAGCTGAATGCAGGAGCTTTTGATAATTCTGCGCATTTTGGTCAAACAGCTGCACAAGAAGAGTACACGTCTTTTCATATTCACATCTGCTGACTGTGCACAGCTGCTCCAGCTGCTGGAACACGGTAGCAGTATCATCCAGGGGGTCATCTAAGTTATCTCTGAAACAGAGGACATTCATTCCCTTATAACGTGGTACATATTAATCACAGCATAGAAACTTTGCAATGTCTAAGTGCTATGATGAACCAAGAAATAAAAGACAAATGGATTGGAAGGTAAAAAAAAAAAAGTAAAACCGCATATATGAAGCTGATATGACTATACACACAGAAATTATCAAAAGACCCCCTCTCACACACAAAAAGTTACTAGAACTAAGAAGTGAATTTACCGAGATCATAACAAATGAGCTCAAAACACAAAACCAGCTGTGCTGCTCTCCAATGGCAAAGAAGAAAGGAAAATGGAATATTAAACAACAGTGTCATATGATTTAAAAAGCATGGCAAGCTTAGGAGGGGGCACGTGCCTATAATTCAAGCACAACAGAAGGATCAGGAGTTTAAGACCAGCCTCAGTTAGATGTAAATTTAAGACACTGTTCTCAAAAGTAAATAACAATTTAATGCAAAGGTGCTAACTAAATCTAACTTAAGTATTCTAAAATCTAAAAGCTGAAATTATAAAGTACTGACAGAAGAAGCCAAACAGCTACAGGAACCAAAGGGCAGATGGACCAAGTCTGCTAACCAAGGATCTGATACTGCTGCAGTCCCAGCCATCTGGGAATCAGTAACATTCTATCAAAACAGGAATTTCCTTGTAGAAATTCACAGACTGGGTCAGGCAGAGAGACCAATGAGCACAGTGTTTGCTGACAAGCCTGCGGACCTGACCTGGACACCTGGAACCATGTATATAGAGATGGAAGGACAGAGACAACTCCACAAAGCTTTCCTCTGACCTGGACACAGGTGCTAGGCATATATTCTCCCGCACAGAATAATACTTTTTAAATGAAATAAAAAGACTGCCAAATGTATGCTAAATTTTACATGAAGAAAGAAATGATGGGATGGAGAGATGGCCGTTTAAGAGCACTGGCTGCTCTTCCAGAGGACCTGGGTTCAATTCCCAGCAACCACATGATGGCTCACAACCATCTCTAGGGGTATCTGGTGCCCTCTTCTGGCATAAAGGTGTACATTCAGGCAGAGCACTCAACCATCAATAAACTGGAGGAAAAAAAGAAAAAGAAATGAGGTATAGAAGAAACCCTGTCTCGAAAAACAAAAAAAAAAAAAAAAAAAAAAAAAAAAAAAAAAGAAGCCAAAAAACACACAATGCCTGGTTTCAAAGTTTTACCTACAGTAACTAAGACAAGGCACTGGTGGAAAGATACGTGGATTAGTAAGAAGAGTCTCAAAATGGAACCATACATGTGGTGGATTAATTTTTAACAACAGTATGAATGAAATTCAATTAGAAAGGACAGTCCTTATCCACATCCAAAGTAAACATGATGGAGACAAGAAGAACCTGGACTCTACGCATTGTTAACATAATGTACATATATACAGACAAAATACACATATAACATAAGATAGAAAGCCTGGCTTTTTGTTTGTTCATTTTTTTGTTTCTGAGACACACTTCCTTTGTAACCCAAGCTGGCCTTCCACGCATTACACAGAGCTTGTGACTATGCCCCTCAGTATTCCAAGTGCTCGGAGTAGACGTTTTCACACTCAGAACAAAAATTAACTGCAAATGGATTACACACGTTAAGTGTACATTTCATTTGGTTTGGTGTTTCTCTATATATTCCTGGATGTCCTGGAACTCTCTGTAGACCAGGCTGGGTCTCAAACTCAGAGATCCACCTGCCTTTGGCTCCTGAGTGCTGGGATTAAAGGCATACAAAATCTTAACACTATAAAAATGTAAAGGAAAGCTCTGACTTGGAATGAAGCAAAAAATCCCTTAGACAGGGCACCAAACAAGATACAGAAAACAAAATAAGCAGGGCTTATGGAATGTAAAGCGTACACTCTCCTAGACTCAGAAGGTAGAAAGGTAAATAACAGGCAGTGAGAGAGAAAACAGTGTCTACAATTTTAACAAACGAAATGTGAACAGATTATACAAACTTCTAACCTCTCAATCCAAGGAAATAACCCAGATTTAAAGGGAACTAGCTAAATTTTTTTTTAAATCATTTTCATTTATATGTATGGGTGCTTCGCCTGTGTGTATGTCTGTGAACTATGTATGTGCCTGGTACACATGGAAGCCAGAAAAGAGCTTTGGATTCTCAGGGTTGGAGTTAAGACACAGATGGCTGTGAACCACTAGATGGGTGCTGGGAATTGAACCTGAGTCCTCTGAGAAAGAAGCCAGTGCTTAGTTACACAGCTGTCTATCCAGTCCCATGGCAACAGATCTGACAGACAAAAAATAAAGACAAAATACAAATTAAAGGGGCTGGAGAGATGGCTCAGAGGGTAAGAACACTGATTGTTCTTCCAGAGGTCCTGAGTTCAATTCCCAGCAACCACATGGTTGCTCACAACCATCTGTAAAGAAATCTGGTGCCCTTTTCTGGCCTGCAGGCACCCATGCAGACAGAACACTGTAAACAAAATAAATAAATAAATCTTTAAAAAAAATTAAAATTAAAACCACAATGAGGTACCCACTACATAACTACTAGACTCACTATAAAACTAAAAACAACAACAACAACAACAACAAAAACATCAAGTGCAGAGCAATTCAAATTTTCATATAATGTAGGTAAGTGTATGTACAGATGTTATAGCCACTTTGGAAAATGGTTTGGTAGCTTTTTACCATGCTACCAGGAAACCCTCTTGTTTTTACACAACGAAATGGAAACTTATGCTCATATGAAACTGTACACAGGAATGAAGCCAGCAGTTTTCCCCATTGCTAAAGAAGTGAACAACCCAAGTATCCATGAACAAGCCAATGGGCGCCCTGACACATTCACAGATGGGCTTCTACCCAGAATGAAAAAGAAGGAACCTCTGATACAACACGGAGGGATTCCAAACGCATGTGCCAAATGAAAAACACCAGATTTCAAAAGCAAATACTGATGGCTATATACCTGCACAATAGTCTAGAAATAGCAAAAATAATAGGAAAACAGATTAGTTATTGCCAGAGCTGTGTGCTAATTAAAAAGGGACCAAAACTATCTCGAGGGTGATGGTACTATGTTTACTATCATGTGTACGATGGTGGTTATACAACTGTACATGTTGTCAGCACTCAAGAAACTGTACACCAACAACGGCGAACCTTAACATTTTACTGCAATCTTTAATAATTCCAAGATAGATAAACATAAGACATTTAATATTTTAATACCTCACAACAATGGCAACAGATTCCAATCGGGAAGTGATAAAAGCCTTGGTGATTTCAGGTGCATAAGTGTCTAACAAGTGGGGTTCAGCTGATTTCACAAAAGGAACCGATGCTACCATTCTCTGCCACAGAGTTAGTAAGTAATGAACACTGTTGGGGGCAAACTCCCAATGCTACAAAGAAACACAGCAAATGTTATTCAAAATGACATTATAGCTTTCTAGTCGAAAAATCATAGAGTAAAATTACTGCAGATAAAATTGACTGGGTTTTTGTTGTTGTAAGTTTGTGTTTTTCTGTTTTGAACAAGGTCCTTGTATAGCCTAGGCTAGCCCTGAATGCATAATGTATCTGAGAAGGACCTTTAACTTGTGATTCTCCACATCCTGAGTGCTGCTACTACATATACACACAACCATACCCAGTTTACATGACAGCAGGCATAGAACCTGGGGTTCTGTGAATGTTAGGCAAGCATTCTGCCAGCTGAGTCACATCTCTGGCCCTGATAAAATTAACTTTTATTCTGATTATATAACTAAGGACCACACAAATTTCACAAATCAAGAAGTATTCAAAAACTAACATCTTTCATTATGCCACTTACGATAATGACTGCTAAAATAATAACACATTTCCTTAGGATCCAATCCCACTAATATTTTACAAGCACTGAAACCAAGTGGAAACAGAGCTTCCCATTAACTTACAAAGGACTTTTCACATAAAACAATCTGCAATTCTCCCATAATGCAATCTAACCTTTTATTTCTTTACATAGATCTGACTATAGATTCAATGACTAGATATTAAACAGAATGCCAACTTTTATATTTTGTGTTGCAATGACTTATTTTACCTAAAAACTTTGTAAAGAATAATTATCAAGCACTCAAATATTTAAAAAGAAACTCCCTCCACCAAACCTATACCAATAAAATGGTTTTTAAAATTACAGTTTAATCTCAATTATACATTTGTACTTACCTGTAGGCTAGTAATAGTAAAATTAGCAATCAATCCAATAACTTCAGCATACTCCTTCACCAAAACTAATTCTCCCAGCTGATAGTTTGTCTTTAAACGAGCCAAAAATCGACAAAATTCATGATAATTACCAGGATCAGACAAACCCTAAATTAAGATGCAAAAGAAAGGCTCTTCAAGAAAACTGATAAAAAAAAAATCTCCAAGTATTTTTATTAAGTCCCCTGGTTTTCATGGGTACTTACTTTGTGGCAGTTGGGTAGATAACAATATTAGAAAACAAATGAGACCTGCTAAGTTTAGTGTCGTTGTCAATTAACAGTAAGAAATCTAAAGTAGAGCCTTTATTTTTTAAAAAGGAAATTATTTTATTTTATTAAATTTATTTATTTATCATATATACACTTTCCAGGATACAGTGCCATATCTCATTACAGATGGTTGTGAGCCACCATGTGGTTGCTGGGAATTGAACTCAGGACCTTTAGAAGAGCAGCCAGTGCTCTTAACCTCTGAGCCATCTCTCCAGCCCCTAAAGTAGAGCTTTTAGAAGCAGCATCTCTGCAAGATGATTAAATTAAAATATCTGGGAACTTACTACACAAAAAACATATGCAATGTGGTGTGGTGTGTGTGTGTGTGTGTGCGTGTGTCCTACAAGTGCACCAAACACAGAAAATTCTTAAAATTCAACACTTACTGAGTATCTATAGGTTCTATGGCTCCAAGTTAACTTCCTGCCTCTAACAAAGGAATTCAAACAAATAACTGCATTAAAGTAACAAAGTTTAACAGAACCTCTCTACAGCATGCAGGGGACCTTTAGAAGAAAAGGTAAAGGAACAAACCAAAAAAAGGCCTTTCCAGGCAACTATGACTGGTCTGAATACATTACAGATGTTACCGCTATACTTGAACACTTCTCAGTGCAGCTGGCATAGAACTGGTACAATAATATTACTTAAGGAATCTATACTAATGGGGATTCTGGGAAAGAAAAATAGTATCTATCGTCTAGGACAAATTCCAAAAATACATCTTACAACAAGGTCTTTTAATACACACTTGTGTATTAAATATACCATTGCATACTAAAATGCCAGATTGACTTTTCAGTGAAATATTAGCAGCTTAAGAGAAATAGCTGACACTAGCCAAGTATCTCCCATAATAAAGCTCATAACAGTAAGTTACACAGATAACATATGATTTTAAAGTAAAAGCCCACCTATCAGACCTGAACTAAAATGGAAAAGATAAAAACAAATGCATATGTTATAGATTCCACCCAGGAAGTACTGGGTAAAGAAGATGTGAGCAAGGGGTATTTGGTTTGCACATGAGCAAAATATGTTATATACACAGACAAAATTGTTAGAGTAAATAAAAATATTGTAAAAAATTAAAATTAACAAAAAAAATTTCACAGGGGCATGGTGGCACACACCTTTGATCCTAGCACTCAGGGGGCAGAGGCAGGCAGATCTCTGTGAGTTCAAGGCCAGCCTGGTCTACAAAGCAAGTTCCAGGACACCCGAGGCTACATAGAGAAAACCTGTCTTGAAAAATCAAAAACAAACAAACACAATCTTCAAGAGCTGGGAAAACAAACCCAAATGCCTCTGTAGAATGATAATACTTTACTTCTATACATAGATGCTCCCGAAATTGCCAGTAACAAGAAGCATAGATAAAGTTCTTTAAGCTATCGTTTATGCCTCTACTGAATGCTATTAGCCAGAAAAAAAAAAATTAAAAGTGATACAATTACTTGTTAGGCACTCCAAAACCTCTCATGAGCACCTCTGCAAGTGTGCACTGACACCAAAGCTCTGGAGCTAATGAAGGGTCTACTTCTAAAGCTACAAACTGAGGAGTCCACAAAAGGGCAAAAGACATTATTTCATACTTGAAGGCAACTTACTTCAATACTAACAATTAATTTTGTCTCCTACTTCAAAAAGCAGACATAAGCCTCAATCACTTCAGCAGTTTACACGCTTACTAGTGACAACAGAGAAAGTAAGTACAGTGATAACAATGCTTGGCTTTTATTCAGTCACTTAAGCCAGAGAGAAAGAGCACCAAGTCACCATCAAAAATATTGCAATATTTTCTAAAAACTAACTACGGCAAATGAGACCTCAGGAAGATGAGTACAATATTATTTTTTTCCAGAAACACAATAAATTAAAAACTTTATTATGTATCAATGAGCAGAAATACAACTTCTATATGCTAAGCATGAATTAAATTACTTCATAAATACCTGCGGGTTTTCAAGTATCCTTTTTACTCCTCTAATTAAGTTACCAAGGTATTTGGCACGTTCAGGACTGCTAAATAAGGATCTTCTTGTAGAAGCAAACTGAACTAAGCATGAAAGTGCCTAAAAGAGAAAACAACAAAAATCCTCTTTTTTCATTTCAATTTTAACACCTCCCACAAGCCTCTGCCCCATACTAAAACAGCACCTGTAGGCATTCCTTGGGTTATTTTTAAACTCTCAGTCTCCTCTGCTTGGATACTACATTCTTCTCTGACTTTCAAAACCCTGACATTTTTGGTTTAGTTTTTGATTTCAATCTTACAAAGGAAGGGAACTCGTGGGCTGGGGAGATGGTTCTGTGGATGATGACACTTTCACAAACACCTGAATATGAAGCTGGACATAGCCACACATGCCTGCAACATCAGTGTTTCGGGGAGACAGACAGACCCCAGCAGCTTGCTGGCCAGCCATTCTAGCCAAAAGAGGGGAGCTTCAGGTTCAGGATCCTGTCCCAAGGGACCAAGATTAACAGCTACAGAGAAAGACAACAAGTTCTTCTGGCTTCCACATGCTGGTCCATCTCTGTACAGACACACACACACATACACGTGCACGCACACACAGACACGTACACATAAGCATGCACTCCACATGCACACAAAAGAATTTCATTTTTTTCAAGACAGGATCTCTGTAGCTTTTAGAGCCTGCCCTGGAACTCGCTCTGTAGACCAGGCTGGCCTCGAACTCACAGAGATCTACCTATCTCTGCCTCCCCGAGTATTGTGCTTAAATGCATGCGCTACCACCATGCAGCTCACACTAAAATTTTAAAAAGGAAAAAAGGAGGGCTTCATTATGTCGTTCTTATGGGGGCGGGGAGGATGTCGATACACCAGTGTTCTTATTTTATTTACATCCTATCCCACCTCTTTGTCTTGCTGGATACCTGGATTCCTCATTCTGATTATTTATCTCCTCTCTTGTATTTTTTATATGCCAAATCTGCCAAAACAGGCACTAGATTTGGATACATTCAGAAGGTTCCCAACCATTTAAGATACCCATTCTGTCTGTGAACCAATGGACCCCGTGTTCTAAGTTACAGATTATTATAAATTATATATTATGGATCCTGCAAAGGAGAAAAAAATCCTTGACTGAATCAGGCACATAACTAATTTGGTTATGAAATATATCCCACACCATTCATGTATCTTACAGGGCTGGAAAATGGTGCTGAAACATTTAGTAATTTTCTGAACGTTCTTAAGCAGGTCTCTGTGACCTAATTATCGTCCTAAGTTCCCAGACTACTTCATCGCTTAGGTTCCTAACTCCAACAGCAGCTACTGCAGTCTGTCTTCACATTAACCCAAAGGACAAGCTGGTCTCTGCAAGCTTTATCTGGGTTCACATATTTACTTGCCCACTTTAAAAAACACCATTAGTTTCCAATATTAAAATATTTCTAATAGGAGATTTCATACAAATTGTCTGTGATAATGGAGAGAAAAAGCAAACACATGGAATCTTTCTGTTTGGGCCGTGTTCTAGTTTCCTACTGCCTCTTATTAAAAAACAAAAACTACCCTCCTTAGGCAACTCTGATACATGGGACTGGAAACCATCAGTGTATTAAAAGCAAACACCAGTACATAGTTTGGGTGATAAAAAGCCCTGAGCTTTAATCTGTGTCTGTTCTGCTGCCTTGGTGAAAGTCAATTGGTGCAGGACAATTCTGTATTCTGTCAATTATGTTTTAAATAAACGCTGATTGGCCAATAGCCAGGCAGGAAGTATAGGCAGGACAACCAGACAGGAAGTAGAGGCGGGGCAATGAGAACAGGAGTATTTTGGGAAGAAGGAAACTCTTCCTGCAGTCCTGTCTAGACCACAGAAGAAGCAGGATGTGACCTGTCCAGCTGAAAAAGGTACTGAGCCATGTGGCTAACATAGATATGAATAATGGGTTAATATAAGTTATAAGAGCTAATATGAAGCCTGAGCTAATGGGCCAATCAGTTAATATCTAATGTAGCTTCTCTCTGTGATTTTCTTTGGGGCTAATTGGCTGTGGGAACTGGGCAGGACAGAAACCCCAACAAGCAGGACCACATGTTACAGTCAATTAGCCACTCTGGGTCTGTTTTCTGTTTTTCAGGTCAACCTAGCAAGACCAGTGTCATTCATCTTGCAAGGTCATCATGAGGATGAAGTAAGATAAGCACACATAACCAGGCATCATGCTACTTATCACAAAGCAGATGTTTTCTCCCACATCTTTCAATCAGAGGTACTTTTTTGTTTTATACTAAAACATAATCATATGACTTCATGCTTGTTTAACAACTAAAAGCAATTCTCCTGATGAAAGACAAAAGGATCAAGCCCAGCTGTATATAAGCACTCTATGAAACTCAGATTAAACCTTACATTAGAGATGCAAAAAGAGACTTGTTGGGTTAGAGATGAAGCTCAACAGTAGAGCACTTGGCGATACTCTTTCTTTTGTGACATTTAAACAAATACAATTTAAATCTTGAACATTTTTCCAGAGACACAAACCTCCAATTACTAGCACCTTGGACAGTTTTATTAAACTTACATTTTTTTCCCAACATTGCTAGATCTTTAACACTCAATAAAGATGTTGCTCATAGTCTCAAAGTTCTATGTAGCAAAGAAAATTTCAACATAAAATTGATTGTACAAGAGTGAGGAGAACAAAATCAAGTGAGTGTATAAGCTTTGCTTCTGAGAGATTTTTGATGGAGACTCCCTGCCACACCTAAGACATATAGCCAGTCAGGTTGAAGAACAGTCAGAAAGTTAGAAGAAGGAAGAACTTGAGCGAGGTCTGCCTTGATGAGGGAGTGAGATCTAGGTACAGGTTGGCAGGCTGTCCTGGCTGTGGGAGAAGCAAGGTAAGTTACTGGCTCTGAGTTTAATCAAAAAGCAGAATGAACTATTAACAAATTCTGATGGGTAATGTAACAAAATACACTCAGAAATAAAAGAGCTACTTGAGAAACATAACTCAATTAATGCAGAAGAATTTCTGAAGTAATTCAGGATATAAGCGTAAATATACATTACCCTTACACTTCAGATTAGAAAAAGAATCACAGGTTCTAGGCTGATGTTGGAACTAAGGAGGCTGAAGATGAAAGACAAGTTTGAAGGCATCATGGGCTGTACAGCATAACCCTGTCCAAAAAACAAACCAGAATCTAGACATGCAGCGCAGTTACACTCCAACCCTGAAGATGTGAGGCCCTAGGTTCAATTCCCCAGCAGTACAGAACAGTAACAACAATCTATCAGGGTATTTTATCTTTAAGGAGTAATGGATGACTTGTACTTACTAACTGAGACAGTAGTGGTGGGAGCGAGTGATACAAATTGAAGAAAAGATCCAGTGTTTCTGGTTCCAGGATAACTGGAAAAAAGATGGTTTTTCCAACACCATTACTTTCACTAAAACACCACACAAGTAAGAATGTCAAGACTTCTACATACAATATGGCCACTTGCTGCAGCTGGGCTTTTTTTTTTTCCATCCATTTATTCTTGACTTTCAAGACAGGGTTTCTCTGTGCAGTCCTGACTGTCCTGGAATTTGCTTTATAAACCAGATTGGCCTCAGAGATCTGCGTGTCTTTGCCTCCTGAGTGTTACAATTAAAGGTGTGTAGCAGTACCACTACCCAGTAGTGACTTATCTTTCCTTTCTCATACACAGCAAGCCTTTGTTCTGGGACATCATGAACACGAAGCTTAGTGCACATCTTTCCACTCATCATTCTGGATTCCTGGTACAACTTTCAATGCATAAACTTGTCCTTTAATGCTGAGAACCTTACTGGGTTTTCGAATTTCCTTCTGTTCTTTCCTTCTGTCTCCCTTTCTAGAACTTCCAATAGTCAAATCTTAACCTCCTGGCTTCACCTTATTTTCTTACAGACATTTTCTCTCCTATCAAAACATCTTGCTTTTTTTATTCTACTTTGTAAGCTTAATTAACTTTCTCTTCTAAGTTGTTTATTAAATTGTTAAATTATATGGCAAATGTTCATTCTTGTCACAGGAATGTTCTTTTTTTTTTAGCTCTTTATATATTTTTTGTATTTTTTAATAAGAGATATTAATCACACCCTTTTAAAGTTTATTTCTATTCTTCACCTTATATATTAGTTCTCCAACTCTTTTAAAAAATTAAAACTTTCTAAGCTAATAAATTATTGAGTCACATACAGTATACAGACCTATGCCACATTTTGCCCACTTTCCCCTACTGGTGATCTCTTATAAAAACAAACACTTCAGCTCCACAGTCAGGGAGCCCAACACAATCTCCCAATCGTACTGAGTCCAGTTTTATGTGTACTCAGGTGTGTACTTATTTTTAGTCTGTGCATTTCTATTGCACATGTTGGTTTATGAATTCATCACCACAACCAAGATGCAGAATGTTTATTTAACCTTGTTTATTAATCTTTGATTCCTAAATTGGAAGTCATTTAAAAAAATTTTTACATGTTGATTCTCTATCATGTTTGATATCCCCAAATCTGAAGCTTTTCTAGTTTAACATTTCAAGAAAAATAGCTATGGGAGGGAGAGATTCAACCACAGAGGCAAAGCTGGCCAATCTCCCTGCCGCACGGGTGGGAAAGACCCAACTGAGAATAAAGCCTCCTTGACAAAGGCTCTCCAGCCTCCCCACCTAAGGCTCCCTAGTGACACAGTCTGCTCCATGAGGAGACCTTGTTTTCTTCTTGGTGTACCCGTCAGGAAGTAAATCACAACTCTGCTCTCCTGGGTCCCTTACTCTGATCTGTTCACCTTTAATTCTGAAAACTACCACTGGATAACTGTTAGACTTTCTCACTACATATGTGGAAGCTTCCAAACAAAAATCTTAACCTTTCCCAACAAGTCTATTTTCTTCTGTTTAAATTAAAATATAGCAGTTATGAACTAGACAAAGCATTTGATATTGAGTGTCAGTGGCTTTTCTGAACTACAATTCTCCTATGTAGCTATTAGGCCACTTAAAAAAAGAGCAGAGCTAACTACTTATGAGCAGGTCAGCCGAGTTGCTTAATTCTGTACCAGGCATGTTGACCAACTCTCATGTTAAACATCTCTTTTCTTACTTGTTCTCCAAGTTGTCGGAATCTGCACTGTGCAAAGATCATCTGCGGATTCGTCTGCTGAACTTCCAATGAAGTCAAAACTCAGGCAGTTGAGAACCAGTTTTAAGACTTGCATCACCAGATTCTGTTGATCTTGATCCTGAAGATTTAAAGGTTTGGCCAACACCTTCAAATTAAGAAACAAAACATTATGAGCAAATAAATTTCAACTTCATAAATTTAAATACTTCTTCAGTCTGAAATATAAACTAGTAAAAAAGAAAAAAGGAAAAATCTGTCCACAAATTTCTACAATAGTAGACAACTTTCAAATTTCATCTTCTAAAATGAGAAAAAAAAATATACTTAACTACATATTGCAGATCGCCTTCTAAAGTTCTAAGAGGTAACCTAAGCCAGGTGTAGTGGTACACACTTTTAATCCCAGTACGTGGTAGGCAGAGGCAAACAGGACTCTGTAAGTTCAAAGTAAGCCTCGTCTACATGGTGACTTCAGGCGAGCCAGGGTTACATAGTAATACCCTGTCTTATAGGAAAAATATGTGAGGTTTTAGAACAAATACTTTATATAGCACAACTGTATGAAGAAGGCATAGAATTCACTAGCTTGAACAGTGCTGAGACTTAATTTTCTTCAAGAAAATCTGGGATAACTTCTTGTATAAAAGAGATGCATGCAACTAACAAAGGCCATGTGGCTGCTAGGCCTAAGATATGTCCTAGTTGGGTACAGAACACCAGCTTCTGGAGTGCAATCCTGGCGTCTTTAGATAAGGTCCATTCCCATACAGTCTGAAAAGTAGATCCTGGACATTATGAAGTATTTGTAGAGAAGCCTAGACTTCTCAGAGAATAATACAAAGAGAAATCAGATAGGGAGACAGGAGCATACATGAAAGAACTAACTGTGAGTGGTTACTAAATCAGTTGATAAGTCCAAGACCATCAATTTTGCTATTTTATCTACTTTTGTTATTGATATTTTTCTACACTACAAGAATATCTTTAAAATAATAGCTATTAAATCAGACCTACTACAGTGATTGTGAATGCTAACACACCAGTTAACAATTCTAATCCAAAAATTAAAATCTAAAACAACCTGCAAATCTAAAACTTCTTGAGCACTCAAAGTTTGAATTTTGGTAAATTTCATATTTCAGATTTTGAAATTTTTCAACTGATAAAGTCTATATAAATATCTTATATAAATATAAGATTCAAAACACTCCAAAATCTGGAACACTTCTGGTCCCCAATATTTATAAAAAACACTCAGCCTATAAAAGAGAACTGAACAGACAGTAAACAGAGCTTAGTGAGGTGTTCTGGAAAATGCTTTACAGCACCAAAGGAACAAGTCTGAGTAGTGTGAAGGAAGCCTTCGTTATACAACACAGCCTAATATCATGCATACCAAAGTCATGCATGCTCCACCGTGCACTAAGAAACAAGTAGGAAGTTCTTATTTCCCAAAGAAACTATTAGAATAATTCTGGGAAAATTATGAAAAAAATAGAAACTGTATCCCCATCAAAACATGGGCAGGCAGATTAAAAATGTAAACCTCAATGAGCCTGTCCAATTAAAAATCCACAGTAGGGCTGGATGCAAACTGGTGGTGAGCACGCCTTTAATCCCAGCACTTGAAAGGCAGAGGCAGGCGGATCTTTGTAAGTTCGAAAAGAGCCTGGTCTACAAGAGCTAGTTCCAGAACAAGCTTCAAAGCTACACAGAGAAACCCTGTCTTGAAAAACAAAAAAACATAAACAAAACTAAACTAAAATAAAATAAAACATAAAACAATCTATAGTTGGAAGGTTAAAAAGTACTATTGCTTATAACACAAACACTGAATTCTCTATAGATTTCATCTTCCAAGCCTGGGAGTAAAAAATATATACAGATTTACTACTTTTAAGATTGATCACAACAAGTCTTTTAAAGGTAAAATCAAAGGTAAACAATCCACTTGAAATTCATTCTAAGCATTTAATTTGAAATTAAGATTCCCATAGTTCTCCTACTGACTTACCTGCTTCAGGAGTGAACATGCTAACACTAGGATGTCTTTTAGTGAAGTATCACGGAATGAGGTAGCTACTTTCCTATGTTTTGCTGAAGGTCTGGAATAATCAACCTAAAACAGTCAAGATGAATTAGTTTAACCAAACCTATAGGAAAATAAGGCAAACATTAACTATGTAACATAATGGCACTAGCAATCAGAGAATCATAAATACAGAGCTTGCAAAAGATTTCAAGGTGACCTGCTTGAGATTACTCACTGACAGAGACAGTGCTAGAACCCACCCAAAAACTATCAGGGTATCCATTGTACTTTCAGTGCCAATATAATAAAATAATACAGATAATAAAAGTAACAGACACTGAGATCATGGACTCCTGAACTCTGACCTGTAGTATATATAATGTAAATAATTTTCCTAACTCTCAAATGCTACCTACAAAAGGAGAAACCTCTAATATGTTTCTAATATGTAAATCAGCTAAAAGAATCAGTTACAGAAAAATTATATATGAATGTTTTTTGATATGTCATTGATTTATGCTATTAAATTTCTGAAAATAAAAGTAGAAATGATACTCAAGATTTGATGATGTATACAACATGTCATCTCTGAAATTTTAGCTAATAAAATTAATTTTTTAAGAATAAATTACTAAGCCTACTAGCTCTTGAGTCCATAACCTAAAATGCACAACTGGTTTTACATAGTGGGGCTGGGAACACTTGCTTAGCACATCTCCAGAACTCCTCCTAATAAATATATCTATGCAAACCTATATAGCGTGCACACGCTCGCATGCACACAAACACACACACACACACACACACATGCTACATATTTCCATTTATCAACAGGAAACAAATGGGTTCTGATAGTTCAATATTCATTAACACTCTGGCCTAAAGTTATTGATTTACTATTTATTTCTTTTGCAATTGAAAGACAGAAGGAAACCATTTGTTCTGCTACTGTTTAAAAAATTTAAAAAAAAGGTGGGCTAAGAATTGATTATCTGATACTTTCTTAACTACAGGGTACAATTCAGATTATCCCTAAATGCTACATTAATTAGCATTTGCAACATTCTGCTCTAAATCAAACTCTGTATGTATGTATGCATGCTGTGCATGCATGTATGTATGCATGTATATATGTATTAATGGGGGCTCCTGATGAATCTGGAGCATACCATTTTGGTCCTTCTAGCCAGGTAGCTAGCAGCTTAGGGGAGTTCTTGTTTCTGCATCCCACACACTGGGATTACAGGCCAACTGCACACCCAGGAAGTTCTGCCTTGAGTTCTGGGGATGCAAACTGGGTTTTGTGTTTGCTTGTCAAATGCTATACCTGCTCAGTCAGCTCCCCAGCCTTCCTCTACTAAACCAGACTTTAAATTCTCTCATGCTAAAAACATCAAAATTAGAAATCCATATTAACAACTTAAACTTGGTGAGGAATAAGGTGTTTATAGAAGTGTAAAGTATCTCTCCAGAAAATATTTATTAATTATAAAGAAGACAAGGTATAAGGAAGTTGCCTAATGAACATGTTTAATTAAGAAATCAAAGTGAGCATCATCCGTTATTAGATAACTCAAACCATATGCTTCCTGGCAAGAGACAATAAGGCCACAGCATCATTGCTGATATTCCTGTTAAATAAATGCAATATGGATTTAATAATGAAGAAACACTGGACAATCTTAAAAATAAAAGATGTTTTATAAAACAACTAGCTTGTAATCTTCACGTCTCAGGCTGTGCTGGATAGTTTTATGTCAACTTGACACAAACTAGAGTCACCTGAAATGAGGGAACCTCAACTGAGAAAGCACGCCATAAGATCTGGCTATCCGGCATTTTCTAATTAGTGGTTGATGAGGGAGGGCCCAGCCCATTGTGAGAGGTACTGTCCCTGTGCTGGTGGTCCTCGGTTCTATAGGAAAGCAAGCTGACTGAGCAAGTCATGAGGAGTAAGCCAGTAAGCAGCCCCTTCCAGGCCTCTGTATCAGCTCCTGTCTCCAGGTTCCTCCCCTTCTTGGGTTCCTGCCCCTCATTGCATTTGAAGATAAACTGTTATAATATTATAATGTGAGTGAAATAAACCCTTTCTTCCAAGTTGCTTTTGGTCATGTTATTTCATCACAGCAATTGTAACCCTAACTAAAACAGACTGTAATATGCAGAGAAGATTAATTCTCCCAAACTGAAGAATACTAATACAATGTGAGAAGCAAACATGATTCTAAGCAGGTATCTGCTCTAAGGTCATGCTGGGGCTGAATAAAGAAGCAGAACTAAACAGCAACGTGTCACTTTTTAAAAACAAACCCACTGGTGGTATCATGACCATGTAGAATGCCTTTGTAAAAAGGAATGTAAAGTATTCCCTGGGGCTGCAGGAATGGGGGGGGGGGGAGAAGCATCACATTGTCAACTCACCAAATAGGCAAAAAAGAACTTTGTCCTACCCTCCAAACATTACTGAAAGTTTGTCTGTATATTTTAAAAGATACTTAGTTGCTCTCCAAGATACACTTTCATTAGAATCCACATTACCAATAGAAGAATGCTCAGGAGTTTAATCACAGCACTGGGGACAGAGAGGCTGGCAGATGGATCTCTGTGAGTTCAAGGTCAACCTGGTCTACAAAGTGAGTTCCAGGACATCCAGAGTTGATATACAAAGAAACCAACCATGCCTGAAAAATCCACCAAAAAAAAAAAAAAATTCTACACTATAAGTTACTGAGAAACTAAGTAAGGAATTAGAAACTAAAGAAACCTCAGAACCCTCCGTTTCAGGGTAGCCTATATTGCTACTTGTTGTAAAATGGAAAATGACTCAATCAGCTTTAAGGTCAGCAAGTAGGTGCCTATGGTTACTATACTAGTCTCTTACTTTCATAAAGTAAACTTACAAAATCATAAAAAATTACTTTTTAAATTTTAAAATAGCTCCAGTTCTTTTAAAGTCATGCAGAGTCTAATTATGATTAGTCAAGGCCCCTGTCATCATACCCCTGCCAACAAAATAGCTGTTCCTGAAATGAAGAGAAAAACAGGCAAGGCAGATAATCCTCACATCCTCTGTAAGAGAAGCAAGAATGGACAGACATGGAAATGAAGGTGACTTTCAAATGTGGAAATTCTATAAAATTTGTTTTAATTCATCACTGAACAGCAATAAAATTGGTTATTTCAACTGTAAAATCCTGTGACTACAAAAGTAATTGGCAATGGACAGACGCCAGCTCTCCTTCCCTGCACATTCACATTCCATACACACCCTCCTTATGTGCACGTCCACATTCCATACACACCCTCCTTATGTGCACGTCCACATTCCATACACACCCTCCTTACATGCACGTCCACATTCCATGCACACAACCAGCTCTCATATGCATGTTCACATTACATACACACAATCAGCTCTTATGTTCACGTTCACATTCGACACACAATCACCACTCAGGAAGATGCTAGTTTCTCGAGTCAAACTCTACAATCCCCTTCATAAAATGATCCTATGTAGAACACAACTTGTTTCTATCCTGTTGAAAATCATGCTGACAGCAAAGGGGAACACACATGACATATCCTCAGCTGCTGGGCTTAGAAAGCCCTGTTGGGGGAGCTGTAGCTTCTGAAAATTCAAGTCAGAAAGGACTAATTGCTAAGGTCTGTACCTGGATGAGTCCTGCCATATAGTTAAGAATAGTTAAGTCAATCTTCTAAACTATTTGCCCTTTATTTATAAACGCATAAAAGCCTGTTTTTCTTTTTCATACAATTCATTTTATGGTTAATATATCTCCAAGAACAGAAAGGCAAATCTCCAAGTACCCATAGAACAAATACTACATCCTATTTCCCACTATTGTTATTTTGTGTTTTTTCCTTTGGTATGATTTTCAGTGAAGTATTTTCATTTAATTTTCCAGCTATAAAACAAATCACAAAAAACGATGAGTGCCATGCTGCAAACAACTACATATTTTGCCACAAATAAAAGTAGCAAAGAAACAATATTACCCAAGCAAATTCCATGTCCAATTCCATGGAAAAGCTTACCAGGTTCATCTCCTGAGTCAATTCAGAAAGGATTATCACTCCTATTATGCAGTGTTCCACAGTACCCTTTGGAAAAATAACCAAGTAGAGACACAATTAGTTCTTAACCTTTAAAAATTAAATACCAAAGCATCACATTTGCCTAGCTAATAGCCCTTAAAAGTATGTAAAAAGAAAAAAGTATTATTTCTACAACCAAAAGAGCTCATGTGCCGGGCGGTGGTGGCGCACGCCTTTAATCCCAGCCTGGTCTACAAGAGCTAGTTCCAGGACAGGAACCAAAAAGCTAAGGAGAAACCCTGTCTCGAAAACAAAACAAAACAAAACAAAAAAAAACAAAAAAAAAAGAGCTCATGTTTTAAGGACAAATTTCGATACATGGAGTTAAGGAGAAAATGAATACCACCTTAGAAATGCATACCACTCTATATAATATTTCCCAACATTTACAGCTCATAACAACTAAGCTTCAAAATAGCATTCAATTTAGTACTTTTTCTACAATCTTAAGAATGGGGGGGAATGGTTTTTGTTCTAGAAATTTGCTGGAAGCCTACTGTGATACCTGCACTCAATAATTAATAAGTACCTTAGAAACTAATTCAAATCTCTTGATCTAATAACAGAAAAGATCACTTAGGCTCTTTTAATATTACTGAACAGTGCACGTGTACAGAGTCGTTAGGTACCTTAATGAAGACATCTAGAGTATCCAATGTAGCAAAGTAAATATATGACTATCAATATGGTATAGTTTCCACGATGTTTCTAATTAGCTTCCAATTTAATTGCAAAACTTCCTTCAATTCAGATTCCATGTGCACATTACTAACAAATTACTCTATTACAGAATCATACAGGAAAGTTGGAAATAATGTAGCATCAAATCACACTGCAGTAATACAAAAGTGCGCACAGATGTTATTTCTTCAGCCTCATCTCACAGTTGCTCATCCCTCTAACTTCACAGAAACTCAGCAACACTGAATTCTGGGTATAATTAAGTTCATATTATTTCAGAACCACCAAAGATTAACTCCGGGAGCATCAAACAATGCATTTTAATTTTTTGTGGACCTCCTAATTTCCTATTCACTGAATCATGGCTACTCTGTGTATATTAGCTCAATAAAGTTGTAAAATTACATAATGTAGCTCTCTAACCAACTGACAGCCTGAAATTTTTCGTTCTTTTTATCATTTTAAACTCCTGGGATCACAGGGACTTGGGTTATAGCTTTTACATGGGTTCTGGGGATTCAAACCCCAATCATCAAACTTGGCACAGCAAGCCCTTTTACCCACTAAACCATTAACTGCTGTGCAATTAAAAATGACGCTAGTATGAAAAATGTATCACTAAATACCTAAATTATTTTAAGAATGAGGCAAAATAGAACCAAGGACAAACTCCTGATTCCTTTATTGTCTGAAAACCTGTAATCACTATGTGGAATGGGATGTAAACAGTCTTCTGATGGTTTTTGTTCTTCTTTCTTGAACTATAAATATCTGAACTGGTGTAAATCAGGGAAGAAATACATGATTTACCTATTATATTTACATCATGTGCTATGATTTACTGAAAACATTCCTCAGAAAAATATTATAGTTGATGTGATGTGAAATAAAAAAGCTGTCTAAAGATTTGTGGAGTACCAGTTATGCATTACAAAATCAGTTTTTTTTTTCATTTCTACAATGAAACCCACTTTCTAGGACTATTATGAGAACTAGGTAATTATCATTATAAGCATTATAAGCCAAGTGGTGGTGTCACAGGCCTTTAATACCAGCACTCAAGAGGCAGAGGCAGGTGGACTTCTGAGTTCAAGGCCAGCCTGGTCTACAAAGTGAGTTTCAGGACAGATATATACATATATTGATATATATTGTACATATAATGCTTATATAACACATATAGACAATATACATGTTCTTGTATATGTATATACAAACGTATCATATTTAAATTTAGAAACAATAATTATTTTTATTCTTCTGGTACAGCATGATTCATAACAATACATAATAAAGGTTCCAAATGACAAATAATAAATGACAAGAATGTCACTACAAAGAGAACCAAGTAGCTCTAAGCAGTATTTTACACAACCAAAGCAAGTTGCAACATTGTATCACGGTGATAACTAGGGCCATCTTACCTGAAGGAATCTCTTCACATCAGCAATTATGTCTCTGAAAACAAACTCGTCTTTCTGAACTTCAAACCACCCCAGCTTAGTGATTTTAGCAATGACTTGAATAAGAGCTTGAATGACAAAGGGAGCCAGCTTAGGTTGCGATGCCACATAATTCAGAATGTAGTTTCCTATAAAGACAGTATCAGTGATCATTGAACTTGTGAGAAATGTAATGTGAATCTTGTGAAGAAAGGCAGGCAATGACATGCTCTCTGGTGAATGAGCTCATCCCTATCTTCAAAATGT
The DNA here is from genome assembly GCF_014885135.2 of Alexandromys fortis. Taxonomy (NCBI): domain Eukaryota; kingdom Metazoa; phylum Chordata; class Mammalia; order Rodentia; family Cricetidae; genus Alexandromys; species Alexandromys fortis. The sequence continues at coordinate 12,836,827 of NW_026067912.1, read as the reverse complement.
GTACTTACTATACAGTAGATTCTATAAAATCTATTTAAAAACATGAACTTGTTCCTTTACATTCTGATAAATCTTGGGGTAATTTAAGTATAATGTGACTGCCATTTTTCTATGTGTAGATGTCACATGCAAAACCTGATAGGCAAATGCAGAAAACTGCACAAAGCTGTTTAAGTGGCACAAAAAATACATAAGTAGTGCAATATAATAAAACACAAGCACGCATAAGCCTCAGGGGTCTGCTACCCACTGGGCTGCACTATCTGTTGTCCCCACACCCACGCTTATCTGGCACTATAATTTCCAGCCTATCATCACGTTACAGGACCTCACAAACTACAACTTTCACAAGTCCAAGAAACCACACATCTTTTCCAGACAAAAGTGCACATTTGCTAAACTTCTCGGGTGTTTCTAAGTCACTTGATCTGCACAACTCTACCAAACATTTCTTAGAATTCTATCCAAAAAAATAAAACCTGTTTGAAAAAAATTGTTCCAATAATATCCCTTGTCTCCTAAGCATATATCTTGTTACAGAGGAAGAAAGTAGGCCAAGATAGGTAGTGATATTTCGTTTGTATTTTAATAAATAAAGCTTGTCGGAAGATCAAAATGCAAAACAGTCACATTAGTCAGCCATACAGACTAGGCAGTGGTGGCACACACCTCAAATCTAAGCAGTCATACTTGTTAGCAATATAGGCCTGGCAATTGTGGTTCACGCCTTTAATCCCAGCACTAGAGAAGAATGTAAGGCGGGATGAGACAGGAACTCGCTCTCTTTTACAGAGGTAAGAGCTGTCTAGCGGCTTGGCTGCTTTGCTTCTTTGATCTTCAGGTTGAACCCCAATATCTGTTTCTGGGTTTTTATTATTTGTGCTACATTTTGGCACCCAACATTTGGTGTATGAATTCACAAAAAAAGCCCTTTGCTTGTGGCTTTTTAGCCACCAGCACAGGCCAGAGCTGCATGTGGGGCTCCCATTGGAGCTGCCTCAGATGGCTTCAGTCCCACCAAGTTAGGCTTTCTTTTCTTTTTTCCCCAAGCCCCTTGGGATTTTCCTGTTGTAGTCTCTCCGAAAGTCTCCAGATGCCACCCAAACTCCAGAAGCATCTGGGCTAAAAACACCACAGGACTCATGCACCCTAGACTAGTCGATTCTGCCTTCAGCCAAGTACCCCACCACAGGTGCTTTTTCCAAGCAATCCCCTGATCATTTTTCAGACAGCCAGCACTTTCTCCCTCTCTCCCCCCACCTTGGGCTGTGGGCTCTCCCTAAACCTCCTTCTCAGGCTGCTGCCAAACTAGGTAGCTGCCTTGAAATCCATTCAGGTTTTTACTGTTCCATGCAGCAGAAATAAGCCCCACATATTCATCAACATCGTTGGCAGATTTAATAAGACAACTGGGAATTCTTAAACAGAGGAATTTGTTAAAAGAGAGTATTTTTTCCGTGTCAGAAAATGGGAAAAATAATTACAATGGAGGGATTTGGGTCTCTCTATGATAATATGCTAGACAATTTGAAAATGAAAGAATAAAATGAGAGAATATCTAATTTAGATGGGGATTTATGTAATGTCAACTGTAAACATTATCAGTTTTATCATTTTTGTCTTATTACTAAAAGTGTTGGTTAATCTGAGTGCTAAGATACAGGCCTTAAAAAAATCCAATAAAACAGATTACAGAGATATTCATATACAGACAGAGGACTTTAATGGAGTACCAGTTTCAGTGCTGCAGTGTAAGAACAGAGAGGAACAGACTAAGGTTTTAAAACAACCATCCTTAATATATCCAGTAACCTTTTAGGAACAGAGGCTCTGTTACAGCTAAGTGGACTCCTGTGCCAATGTTAGATTTAAGGAGATTCAAGGAAGCAATAGTCTCATATAGCATACATTCACCTTTTGTGAAGCAGGTGTTGAATTTGTGGTCAGTCTGTAATAGAATAATCCCTAAAGACTGGATAGAATTGGAAACAGGTGTTTTAGAGCCTGGTCCACAATTATAATGGAGTACCTGGTTCAGAGAAAAGGTTAAGATTATTGAAAAACATAGTAAAGCTAAAAGTATGGAAATCTCCCAAGATCAAATTCTTGGAGGAGATTATGATACTATAGAAAGGCAAGCTGTATATGATGACCACACCCTGGATTTATGCCACACAGCAGCTTTGAATGCTTTGAAGAGAATTGGAGAAATAAGAAAGAAAATTGAGTCATTTACAGAAGTTAAACAGGGCCCAAAGGAAGCCTTTACTGATTTTGTATAGATTGACTTCAGCAGTAAATAGAATCATACCAAATTCAGAAGCTAGACAAATAATAATTAAATCTCTGGCTTTTGAAAATACTAGTTCTCTAAGGAAAAAGATAATTAGGCTGTTAAAAGTAAGGTCAAAATCTTTGGAGGAATGGATCTGAGATACAATTAATATTGAATCTCAAGACCATGATGATACAAGGATAGGAAAGGTGATTTTCAGAGGTTTGAGGAAAAAACAAAATGTCAAGTGTTATAATTGTGGCAAACATGTTTTTTTTAAAATGTTTTTTTTTTATGTTTTTCTTTTAATTATTTTTTTTTTAAAAGAATAATCCATTGAGAACACCCCTCCCTTCTGGATTATGAGGAAAATGTAGCAAAGGCAGACATATAACTAGCGATGCAGGTCAACAAAGAATATTCAAGGTAATCCTTTGTCATCAGAAAACTCCTTGCGGGATCTCTCGCAGGCCCCTATCCCAATTCTGGTTCAGCCATTTCCTGCCATCATAGAGGAAACTCCTTCATGGAGCAATTAAAGAACCTAATGCCTATTGTAAGAAACCACACTGCTCTAAATAACAGAACAACATAGAGAGAACAAGAAATTCAGGAGAAACCATAAAGCAACCATTTTGACAAACTTCTAAAAGTGAACAAAGACCAAAATTAAAAATATGAATAAATGACGTTATCATTGAAGGTCTGTAGACACGGGTGCAGATGTAACAATAATTTCATCAGAATCTTGGCATCCAAATTGGCCTCTTCAGGATGTAAATGTTCAGTGTTTAGGGATCTGAACTTTACCTCAGGTAGAGAGTGAGAAGGGTCAAATGTACAGGGCCAGAAAGACAGAGATGAATATTAAAACCATATGTGGCTAACAGCAATGAATTTTTCGGGTCGTGATTTATTATAGCAATGGAATACTTAGATTAACATTCCCCCAATCTTGGAAACAAACCATAAATTAATATATGTTTCTGGAAAAAATATTAGAATGTTTTATAAAGAACAGTTACTGTATGTTCAGGTTGTATAAGAACAAGGCACAACAGCTGCTGATCTTCCAAAGGCACCAAGAGCCCCATCTTTAACATGTTTGACAGATAAACCTGTATGGGTTGTGCAATGGCCTTTTACAACAGAGAAACTGCAGGCTTTAGAATAACTGGTATAGGAGCAACTACATAGTCAGCATATTGAAGAATCAACCAGCCCTTGGCATTCTCCTGTATCTGTTGTTAAAAAGAAATTTGGAAAATGGAGAATGGCAACAGATCTAAGAGCTGGTATTAAGTTGACTCAGCGAATGTGCTCTCCACAGTCTGGAATTCTTTGCCTTCTCTATTACCTAGAGGATGGCCTCTTAAAGTTTTGATTTAAAAGACTGTTTCGTCACTATACCTTTACAAGAAAAGAACAGAGAAAAATTTGCCTTCACAGTGCCTATTTATAATAATTCTCAGACCACTAAAAGATATCAATGGAATGTCAAATGAACCCACCCTGTGCGAATATGTTGTAAGTCAGTCATTGAGAAGTGGTATGTAAGCAACTTCCTGAATCTATGGTTTACCAATAGACAGAGACAATTAGCTGTCTGGTTAAAATGTACATAGTTTAGAAAAATGTCTGGGGATTACAAATTGCTCCTGAAAAAATACAAAGAGGACATTCTATTAATTATTTAGGTTATAAAATAATTTACAAAAATTAGAGCACAAAGGTGCAAATTAGGTGAGAACAATTGCAGACTCTTATGACCTCCAAAGACTGCTAGGAGACATTTTCCATCTACTGTGTATTATTGGGATAGGTCTTGATGACCTGATTAATTTAAACAACACCTTAGATGGTGACAAGGACCCAGGGAATTATCAGCTGAAGTTGAGAGAAAATTGTCTTTGATTGAAGAGAAACTACAGAAGTCACATGTGGATCATGTGGATCCAAATCGTAACTGCATTCTGGTCATGTTATCCTCCAAACACTGCTCTACAGGAATTTTAATGCAGAGGGAAGATATTATCTTAGAATAGATCTTTTCAAAAAACTTATGTGAAAAAGGTCTCTGAGTTACGTTTAAAAGGCAAACTGAGACTTCATCAATTAGCAGAAATTATAAAACCATTTAATAATGATGAAATTAACAAATAACAGAAAGAAAGTGAACCTGCCAAAGAGCTTGTAGTAATTTTTTGGGCGAGATGAACAACTACTATCCCAAAAGCAAGAGAAATCAATTTATAAAGAAAACTGGATCCTTCCTCGCACTGTACCGGATGCACAAATAACTGGGGCCCCTACATTCTGATGCAAATAAAGCAGGAAAGGCAGGTTACAAATCGGAAAATTTAAGTAAAGTGGTTCTAAGCCCTTATGATTCTGTTCAAAAGAATTATATACTAATCTTATGGTATTAAGGGATTTTAAAGAACTTTTCAACATAGTTAACAATTTGCAATATGCAGAAAGAATTTGTTTTGAATATTGAAATGGCTGAATTTATACCAGATGATACAAAATTGACTACTATTTATTCGGTTACAAGATATAATCAGGAATAGGCATCATCCCATATACATAACACAATATCATCCCATATGGGTCTGCCAGGTCCTCCAGCTCAAGGTAATGCAGAAATCAATCAATTATTGATTGGAAATGTGTTGAAGGCCTCAGAACTTCATTAAAAAAAAAATCATGTCAATAGCAAATGGTTAAAAAAAAAAAAACTTTTCCATCATGTGGCAACAAGCCAAGGAAATGTCCTATTGTTCTTTATACAACGGAATACCACTACCTGCAAGAAGTAACCCAAAGGGTACTCAAAGGAATGAGATCTGGCAGAAAGATATGTTCCATTTTGTAGAATTTGGAAAACTAAAATATGTATACCACACCACTGATACCTACTGAAGTTTTCAATGGGCAACTAGGCAACTGCTTTGAGTTCAGAAAAGGCTGATTCAGTAATCACACATTTGCTAGAAGTTATGGCCATCATAAGTATACCTATACAAATAAAAACAGACAATGCTCCAGCATATGTCTCTAAGAAAATAAAAGCTTTTGCTTATTATAATATAAAGCTATTACAGGTATACCACACAATCCTACAGAGCAGTCAGTTATAGAAAGATCAAACCAAACTCTAAAGATTAAGTTAAATAAACAGACAGGGATAATAAATACCCCCAGAAATAGATTGCATAATGCTTTATTAACTTTGAATTTTCTAAATGCTAATGAGAAAGGAACAGCAGCTGCGGAGAGACATTGGATAGTAGAAAAATCTATGAAATTTAATCAGTCAATATACTTTAAAGATGTATTGACCTCATAATGGAAACCAGACATGTACTAACAGGTTCCCATGTTGGGAAATGGGTTGTTTCCACAAGAGAAGAAAAGTTATGGATACCATCAAAATTGATATTCAATTTGAACACGAGACAATTAGAAGGGAAAGTTCATCAAACAGCATGATCAGTTAATCTAAACTAATGTATAAAACAATGCTTTCAGCAGGCGCCCTCAGATGGAGCAAGCAGACACAGGCGCCCGCAGACTGAGTGAGCAGACGCAGACACCCGCAGACGGAGCAAGCAGATACAGGCGCCCTCAGACGGAGCAAGCAGACACAGGCACGCAATGCAGGCCGCAGGCTGCGGCCAGGACCGGTGGGAACTGGTGTGGTGGCAGACAATGCAGGCAGCAGGGACCAGCTCGCAACACCGAGAGCAGATCGCCCCACTACAATTAAATCAAAGAGGTAGGCCTTTGGTTGGCGAGGGCCCTGGCAAACGGGGAGCCGGGTCCTGTTCCTGAAAACCCTTCTGAGGGGTGAGAGGGTTCTTGGCCCCTGGCAGGAGCCAGGAAACAGAGCGAGGGCAATTAGTAAGAGAAGCCTCTGGCCAGCAGAGAAACATGATCCGATTTTAAAAGACCAATTAGATAGCATTGAAAGGAGGAGATGGGCAGGCGCCAAGGCAGAA